>NC_135486.1:115959192-116272884 GCF_052094955.1 Ictidomys tridecemlineatus
TCTCCCTTGGTCACCACACTCCCAACCACCACTGCCACGTCTACAGGGTCATCAGAGATATCCTCAGCCAGTTCTCCCTCTAGTGGTGTCACACATTCCACATCTGATGTCACCTCTCCTTCCACCATGACACACACACAGACCAGCAGTGCTGCTTCCCTCACTCCCACCTGGTTTTCTGTGTCCACCTCAGAAACCTCCAAAACTTATCTCACAATGCAGGTGACTGTGGCCACCATGACCACCTCTCATGGAACACACAGTGACACCACTTCCAATGTCTACCCCACTCATAGCACATCCCTAACTGCCACCTCCTCACCCCCTAGGACCTCAGATAGCACAGAGACCTCCACACCCAGGATCACACCTTCCTCCAGTCCTGGCCTCCCTACAGTCACAGTGACAACCAATGCCACCTCATCTACAGATAACACTGGTCCATTGACCACGATGACAGAGATGACCTCCACCTCTACAGCTTCCAGCAATCCAGCAACCCTCACTAAGACCCTTGGCTTGTCTCCCACTGTCCAGAGCACGCAGACAACACCAATGACTAGCACCACCCTAACCGCCACTCCCAGGGCCACCACGAGTCCTGGAAGCTCCCAAACAGGTTCCCTGGCCACAGGGACTCCAGCCACATCTGCATCCTCCCCATCCATGGCAGCCAGCACCTCTCCTGCCATGACCAGCAACGAGATCACATCCCCCACTAGTTCAATCCTCTCTTCTGCCCCTGTCCCAAGCACAGACTCAGTCACTATTGCTAACACTCATAACACCCTATTATCCACCTTGGTCACCACAGTACCTACGACAGATGCCAGGTCTATAGGGACATCAGAGATGTCCTCAGCCAATTCTCCCTCTAGTAGTGTCACACATTCCACATCTGATGTCACCTCTCCTTCCACCATGACACTCACACAGACCAGTACTGCTTTGTTCACACCCACTTTACCCTCTATGTCCACCTCAGACACCTCCAAGACTGCTCCCACTATGAAGGTGACTGTGGCCACAATGACCACCTCTCATGGCACACACAGTGTCACCACTTCCAATGTCTACCCCACACATAGCACATCCCCAACTGCCACCTCCTCACCCCCTAGGACCTCAGACAGCACAGAGACATCCACACCCAGAATCACATCTTCCTCCAGTCCAGGCCTCCCTTCAATCACACTAACAACCAATGCCACGTCATCTACAGACAACAGTGGGCCATTGACCACGATGACAGACATGACCTCCACCTACACAGCCTCCAGCAATCCAGCAACCCTCACCAAGACCATTGGCTCGTCCCCCATTGTCCAGAACACCCAAACAACACCACTGACTAGTACCACCCTGACCACCAATCCCAGGGCCACCATGAGTCCTGGAAGCTCCCCAACAGGTTCCCTAGCCACAGGGACTCCAGCCACATCGGCAACCTCCCCATCCATGACAGCCATCACCTCTCCGGCCATGACCAGCAACGTGTTCACGTCCCCCACAAGTATGATCCTGTCTCCTACCTCTGTCCCAAGCACAGACCCTGTCATTACTACTACCACCGATAACTCCACATCATTGACCTTGCTCACCACAGTATATGTGACAGAAGCCATGTCTACAGGGACATCAGAGATGTCCTCAGCCAGTTCTCCCTCTAGTGGTGTCACACATTCCATATCTGTTGACACCTCTCCTTCCACCATGACACACACACAGACTAGTGCTACTTCCCTCACTCCCACCTGGGCCTCTGTGTCCACCTTAGACACCTCCAAGACTGCTCCCTCAATGCAGGTGACTGTGGCCACCATGACCACCTCTGATGGCACACACAGCTTCACCACTTCAAGTGGTTACCCCACTCATACCACATCCCCAACTGCCCTCTCCTCCCCTCCAAGCACCTCGGGTACCACAGAGACATCCACAACGAGACTCACACATTCCTCCAGTCCAGGCCTCCCTTCAATCACACTGACAACCAATACCACCTCATCTACGGACAACACTGGGCCATTGACCACGATGACAGAGATGACCTCCACCTACACAGCCTCCAGCAATCCAGCAACCCTCACCAACACCATTGGCTCATTCCCCACTGTCCAGAACACCCCAAAACCACCACTGACTAGTACCACCCTGACCGCCACTCCCAGGGCCACCATGAGTCCTGGAAGCCCCCCAACAGATTCCCTGGCCACAGGGACTCCAGCCACATCGGCAACCTCCCCATCCATGGCAGCCAGCACCTCTCCTGCCATGACCAGCAACATGTTCATGTCCCCCCTGTCTTCCACCTCTGTCCCAAGCATAGACCCTGCAACTACTACTACCACCCATAAGACCACATCATCTACCTTGGTCACCATAGTGCCTATGACAGATACCACATCTACAGGGACATCAGAGATGTCCTCAGTTAGTTCTCCCTCTATTAGTGTCACATATTCCACATCTGATGTCACCTCTCCTTCAACCATGACACACACACAGACTAGTGCTGCTTCCCTCACTCCCACCTGGGCTTCTGTGTCCATCTCAGAAACCTCCAAGACTGCTCCCACTATGGAGGTGACTGTGGCCACCATGACCACCTCTCACAGCACATACAGCGTCACCACTTCCAACGTCTACCCAACTCATAGCACATCCCCAACTGCCACCTCCACACCCCCTAGGACCTCAGAGAACACAGAGACACTCACATCAAGGCTCACACCTTCCTCCAGTCCAGGCCTTCCTACGGTCACAGTGACAACCAATGTCACCTCATCTGCGGACAACACTGGGCCATTGACCACGATGACAGAGATGACCTCCATCTACACAGCCTCCAGCAATCCAGCAACCCTCACCAACACCATTGGCTTGTCCCCCACTGTCCAGAGCACGGAGACAACACCAATGACTAGGACTGCCACTCCCAAGGAGACCATGAGTCCTGGAAGCTCCCCAACAGGTTCCCTGGCCACAAGGACTCCAGCCACATTGGCAACCTCCCCACCCATGGCAGCCAGTAGCATCAGCACCACACACACTGGCAGTGTCTCCTCAGCTCCAACCACCCCCCGTTCACTTCACACAATAGCCACATTCACACCAACCTCATCTCCAGGACCACCTCCCACCACTGCACCAGTGACCAGAACAACTCAGGACCCCCTCACCACCCCCAGGGCCTCGTCCCCTGCAGAATCCACACTGGCTCCTACCACACACATTCCCACAGGATCTCACATGACAGAAGTCATTACTACTCCCCCGATCACTCCTTCAGTCCCCCTCACAAATACACTCACTGTGGCCACTTCCAACACTTCTCCTGCATTGACCAGCAACGAGATCACATCCCCCACGAGTAGTACAATCCTGTCTTCTACCCCTGTCCCTAGCACAGACCCAGTCACTACTACTACCACCCATAACATCCCATCATCCACCTTGATCACCACAGTACCTATGATAGATGCCAGGTCTACAGGGACATCAGAGATGTCCTCAGCCAATTCTCCCTCTAGTAGTGTCACACATTCCACATCTGATGTCACCTCTCCTTCCACCGTGACACTCACACAGACCAGTACTGCTTTGTTCACACCCACTTTGCCCTCTATGTCCACCTCAGACACCTCCAAGACTGCTCCCACTATGAAGGTGACTGTGGCCACCATGACCACCTCTCATGGCACACACAGTGTCACCACTTCCAATGTCTACCCCACACATAGCACATCCCCAACTGCCACCTCCACACCCCCTAGGACCTCAGAGAGCACAGAGACATCCACACCCAGACTCACACCTTCCTCCAGTCCAGGCCTCCCTTCAATCACACTAACAACCAATGCCACGTCATCTACAGACAACAGTGGGCCGTTGACCACGATGACAGACATGACCTCCACCTCCACAGCCTCCAGCAATCCAGCAACCCTCACCAACACCATTGGCTCGTCCCCCACTTTCCAGAGCACCCAAACAACACCACTGACTAGTACCACCCTGACTGCCACTCCCAGGGTGACCATGAGTCCTGGAAGCTCCCCAACAGGTTCCCTAGCCACAGGGACTCCAGCCACATCTGCAACCTCACTATCCATGGCAGCCAGCACCTCTCCTGCCATGACCACCAACGTGTTCACGTCCCCCACAAGTACGATCCTGTCTTCCACCTCTGTCCCAAGCATAGACCCTGTCACTACTACTAGCACCGATAACTCCACATCATTGACCTTGGTCACCATAGTGCCTATGACAGTTACCACATCTACAGGGACATCAGAGATGTCCTCAGTCAGTTCTCCCCTTAGTGTCACACATTCCACATCTGATGTCACCTCTCCTTCCACCATGACACACACACAGACTAGTGCTGCTTCCCTCACTCCTACCTGGGCCTCTGTGTCCACCTTGGACACCTCCAAGACTGCTCCCTCAATGCAGGTAACTGTGGCCACCATGACCACCT
This sequence comes from Ictidomys tridecemlineatus, assembly GCF_052094955.1. Taxonomy (NCBI): domain Eukaryota; kingdom Metazoa; phylum Chordata; class Mammalia; order Rodentia; family Sciuridae; genus Ictidomys; species Ictidomys tridecemlineatus. Next base: position 115,963,676 of record NC_135486.1, read on the forward strand.
CTCATGGCACACACAGTGTCACCACTTCCAATGTCTACCCCACTCATAGCACATCCCTAACTGCCACCTCCTCACCCCCTAGGACCTCAGATAGCACAGAGACCTCCACACCCAGGATCACACCTTCCTCCAGTCCTGGCCTCCCTACAGTCACAGTGACAACCAATGCCACCTCATCTACAGATAACACTGGTCCATTGACCACGATGACAGAGATGACCTCCACCTCTACAGCTTCCAGCAATCCAGCAACCCTCACTAAGACCCTTGGCTTGTCTCCCACTGTCCAGAGCACGCAGACAACACCAATGACTAGCACCACCCTAACCGCCACTCCCAGGGCCACCACGAGTCCTGGAAGCTCCCAAACAGGTTCCCTGGCCACAGGGACTCCAGCCACATCTGCATCCTCCCCATCCATGGCAGCCAGCACCTCTCCTGCAATGACCAGCAACGAGATCACATCCCCCACTAGTTCAATCCTCTCTTCTGCCCCTGTCCCAAGCACAGACTCAGTCACTATTGCTAACACTCATAACACCCTATTATCCACCTTGGTCACCACAGTACCTACGACAGATGCCAGGTCTATAGGGACATCAGAGATGTCCTCAGCCAATTCTCCCTCTAGTAGTGTCACACATTCCACATCTGATGTCACCTCTCCTTCCACCGTGACACTCACACAGACCAGTACTGCTTTGTTCACACCCACTTTACCCTCTATGTCCACCTCAGACACCTCCAAGACTGCTCCCACTATGAAGGTGACTGTGGCCACAATGACCACCTCTCATGGCACACACAGTGTCACCACTTCCAATGTCTACCCCACACATAGCACATCCCCAACTGCCACCTCCTCACCCCCTAGGACCTCAGACAGCACAGAGACATCCACACCCAGAATCACATCTTCCTCCAGTCCAGGCCTCCCTTCAATCACACTAACAACCAATGCCACGTCATCTACAGACAACAGTGGGCCATTGACCACGATGACAGACATGACCTCCACCTACACAGCCTCCAGCAATCCAGCAACCCTCACCAAGACCATTGGCTCGTCCCCCATTGTCCAGAACACCCAAACAACACCACTGACTAGTACCACCCTGACCACCAATCCCAGGGCCACCATGAGTCCTGGAAGCTCCCCAACAGGTTCCCTAGCCACAGGGACTCCAGCCACATCGGCAACCTCCCCATCCATGACAGCCATCACCTCTCCGGCCATGACCAGCAACGTGTTCACGTCCCCCACAAGTATGATCCTGTCTCCTACCTCTGTCCCAAGCACAGACCCTGTCATTACTACTACCACCGATAACTCCACATCATTGACCTTGCTCACCACAGTATATGTGACAGAAGCCATGTCTACAGGGACATCAGAGATGTCCTCAGCCAGTTCTCCCTCTAGTGGTGTCACACATTCCATATCTGTTGACACCTCTCCTTCCACCATGACACACACACAGACTAGTGCTACTTCCCTCACTCCCACCTGGGCCTCTGTGTCCACCTTAGACACCTCCAAGACTGCTCCCTCAATGCAGGTGACTGTGGCCACCATGACCACCTCTGATGGCACACACAGCTTCACCACTTCAAGTGGTTACCCCACTCATACCACATCCCCAACTGCCCTCTCCTCCCCTCCAAGCACCTCGGGTACCACAGAGACATCCACAACGAGACTCACACATTCCTCCAGTCCAGGCCTCCCTTCAATCACACTGACAACCAATACCACCTCATCTACGGACAACACTGGGCCATTGACCACGATGACAGAGATGACCTCCACCTACACAGCCTCCAGCAATCCAGCAACCCTCACCAACACCATTGGCTCGTCCCCCACTGTCCAGAGCACAGAGACAACACCACTGACTAGGACCACCTTGACCACCACTCCCAGTGTGACCATGAGTCCTGGAAGCTCCCCAACAGGTTCCCTGGCCACAGGGACTCCAGCCACATCGGCAACCTCCCCATCCATGGCAGCCAGTAGCGCCAGCACCACACACACTGGCAGTGTCTCCTCAGCTCCAACCACCCCCCATTCACTTCACACTACAGCCATATCCACCCCGACACCACCCACTGACGCCACATTCACACCAACCTCATCTCCAGGACCACCTCCCACCACTGCACCAGTGACCAGAACAACTCAGGACCCCCTCACCACCCCCAGGGCCTCGTCCCCTGCAGAATCCACACTGGCTCTTACCACACACATTCCCACAGGATCTCACATGACAGAAGTCATTACTACTCCCCCGATCACTCCTTCAATCCCCCTCACAAATACACTCACTGTGGCCACTTCCAACACTTCTCCTGCATTGACCAGCAATGAGATCAGGTTCCCCACCAGTAGTACAATCCTCTCTTCTGCCCCTGTCCCTAGCACAGACCCAGTCACTACTGCTACCACCCATAACATCCCATCATCCACTTTGGTCACCACAGTACCTATGACAGATGCCAGGTCTAAAGGGACATCAGAGATGTCCTCAGCCAATTCTCCCTCTAGTGGTGTCACACATTCCACATCTGATGTCACCTCTCCTTCCACCATGTCACACACACAGACCAGTACCCCTTCTCTCACTCCCACCTGGCCCTCTGTGTCCACCTCAGAAACCTCCAAGACTGTTCCCACAATACAAGTGACTGTGGCCACCATGACCACTTCTCATGGCACACACAGTGTCACCACTTCCAATGTCTACCCCACACATAGCACATCCCCAACTGCCACCTCCACACCCCCTAGGACCTCAGAGAGCACAGAGACATCCACACCCAGACTCACACCTTCCTCCAGTCCAGGCCTCCCTTCAATCACACTAACAACCAATGCCACGTCATCTACAGACAACAGTGGGCCGTTGACCACGATGACAGACATGACCTCCACCTCCACAGCCTCCAGCAATCCAGCAACCCTCACCAACACCATTGGCTCGTCCCCCACTTTCCAGAGCACCCAAACAACACCACTGACTAGCACCACCCTGACCGCCACTCCCAGGGCCACTATGAGTCCTGGAAGCTCCCAAACAGGTTCCCTGGCCACAGGGACTCCGGCCACATCTGCAACCTCCCCATCCATGGCAGCCAGCACCTCTCCTGCCATGACCAGCAACATGTTCACATCCCCAACAAGTACGATCCTGTCTCCTACCTCTGTCCCAAGCACAGACCCTGTCACTACTACTACCACCCGTAACACCACATTACTGACCTTGCTCACCACAGTATCTATGACAGATGCCAGTTCTACAGGGACATCAGAGATGTCCTCAGCCAGTTCTCCCTCTAGTGGTGTCACACATTCCACATCTGTTGTCACCTCTCCTTTCACCATGACACACACACAGACCAGTGCTGCTTCCCTCACTCCCACCTGGGCCTCTGTGTCCGCCTCAGAAACCTCCAAGACTGCTCCCACAATGCAAGTGACTGTGGCTACCATGACCACCTCTGATGGCACACACAGTGTCACCACTTCCAACATCTACCCAACTCATAGTACATCCCCCACTGCCACCTCCTCACCCCCTAGGACCTCAGATAGCACAGAGACATCCACACCCAGGCTCACACCTTCCTCCAGTCCAGGCCTCCCTACGGTCACAGTGACAACCAATGCCACGTCATCTACATTGACCATGATGACAGAGATGACCTCCACCTACACAGCCTCCAGCAATCCAGCAACCCTCACCAACACCATTGGCTCATCCCCCACTGTCCAGAGCACGGAGACAACACCACTGTCTAGCACCACCCTGACTGCCACTCCCAGGGCCACCATGAGTCCTGGAAGCTCCCCAACAGGCTCCCTGGCCACAGGGACTCCAGCCACATCTGCATCCTCCCCATCCATGGCAGCCAGCACCTCTCCTGCCATGACCAGCAACATGTTCATGTCCCCCACAAGTAGGATCCTGTCTCCTACCTCTGTCCCAAGCACAGACCCTGTCGCTACTACTACCACCCATAAGACCACATCATCTACCTTGGTCACCACAGTATATATGACAGAAGCCATGTCTACAGGGACATCAGAGATGTCCTCAGCCAGTTCTCCCTCTAGTATTGTCACACATTCCACATCTGATGTCACCTCTCCTTCAACCATGACACACACACAGACCAGTACCCTTTCCCTCACTCCCACCTGGCCCTCTGTGTCCACCTCAGAAACCTCCAAGACTGCTCCCACTATGGAGGTGACTGTGGCCACCATGACCACCTCTCACAGCACATACAGCGTCACCACTTCCAATGTCTACCCCACACATAGCACATCCCCAACTGCCACCTCCACACCCCCTAGAACCTCAGAGAACACAGAGACATTCACATCAAGGCTCACACCTTCCTCCAGTCCAGGCCTCCCTATGGTCACAGTGACAACCAATGTCACCTCATCTACGGACAACACTGGGCCATTGACCACGATGACAGAGATGACCTCCACCTACACAGCCTCCAGCAATCCAGCAACCCTCACCAACACCATTGGCTCGTCCCCCACTGTCCAGAGCACCCAAACAACACCACTGACTAGCACCACCCTGACCGCCATGAGTCCTGGAAGCTCCCCAACAGATTCCCTGGCCACAGGGACTCCAGCCACATCGGCAACCTCCCCATCCATGGCAGCCAGCAGCGCCAGCACCACACACACTGGCAGTGTCTCCTCAGCTCCAACCACCCCCCCTTCACTTCAAACGACAACCATATCCACCCCGACACCACCCACTGACGCCACATTCACACCAACCTCATCTCCAGGACCACCTCCCACCACTGCACCAGTGACCAGAACAACTCAGGACCCCTTCACCACCCCCAGGGCCTCATCCCCTGCAGAATCCACACTGGCTCCTACCACACACATTCCCACAGGATCTCACATGACAGAAGTCATTACTACTCCCCCGATCACTCCTTCAATCCACCTCACAAATACACTCACTGTGGCCACTTCCAACACTTCTCCTGCATTGACCAGCAATGAGATCAGGTTCCCCACCAGTAGTACAATCCTCTCTTCTGCCCCTGTCCCTAGCACAGACCCAGTCACTACTGCTACCACCCATAACATCCCATCATCCACCTTGGTCACCACAGTACCTACAACAGATGCCAGGTCTAAAGGGACATCAGAGATGTCCTCAGCCAATTCTCCCTCTAGTGGTGTCACACATTCCACATCTGATGTCACCTCTCCTACCACTGTGACACTCACACAGACCAGTACTTCTTTGTTCACACCCACTTTGCCCTCTATGTCCACCTCAGACACCGCCAAGACTGTTCCCACTATGAAGGTGACTGTGCCCACCATGACCACCTCTCATGGCACACACAGTGTCACCACTTCCAATGTCTACCCCACACATAGCACATCCCCAACTGCTACCTCCACACCCCCTAGGACCTCAGAGAGCACAGAGACATCCACACCCAGACTCACACCTTCCTCCAGTCCAGGCCTCCCTTCAATCACACTAACAACCAATGCCACGTCATCTACAGACAACAGTGGGCCGTTGACCACGATGACAGACATGACCTCCACCTCCACAGCCTCCAGCAATCCAGCAACCCTCACCAACACCATTGGCTCGTCCCCCACTTTCCAGAGCACCCAAACAACACCACTGACTAGCACCACCCTGACCGCCACTCCCAGGGCCACTATGAGTCCTGGAAGCTCCCAAACAGGTTCCCTGGCCACAGGGACTCCAGCCACATCTGCATCCTCCCCATCCATGGCAGCCAGCACCTCTCCTGCCATGACCACCAACGTGTTCACATCCCCCACAAGTAGGATCCTATCTTCTGCCCCTGTCCCAAGCACAGACTCAGTCACTATTGCTAACACTCATAACACCCTATTATCCACCTTGGTCACCACAGTACCTACGACAGATGCCAGATCTATAGGGACATCAGAGATGTCCTCAGCCAATTCTCCCTCTAGCAGTGTCACACATTCCACATCTGTTGTCACCTCTCCTTCCACCATGACACACACACAGACCAGTGCTGCTTCCCTCACTCCCACCTGGCCCTCTGTGTCCAGCTCAGAAACCTTCAAGACTGCTCCCTCAACGGAGGTGCCTGTGGCCACCATGACCACCTCTGATGGCACACACAGCTTCACCACTTCAAGTGGTTACCCCACTCATAGCGTATCCACAGCTGCCCTCTCCTCACCTCCTAGGACCTCAGAGAGTACAGGGACATCCACTTCTACCTCCTGGTCTTCTTTTCATCCAGGCATGACCTCCATCACTCCTGCATCCAACACGCCCCCTTCTATCAGTCCCTCATCTGTGGGCGACACCAGTCCACTGAGCACAGTGACAGGCAACTCCTCCCCCCACACTAGGACCATCGCCTGGTCTCCCACTGTCCAGGACATGGACTCCACACCACTCGTTAGTACAATCCACATCACCCCCAGTGTGCAAACTCCCCTGGCAAGTACTGAGAGCACCTGGGGAAGTTCTCTTGATACAAGTATTCAGGTGACATCTGACACCTCACTGCCAATGTCCTCCTCTGCTATATTTACCTCTGATGGAGGGTCCTCCTTTTCTCCTGAACATGGTACTTTTTCTCCTGTAAGTACGGATTCTTCCCTCTCTTCTCTTCCTCCCTTCACTCCATCACCACACTCGAGTACTCTCATGTCAACGTCACATGTCTCTATGACACGTAATGACTTATCCACTCTTACAACCTCTGTCTCCACCCCTCCAGTGGTAACCTCACTCACTACCTCCCGTGAGTCCAGCACAGAAGCCTTCACTAGGGAGACCACTTCCACCAATGCAATAATGACGTCCTTTGGGACCTTGATCTCTTCTACACCCACAGTAAGACTGTCCTCTCCTCTCTCTTCTCCCACCAGCAATTCCATGCTCCCCACTACCACCAATGCTGGCCCCACCTCCCCACCTATCTCCAATTCAGAACAAGTCAGCTCTTCCACCACCACCTCTTCTCTGTCCTCTTTTGCAACTACCAGAACTTCTCCAACCATTTCCTCACTGACCACAACTCTCACCGAAATAACCCCCTTTTCTTTTATTTCTCTTCCTTCCTCCACACCCTGCCCAGAAACTATCACCATTACAATAGTCCCCACCTCTCCCACTCCTCCATGCATAGAAGTTGATCCCAGCACTGATGTTACCTCTTCTCCCACCACGCCATTCTCGGTCCTTCCCTCTTCTACTGAAATGGTCACCCTTCCCAGTTCTACCAGTATAAGAACCATGTTTCCAACACATTCGGATGCTCCTACTTCCATGACTCCGGAATCTGAGCCCACCAACATTATAACTGATGCTCCTAGTTCTTCTGGCCCTACAACTGTACCCATGAGCACAGATTTAATGAGCACCCAAATGCCCTCCAGTGAGACCCCACCTAGCTCCGACTCTGTTACCACCCCACATATGCCTGGCTCCACTAATCTCCCACGGACCACAAAGCCAAGCAGTAGCCCTCCAATGGTCACGACTTCCAGCAAGTTGACACACCCCACTCCACCCACCACCAGAAGCCCAGAGACACCAGTGGCCACCACGAAGACTCCCACCACCCTGACGTCCCCAAGAACAACTCTGACCACCACTCAGATGACTACAGTGTCAAGAACAACCCCAGGTTGGACCTTCTCTCTCTCTCCTCTCTTTCCTTCCTCCTCCTGCCAAATTCCCATGTCCCCAAGAGCAGGTCCTTTTGGAACTTCAACTTTTCTCTGTGCTTTCCAGGTAACTGTGACAATGGTGGTACCTGGGAACAGGGCCAGTGCTCTTGTCGCCCTGGGTTCTCTGGGGATCGCTGTCAGCACAAGGATATCGGGTGCCAGAATGGGGGTACATGGGATGGCCTTAAGTGCCTCTGCCCCACCACCTTTTATGGCCCTCTCTGTGAGTTTCCGGCGGAACAGCTGGAGCTAGGTGAGTTGCTAAAGCTGCATGTTCTCCGCTTCCTCCTGTGGGTGCCTCTGGGAGACCTGAGCTACCCATGTACCATCTTTCTAGTCCTCCCATCCTTGGCTTCTCTCCCATGCCCTGTGCTGTCTCATGCCATGTCCTACTCCCTTACCACCCCCTCCTGGTTGGGGCTGCTTGGTGCTGTCTTCTTTCCTGTATAACAAATGACCCTAAACCTATCAGCTGAAACAACACACGTGATCATTTCACACTTCTGTGGATTAGATGTCAGATGTGGTTCTCACTGGTATCACCAGGGCTGTGTTTTTCTCCAGCAGATCTGGGGAAGAATCCAATTCCTTGCTACTTTCGGTGTCTAGAGCTTCCTACATTCCTCGTGTCAAGGTCTCCCCCCCCCCAAAACCACCTGGGTCCTCTGTGTCTTTCTTCCATAGTTGTCTTCCTCTGATTGATTCTGATCTCCTCTGCCTCCTTCTTCTACTGTTAGTGACCCTTGTGATCACATGGGACCCACCTGATTGGGCCAGGTTAATTTTCCCATATGGAGGTAAACTGATAAACAGTGGGATTTTATCTTCATTTTTAACATGGATTATCTGTAATCTAATGGGGTGCAGTGGCTCACGTCTGCAATCCCAGGTACTTGAGGGTCTGAAACAGGAGGCTTGCAAGTTCAAGACCAGGCTGGGCAATTTAGCAAGTCCCTGTCTCAAAATAAAAAATAAAAAGGGCTGGGGATGTGGCTCAGTGGTTCAGTGTCCCAAGTTCACTCCCCAATATCATACACAAAAATAATCTGTAATTTTTTTTTGGTATCAGGGATTGAACCCAGGGGCATTTAAGCACTGAGCCACATCCTCAGCCCTTTTTAATATTTTATTTAGAGACAGAGTCTCACTGAGTTGCTTAGGACCTTGCTAAGTTACAGAGGCTGGCTTTGAACTCGAGATCCTCCTGCCTCAGCCTCCCAAGCTATTGGGATTACAGGTGTGCACCACTGTGTCCATCTGTAATTTAATTTTATACTATGACCTTTTCTGGGGACCAGGGCAGGACAACTTTGGGGGTCATTACTCTGCCTACCCCAGGAGGGACTGCGCAGTCTGGCTGCCATGCTTCTGGACCACTTTCCCTTACCTCCAGACAACTTGTCCCAGAATTTCTTCTTTTCTCTCTACTGCCATTCAGTTAGTCCTCAGAGACAAGGAAGCAGGCAGAGCTGGGAGCCTGGGGGTGGGGGTGTGGATGGTGGGGGTGGTGATGACAGATGGGGTAGTGACCAGATCGGAGTGTACTGTATGCAGGCACAGTGGAAGCTGAAGTGGGCATGGAGGTGTCTGTTGACCAGGAATTTTCTCCGGACCTCAGTGACAACACTTCCAAGGCCTACAGAGATTTCAACAAGACCTTCCAGGATCAGGTGAGGGGCAAAGGGAGGGGAAGTGAAGGGTCCTCCCCTGCAGCGGGCGCCCTCAGGTCCACAGGTTCAGATGTGAGCCCAGGGATTCTTGACATTTCAGATGATGAAGATTTACAAAGGCGTGCAGGGGTTCAGGGCTGTGAAAATCCTCTCCTTGAGGTAGGAGATCCTGCTGGGGATGTGGAAGCAGCCTTAGGAAGGGACAGGGGCGTGAAGAAGGGCTGGGGCATCTATCCCTTGCTTCTTGAAGCATTTGCTTTCATAAAGAGAGGGGTGGAGGAAGTACACAGGGACAGGCAGGGAAGTGTCAGGACTGTTGTCTTGTCCTCTGTCTGGCACTGGCTCTGCTAGCGTCAGTCAGCATGAGAGAGACAGATGGGGAAGACAGAGAGCCCCGGAGAAACAGCTTTGGTGGTTTGGTGACGGCTTGATGTCATGCAAAGAAAACTCCCATTATCAGGGATGCTGGCAGCCCCTTTTGAAAAGCATGTGTGGGTAAAAGAAAAGCATGGGTGGCTTTTCACCTCGGGACCTCTAACCCTTTTGCATGCACTGTGATTGGTTCTGGAGGAGCCCCTCCCAGGACCTGTGTGCCCCAAGCCTGGGCACCCTCTAAGGTTCCTGGCCCCCTCAGGAGTGGCAGCATCGTGGTGGATTATCTGGTCCTACTGGAGCTGTCCTTCAGCCCGAAGTTGGAGAGCCAGTATGAAAAGGTGAAGACGGTCCTGAAGGAGGAGCTCCAAAGTGTCATTCAGGATGGGGACAGCTGCCAGCATAACCAGAGTGAGCAGAAGCTGAAGGGAGGGGTCAGAGTGGTCATCCCAGCTTGCTCCAGCTCAGTCCAGGGGACTCTTAGGGTTCAGGGGCCGTCCCGTGGTTCCTCTGGCAGGGGCACAAGTCTACACCCAACTGGGTCAAGGGTGGCCTCAGGAGGGCTCAGAACAGGGGTGCTAGGAAGAGATCCCCTGGCAGGTATGCTCAGTGCTTCTGGGATGCTTGGGTGTCTGATTATTCAGCAGGGAGGAGGGAGGCAGCAGCAGCCTTCCCTAGTTGCCCCTCCACATCTGGGGAGTATGGAGAGAGCCCTCTTAGCCCTCCCCATCCCTGCCCGCCCCATTTCATCTGAACCTGTTTCCCCAGCCCTGTGCTTTAAGCCTAACTCCGTCAAAGTGAATGAGAACATCAGGACAGAGCTGACCCCGAAAGGTGAGGAGGGGGCAAAGGGCTGAGTGGCTTCAGGTGGCCATGATTCTTCCCACAGGGGACACTTGTCCATTGAAGTTCCCCTGGGGGAGCAGGGGGAGAACTTTTGGGGAGGCAAGAGATGAGGGCCCTTCCTGCCCTTCTGGGCTCCAGGTAGTAGCTTACACCTGAGTTCCCGCAAGGCAAGGTGAGAGGGTGGGGAGCGGGAGGCTATCTTTCCTGCTTCTAATCCCAACACCCGCGCTCCGAAGAGTTCTCCCCATGCGTTTCGGTCCCCACAACCAGGCCCTGAGAGGAATGAATGAGACCCTGGTCTCTACACCCCCCTCCTCCCCCAGCCATCTGTAGCAGAGCGGCTGCCAAGGGCTATGAGGAATTCTACTTCCCCCTGGTGGAGCAGAATCGGCTCCGTTGCGTCACCAACTGTACGCCCGGCTTGGACGGTGCCATCAACTGTGGACAGGGCCAATGCCTTCTGGAGAGGAGCGGTCCAGTGTGCAGGTGAGGCCCCGCCCTCGGTGGAAGCCCCGCCCCTCGTCCAGGGACACGCCCTCCAGGCCCGCGCCCCGCCCCAGGCCCTGCCCACTCGCCTTAGGGTGGAGCCCCGCCCCTGAGGCCCCGCTTGTGACCTGTCTTGAGACCTGTGACCTTTCCCCAGATGTTTCTCCACTGACACTCATTGGTTCTCGGGGTCGCGTTGCGAGATGGCCATCCACTGGAGGGCGCTGGTCGGGGGCCTGGCAGGGGGCGCCGGGGTGCTGCTGCTGCTGCTGGGGCTGCTGAGCGTCTGGCTGGTGCGCTCCCGGGGAAAGGACCGCCAGCGCCGAGGACAGTGAGTGCTCTAGGGCCGCGGTGGGGGCGGCCAGAGGGGCCCAGGGACTGGGGCTTGCCTGACCGCATGGCGCCGCCACCTAGGTCCTGGGACGACGACAGGCAATGGTTTGAGATCTGGGATGAAGACACCGTGGGGACTTTTTCCAACATTGGCTTCGAGGACGACAGAATAGGTGAGTCTTTCTTGGGAAGATGGCAGGGTTTCCCTGGGCATCACTGTGGCCTAGGCAGGATGGGACAGTTTTGTATGTCGTGTCAGGGAGTTTGTGTCATCCCTCCTGAGAAAGATCCTGTTCCTGCGCAGGCCATCCCCAGGCAGAGCAGCCAGCCACTTGGGGCCCTGCCTTTGGACATGGAGTTTCCACCACATCCAGTCTCACTCCTTTTCTCTCCCCTCTCCTTCTCTCTCTTCTCTCCCTAGTCAATGACGAAAGCTTCCACGTGGCCTTGGATAATGTGGACACCAGCACGAAGGTGAGGGGGCAGAGGGAGGACGCTAAGGACCTCTCCCAGCTCCAGTGCTGGATTTCCCCCAGCCACTGGCCATCTGGCCAGCCCACGCAGGTGGTCCCCTGTTCTCAATCCCTCTCACCCTATACTCTGTGGCAGGTACACATTCAGAGACCTGAGATGGCCTCATCCTCGCTCTGAGTCCCGTGGGGCCTCTTCACCACCCCCTCCACCCTGCCCAGGACTGCAGGAGGGAACCATCTACACTGCATCCATTTCCAGAGGTGGCCTCAGGCGCCTGGTGTCCTTGGGGCAAAATGAGACTGTTCCCTTTATCCCCATCCTCCCAACTGGGCTTAAATCCACCTGGAGACCCAGCTCACATCCAGGCTCTTCTGCTGTGGGACCTTGAGCGACTCAGTGTTTTCTCTCACCTCAGTTTTCTCACCTATAAAGTGGATATAACACACTTGTCCTGATACCTCCTACTGTTACTGTGAAAACCACGTGTTTGGTCAGTTTTGTTCCAATCTATCCACCTGTGTCAACCCTCATGTTTAGGTCACCTCCCTCAGGTCCCCCTTCCCCAGGTTCTTCCCCTGGTTTCCAGCCTTGGTCCCTATTTTTCTGTTTGCATCCAATTACTATTCTAGATGTTTCGGGTCCCTCACTCTGAACCCATAGGCAGCCCACCCGTCTCTTACTCTCTCTCCTAGACAACCGCTTCTGCGCCCCTTGTCTTTCCCTTACTGAGCCAGTTCCTTAAACCGGTCCCCTCCCCCAGCCCTATATCTCCCCCAGTTTTTGAATTCCTATCTCCCACCCTGGTACTCTCAGCCCTGAATCCTTGCCTCTCCCATCCCAGTGCTTTCCCGAAATCCTACCTCCTCCCCACATGCCTGTTCCTAGACAGAGACAGATACTCCTGGCTTCTGAGGGTCCCCCAACTGGCACTCCCCTAGCCTCACCATTCTGAGGCTCTACCCCTTCCTCTCACCCCAGGGCACCTGGATCCCTGTGGGCAGGGGTGGAGCCTGAGTTTCCAGAGCTCCCAAGGATGGGGGGGAAGTGAGGCTCCCTCCTCCTTGTTTCCCTGACCCGCCTCCTCCCCTCTCCCCTCAGCCTCACGGCCTCCTTCCCATCGCTCCTGCTTCTTCTTCTTCCCCTCTCTCCTTCGGATTACCCCATCCCTGCAGCGATCTCTGAGCCTGAAGCCCTCGGACCTCCTTTGCCAGGAAGATCAAGTTTGGGGATGGGGAGTTGTGGAATCTCCAGTTCCCCAAGTGAACACAATATAGCATTTATTATCAAAGAAACTATTCGGTATTCGGTGTCTTTCTCCCCTGCAGCCCCATCTTGTCCCCAGCAGTGTCCACTTGGTTGGAGAACAGGGACTTCCTGATGAGATGTAGGAGGGCCAGGGAAGCATCCCTGTCTCCCAGGGTGGAAGGAAGATCTGTGGGCAGCCCTCAGGGCCATGACTACCTCAAGCTTGGTGGGGGGACCCATTTTGTTAGCTATTGGTTGGGTGGCAGGGAGTCTCTCCATTAGCAGCAGGTGAGGGTCTCAGATTTTGTCACCTGTGTCCTTCCCCTTTTGACCTCAGAAGCTTAGGGCTGGGTTTGGAAGGAGTTAGACCCTGGGACTGGGGCAGGGAGGTGTCCAGTTTGGGCTTGCTGCCTTTTCTGTAGAAATATAAAGTTGAGCCCCCAAAGACCTTGAGCATCCCAGATCCCTTCTTGCAAACACGTCCTCCCACCAGGGCCTGTTTGTGCGGGCTCAGACCCTCCTGTTGCCACCATTATGGGCTCTTGGTCCTGCTTGGCTGGGGCTGAGATGGTCAGAAATAATCTATCCCCGTGATCCTTTGGGTGGGGGTTTGGGAGAGGCCCCCATGGACCTTTGCCCTAGGCAGAAGCTGGCCCATGGCCTTTCGTCACCTCTGATTCTGGCCAGGGGTGGAGTCGGGCCATAAAGCCTCAGGTGTGAATGGGCGCCCCACCTGATGGGAAAGCACTGGGAATTCTGAAGGGGCAGCTGGAGGTGGGTGGTGGGGAGAGAAGGCCGAGAGAGCAAGGGGGTGCTCCTTGGGCAAGATTCTCCTTCACCTGTCCTGAGGGGTGTCCCTCCTGGGACACCCCTCCCTCCACAGTCACCTCTCCCTGGCGTTTCTTGGTCCCGCCCCTCTATCATTGTCTCAAGCTCACACCCCTGCCTGCCTCCTGTCCCTCCCTCTTGACTTGTCCCACCCTGTGACACTGTCTTCCTCTGGCTAGAGTGACCCTGGCTCAGGGGAGTCAGTGCGTCAGGAGTTAGAGGAGAGGAAGGTTGAGAGGCTGCCCTTTAGCCCACTCCCTGTAGTCACTGTGTGTCACCCACCCCGTGTCATCACCTTGCCCCCACCCTGGGTCAGGCGCTGTCCTTCCCCAAGGCAAAGGTCTCCAGGGTCCTTTTTATAGCTGCTCCCTCCTTGGGAGGCTCTCATTTCTTGGCCCCTCTCCTGAGAGGGAAGATCCTGGAGCCAGGGGCGCACAGCCCGGGAGATGCTGGTGACCTGGGTCCTGCTGCTGGCTCTCCAGCTCTTGACGCCCATCAGCCCTTCATCTTCAACAACAGCAGTAACAGTAGGTGAGTGAGACCCAGCCTGGTGCTTCCCGGCTTCTGACAGAGCCGCAGGTGGTTGGCTTCCCTCTGTCCTTCCACCTTGTGTCCTCATCCTGCCTCTGGGGTGCTAAAGGGACCCTGCAGAGGCTGTAGGTGCAGAGGAGGGAGTGCGTCCTGTGGTCCTGGAGCTGATGGCTAAGGCAGCCCCAGTTGGGGTGTGGCTGGGAGCCGTCCCTGCTGCTCTCTGGCCTTCTCCAGAGGATGGGGCTCTTTCTTCACATCCACGGTGCTCTCTGCCCTCAGCCTCGGGGCTGCCCTGCCTGGAAACCTGGGTGTTTCCAAGCCTCCCAGAGGCACCTCAGAAGCTCCTGGCCCTGGCAGGGAGGGAAGGTGTTGGGAGGCATCTGGCAGCTTCCCCACTTGACTTGGGAGGAGCTGCAGGTACACCTGGGAAAGGTGGAAATGACCATTAGAGATGGTGGGTGGGCTGTTAGAAGTGGTTAGAGGCTGGCTTTGGAGGGTTCTTGTTGAGCCTGGCCACAGTCATGTCTGGGAAGTGACTAGTGACAAGCTGGTTTTGCTTGTTCAGGATATACTTTCTGATTCCCTCAAGGGAGGGCAGAGCTCTCATGGAATTGGGAAGGCTGAGAGGAGGAGAAGTGAGGTCCCAGGAGGAAGAGGGGGGCCTGAGTGAAGGCCAGGGAGTGGGCTGCGGAATGTGGGGTGGGGTATCTAGAGCCCTGCGGGGCGGCCATCAGGAAGTCCCAAGGCCTTAGGGGCCTCCTCAGGCCAACAAGCCCTGACAGACCTCCCCCTCCCCGTAAGCCGAGGAGAGAGGAGCAAGGACCTGGTGGACCTTGGAGATTTAAGGACATTATGAGAGGACATTAATACCAGGTCCATTCACTTCCAGTTAACATACCAAGAGGAGGAAGCTGCGAGCGGGGGTCTCTCTTAAGAAGGGTCCTCCTGTCCCTCCCCAGGCCCGGCCCAGTGTGGTACAGGACATCCCTCTGGCCAGGTTATCTGAGGGGCGGGACGAGGTGATGTGTGGGTGGATGATGAGGGGCCCAACCAGGCTCATTACCCAGCTAGGCACGGGAAACCCCAACCGACCAAAGCCCATGTCCCCCCAGTGCTTAAAACTGGGTTGAAACGATAACACGAGTGAAGCCATGGGTGTGCAAAGAGCCAGGAGAACATCTGTCTACGGCAAGTGCCAAGGGCCGTCTGGAGGGTGAGGCCAGGCACGGGGGCTGCTGAGGGGGATTCAGGGGCCTGCCCATACCCAGGGGCCCTCCCCGCAGAGGGCGCTGCTCTTTCCAGAACCACTTCCCAGGGGCAGCTCCTGGGATGATTCTCACATGGATGTGGAGGGAAGTCAGGACAAGGAGGAGACAGGCCCAGAGAGGGTGAGTGACTTACTGGGGGCCACACACCCTGGGTTTGTGCCTGCGTCCCTCCTGGGTGGGTCCTCTGCACCCTGCTCCCTCCCCCTAGGCATGGGTTCTGGGTCCTCAGGGAGCAGCTCAGGTGTCAGGCCAGGGATCGCTGTGGGAGTTGGGGGGTCGGTAGTTTCCTTTCCTTTCTACTTTGTCCCCCCTTCTGGTTACTCTCTGTGAGAACTGATGAGGTTTTGGATAAGCAGACAGTTGGGGGGAAGAAGACCTCAGTGAGACTCTGGGGAAATCATTCCGGTGGCTGTGGGGGGACCAAGGCCTAGGGAGGCCCCGGGAGGTGAGGAGGGGGCGTGTGCCAGGCAGAGCGAGTGTTCAGTGGGGGCGAGCGCTGTGGTGTTGGGTCATCTGTGGGTGGTGGGAACAGAAGAGCCAGGCTGAGGCTTTAGATACCAGAGGAACCCGTGTGGGCTGAGCCAGGCTGGGGACATCCCTGCCATGGGGCAGACAGGCATCAGAGGCCTGTGGAGAGGCACAGAGAGGAGCCACCTGGAAGGCAGAGGACGGCTCCACCCAGTCTCCAGGGAATGGAGGCTTCCCTGGTAGAGGGCTGTGGGGGCACCCAGATGGATGGTTCTGTCGACTGGGAGGGCAGGAGCCTCTTGATGGTGGATAACAAGTGTCTAAAGTTGAGCCTGTTGGGTTTGGGATGAGCATGGGGTTTCTGGTGAAGCTGTCCTAGGGCCTCCGGGGAGGGGGACACAGCCAGGAATTCTCCATTTTCCATCAGAGAATTCCAGAAAGTCCCAGGGATAAACATGAGGGTCACAACCCAAGGTCTGTTTTGTGGACGTGAAGTTCAAGGTGTTTGTAGTAAGGTGTGGGGGGAGGGGAGCTCCTTGGGTGACATGGAGCAGGGGAGAGTGTCGATCCTGGAGGGGCTGGGGCAGGGGTCTGAAGGGACCAGACCGGTGGAGGTGGATGTAAAAATGTTCCCCATCTACAAAATCAGGAAGGATGTGCTGGAGGTGAGAATGGATTTCTCACAAGAGACAAGGGGCAACCTTTGAACCCCATGTAATGTGAATTCCGAGCCCCGAAAAGGAAGTGCTGCTTCCCAACCTGAGTCATAAACTTACTCATTCGGCAAACACCGGGGACCGAGGGCCAGCTCAGCCTGGGCAGGTGCTGTGGACAAAGCAGTAGGAATAAAAAGTTTATAGTGGATTTAATGAGATGGGAACAGCGCAGTGAGCCACAGCCCCCTGTGGTGCTGAAGCTGAGGGAGGCCCAGGCTGGAATTGGGGTAGGGGTGCAGCCTGGGGTTCAGAGGCTGCTTTTGCTGGACCACCAGGCTCCAGGGAGAGGTAGCATTTAGGTCTGGTGGCTACTGGGGAGTAGTACAGGAAGAATTTTTTTTTCATACTACAGATTGAATCCAGGGTTCCTTTATCACTGAACTGCATCTCTAGCCCTTTTTATTTTATTTTTTAAATTTGGAGACAGAGTCTTGCTAAGTCACTGAGGGTTTCACTAAGTTAGTTGCCCAGGCTGGCCTCAAACTTGGGATCCTCCTGCCTCAGCCTCCCATTTGCTGGCAGGAAGGATTAATAGATGCTCAAAGGCTTTCAATAAATATAGAACTAACCAAGCCATACATAGCTATGGAGAGAACTGGAATACTGATGAGCAGATGCCCCAGGGAACAGCAAACAGGGGAAGCCATGCTGACTCTGGTTAATATTAATATTAAAACTTTCTGATGTTCAGTGAGGGTCTACTTTGTGCTAGGTACTGTTCTAAATATCTGCTATTTCATTTAACTTTTACAACAGTATTAGAAGAAGGGTCCCATTATCAATTCTGTTTTTGTTCATGGGGACTCTGAGGCACAGAGATCATCATTAATTTGCTCTCAGTTATCCATCCATGAAGTGAAGGAGCCAGGGCTTGAACACAAGTCTTCTGTCTCCAGAGCCCACATTCCTTACAATTTGCTGGAACTGGGGATCTCTGTGAGTATGAGTTTCCTGTGGCTGCTACAACAAATGATCCCAAACTCAGTGGTTAAAAAAAAAAAACGGATTTTTTAATTCTCTTAAGTTGTGGAGTCTGGAAATCTGAAATTGAGGTCTCTCTAGTGTCATATTCCCTCAAGGGCTCTTTGTCTTTTACAGTGTCTGGTGACTCCTTGGTGTTCCTTTGTTCATGGAACCGTCACTCCAATCTCTGCCTTCAGTCTTCCCCTGAAATCTCTCTCCAGCTCCACCTTGGCCAGGGTTCTGAAAAGGCAGGATGAATAAAAAGTTTATAGTAGATTTAATGAGATGGGAACGGTGTCCTCTTGTAAGAACACAAGTGTTTGAATTTAGGGCCCACCCTAAATCTGATCTTGAAATCTTTAACTTAATTACACCTGCAAAGACCTTATTTTCAAACAAAGTCACATTCACAGCTACCTGGGTTTAGGATGTGAACACGTTTTATGGGATGGTGTGTGGGGGGGACACTATTCAATGCACTACACTGTACCTGGTGGCAACAGGTGGTTCTTGCTTTAAGGAGGGAGTAGGCAGGAGCAAGGGACACAATACCTGCCGACACCAGAAAGTCAGAAAGCTTGTCCACTTGCCGTGATTGTGCAGGGGGTGGGAAAGAGCCAGGGTGGCACTGTTTTACTCTGCTTGCAACTCTGCAAAGCGTGAATGACCCAAGCCACCAAGTTCACACATGGCAGGGCTGAAGGTGCACCTGGGACTTCATGACCAAGATCATCCCACTGCCCCAACTTTTCCAGACTGTAGAATATGCTAGACCATTCTAGAGTGAGCAGGGTGGTCAGGGCAGACGTCATCTCTCTCTCTCTCTCTCTCTCTCTCTCTCTTTCTCTCTCTTTCACACACACACACTCACACACACACACTCACACACACTCACACACACACACACACACACACACACATCCCCCCCACACACATCCCCCACACATACATTTTCTAGGGGGAAATTAAATGGAAGTTTAGAGAGGTTCTCTGGATTGTCCCAGGTCACACAGCTGCGTAGTAGGTAGCAGCTGGGCTTGGTGACACCTGGAGCTTCCCACTCCACACACCTCAGGAACTTCCCACAGCACCACTGGCTCTTCAGGGGGGCCGCCCTGTGGACCCCAATGCAGAAATATGTTTTGGAGGTGGCAGGAGGGAGAGTCCCATAGCTCAGCAAGTCTTCAGACATCTTGTCCCCACAGTGCCTTCTAATGTTCTCCCCCCAATACGCCGTGATGTGAAAGATCAGCACCACAAACCAGCCGCGGTAATTAAATAAGAGAAAAAACCAAATTTTTTTAAGAGAAAAAACCAAATTTATGTAGAATGGAGAAGCATCACCAACTGCAAACTGGGCAGGAGGGTCCTGGGTGTTGACTACCAGGTTGTCTCAACAGCAGGTGTGCTGGCCGCAACTCCCTGACCTCTGGGCTCTCGCATGGCAAATGGATAATTCTGTTAAGTGTTTTGACTATAAAAGTTTGGACAACCCCCAGCTTGGGAATCACCTATTGTGGGTGATTTTCCATGGATTCTCCAAGGAGTAGTATTGCACATCCCTAACATACATTTTTAAAAGTCTAAACTTTTCATGTATGCACCTTTCTGTGTGTGTGTGTGTGTGTGTGTGTGTGTGTGAGAGAGAGAGAGAGAGAGAGAGAGAGACTGGGATTGAACCCAGGGACTGTACCACTGAGCGGCATCCTCAGGCCTTTTTAAATTTCTAATTTTGAAACAGGTCTCACTCAGTTGCCCAGGCTGGCCTTGAACTTGCCATCGTCCTGCCTTAGCCTCACCTCCCAAGTCGCTGGTATTATAGACCTTCCCCACCACACCTGGCTTCCTTTATACATACATAAAAATTATTACATGGGGCTGGGCGCAGTGGCGCATGCCTGTAATCCCAGTGCCTTGGGAGGACCACAAGTTCGAGGCCAGCCTCATCAATTTAGCAAGACCTTTAGCAACTTAGTGAGCCCCTGTTTCAAAATTAAAATAAAAAAGACTGGGATGGTAAAGTGCCCCTGGGTTAATTTCTCAGTTAAAAAATATATAAATAATATACATAATAGATATAAATAATATATAATATGTATAAATAATATATAAAAATATATAAATAATATATAATTATAGCTCAGTGGTCGAGTACTTGCCTAGCATGTCCAAGACCCTGGGTTCCATACTCAGCAACACCATCAATCAATCAATCAATCAGTAACATGAACACATATTTGTTGTGGTATATTTAGAGAATATAAAAAAACAAAAGAACATTTCTCTTAAACCTGCAGCTCAAATAAACATTGTTAACATTTTTGTTTATTTCTAAGTGTGTATTTATATTTGTTTTGTAGAAAATTTATTTATTTGTGCTTTTAATTTTTTTTATTATTATTATTATTATTATTTTGGTAACAGGAATTAAACTGAGGGGCACTTAACTACTGAGCCACATCCTCTGCCCCTTTTTGTATTTAGAGACAAGTTCTCGCTAAGTTGCTTAGGGCCTCGCTAAGTTGCTGAGACTGGTTTTGAATTCAAGATCTTCCTGCCTCAGCCTCCTGAGCCACTGGGATTATAGGCATGCACCACCATGTCCAGCTGTGTTTTTTTATTTTTTATTCTTGCTGTGCTGGGGTTGGAGCCAGAATCTCGTATATGCCAGGCAAGTGTTCTACCTCTGAGCTGCACCCTGAGTCCAGTGGTTTATATTTTAATGACTGATTAATATTGCATTTTGTAGAATACCACAGTCTTCTATTCAGTTTTGGATATGTTTACCCCAGGTTATCACAATAATAAAGAATGATGCAATGTACACTTTTGTATAAAGTCTTTTACACCTGCATAGATTACTCTAGGATAGGCAGCTAGAGATGGCACCCTTAAAATTATATTCCTGATCCTAAGGTCTCTGATGCATCTTTCAAACTTATTCTTTATTTTTATTTTTAATTTTTTTAAGAGAGAGGGAGAGAGAGAGAGAGAGAGAGAGAGAGAGAGAGAGAGAGAGAGAGAGAGAGAGAGAATTTTAATATTTATTTTTCAGTTTTCGGCAGACACAACATCTTTGTATGTGGTGCTGAGGATCAAACCCAGGCCGCGCGCATGCCAGGCGAGCGCGCTACGGCTTGATCCACATCCCCAGCCCCCAAACTTATTCTTTAGACACGTGATACCAAGTTAAAGTCCGAAGCTGTTATTACCCTTGGGGTGATTCCATAGGTAAAAAATAGTGTCTTGTTTTGTTTGGAACACCTTTGCTTCCTGGTGAAGCTTATTTATTTTTTCCTTCTCACAGGCTTGTCCACCACTTGGATTTCTTTGCAGAGAAGATGAGCTTTTTTCCTTTGCTCGCCTTTTTAGCAGAGCATCCTTGACCTTGAGGTTGACCTTGGGGAGGACAGCCTCCCCTGCCTCGCCTTGTCCTTAGGGGGCGCTGTTGCCACAGAATCCTGGGCTGGGCTGGGTCTGAGTGTCTTTGTCCAGGGCACCTTCGGTCCCTCCCAGGAGCGTGTGGGAGAGCCCTGGCATGAAAGTGCTTGCTTGGCAGAGGGTGGCAGGTGGCAGAGCCCAAGACTTTAGTTTGGGATTTCCCCTTAGACATCGAGCAGAGAAAAGCCACAGGAGCAGAGGACACTGAGGGCTTGGTGATGCCTTGGGCATGGTGGTGGGGAGATCAGAGACTAGAAAGAGGAAGGAAAGCTTGATGAAATGGACATATTCGGTCACTCAATGCTCAGCATGACCTGAGAAGACAATTGTATAGAGAATTAATTGGATGGTTAAGGACAGACCCAATAGTAACAAAATGAAGGAATAATCACAAAAGGTAGCACAGGTTTGCCTGGAGCGCACCTCTCCTGCATTCCACAGAGCGTTCCTGTTTTCCTGGGTCCCTCAGTGGCCCACCATGTTACAGTCATGGCTTCTCGGTCTCCCTGCCTCTGCATCTTCTCACAGTCTCCAGGGCACAGCCTTAAGTTGAGATCATGGCTTTTTGCTGAATGTTCTTCTCTGCTGCTCAGCCCAGTCCAAGCCCCACCCTCAGGCTGGGGTTTGTGCCCAACCCGTCCTTCCCTCTGCCCTTACTCAGTGCCTAGCCCCATCCCAGACATGCAGGGAACACTCTTAACGCACCTCACATGCTGTTCCTTCAGCTCGACACCCTTCCCTTCCTCTTCTCTATTCCCTGAACTCTTTCTTTGTACTAAAAGTGAAATCCAGCTTCAGCATGTGCCTGGCTTTCTGTCCTACTAGCCAACGGACCCTGGGAGTTTTCTACCCGCAGAACCTCCATTCCTAGGTAGGCTAGAAATGGCAGTGTCTCGGGCGAGGCGTGTGGCTCCATGGCATAGTGCTTGCCTGGCACATGAGAGGCCCTGGCTTCAGTCCCCAGAACTGCAAAAGAAACATGAAAAAAGAAAAAAATGAGAAACTGGCAACGTCTGCTCTGTACAGTGCCAAGATGGCATTCGGCAAGGAGGAGGAGGGGCCTGGCAGATTTTCAGGAACTCGCTGACTCACTTATTTAAGAAGTTCTCACTTTGGGTGGGTCGGACAGGGCTGAGCGCGCTGTACTCTCAGGGTTTACAGCCCAGAGAGGCAAAGGCACCGCCGAGGCCGTCACAAAAGCACTGAATTTTAACTGTGTTAGGTCCTGGAGGGTGGGGCTGAGGGCGGGAGTGTGATTGACAGCCAATCAGTGCCACCTTTCCTCACCCCTATTCATTCCTGTGAGTCGGTTAAGAAGAGGGCCATAAACGGCTCTTATATAACTTTTTATTGTTTGACTTGTCACAACAAACATGTTCTACTTTTATGACCCAAGAAGTCCGGTAAAATTTATGAGTAAATCCAAGAACAGCTTTTTTTTTTTTTTTTTTTTAATAAAGAAGGAAAACACAATAGCTTACATCTGACCTCCTCCTAGAGTCCTTCCTTAACAACAGGCAGAGGGACTGGCCCTCTCCTTCTAAGGACTCCTGTTGGCTCCTCACATGGGCCTCTCCTACCTCCTCACTGACCCAGGGCTCCAGGACCCCAGGGAGGGGTGGGGGCTGGTTTGTCTTTGACCCCAGGGCCTGGCATGGTGCCTGTGGTCACCTGCAATTGGTCGAGTGGAAGCAGGAACGAGGGGTGCTCAAGGGCAGGTGAGGGCCGCGGTGGCCTCTGGGTGAGCTCACTCTCCGACTCTCTACCTACCCAAGCTCAGCGCCCCCATTTCCTTTATGTCAAATGAGACAAAGTTTAGCTCATTAGAGATGATGGGGCTGAAGGAAACGTATTTACTGACTTCAGAAAAGGTTGGGGTGGGTCTCTGTGGCAGCGGGTTTGCCTCGTATGCACCAAGCCCTGGGTTTGAGTCCAGCAGCAAAAAAAAAAAAAAAAAAAAAAAGGAAATTTAGAATTCTAAAAATCTGAGGCACTATTGCACCTTCAACCTCAACTTCATTAACTAGGGATTTGATAGTCCTCTTCTCCGGATGTTTTGCAAAACCTTGGATCCAGAACTACTGATTTCATTGACAGGACTGTTCTACTGTTGCCCCCGCCCCCACTCTGTCCTGTCTCTTTCAGGACCCTGTGAAAACAAGGCTGTCACAGGTAGCAGAGGGTGCCTTTGCCCTAGGATGGCCACAGTGCCCTCTGCAAGGGAATGAGGTTGGCTCTCTTCAGAGGTGACAGACACATAGTTCTAAGGCATCTCTGGACAGGGGAGGGTCAGACAGTAGGGACAAGGGGTCCTGTGCCCTGCCCTTGGGAGGATGTCCCCTGTGTGCCATCCTGTATAATTCCTAGTCACCCCTAGACTGATGGCACATTCGGGCTAAAGGTCCTGTCTGCACCCCACCTTACGCATTACATGGGCAGGATGAAGAGGACCCAGGGTTGATGTTCTCACTTGACATAGAAAAACTGTCCTCAATGTACAGCTGCACATTCTCGGTGTGACAGAGAGGATGGATACGCCCTCTGGCCACAGGTCAAGTCTAACCCTCATACTTCCACATGGTGGCCCACTAATGTGGACCCTAGGGGAGGAGAGCTCTCGGAATTCAGTGGTGGAGACAACAGAGTGGCCAGAGAGAGGCGCTGATATTCTGGGGAGGGTGGTTAGCCCTCATGTATGCAAATGTATCTAGGGAGAAAGGACACTGAGAAAAATTTTGCATGGTCACAGGTGACCACCTTAGCTCTCCTGTTGCTGGGAGGTTAGCGGCAAACGCTGGGTTAGAAGGGAGTTTGAGAAGTAAAGAATGGAGGTGGGTGTTCATCGGACTGAGTAAAAGCCAGAGGGTGTAAGGCAAGAATGTGACTTGTAAAGGACAGAATGTGAAGAGCAAAAGGAATGTTCCGGACACTGAAAAGGACAGGCCAGAGTCACTGTCATGAGCTATGCCTCAGCCCAGCAGGAATGAGAGACAAGAAAAATGAAAAATTCATAATATATGTATCTCCTCTGATTATTCTCAATCCAGAGTCTACAACATATTCTACTTTTACATCATATACAAGTGGATCCAGTACCAGCTCCAACAGTGATGGATCAAAAGCCACCTCAGACAGCTCATCTTCACCTGCCAGCTTCCAGACCTCATACACGAAAAAAGGATCTACCACCTTACCAAGCAGCACAGGGTCAGAACGCACCACAGGGGCACCTGATAGCAAGAACACCACAGCCCCACCTGATGCAGCTACAACCATGCCAAGCAGCTCAGGGGTGGTACACACCACACTGCCCACTGGTACTTCCCAAACCATAGTTGAAGGGTTAACTAGCACCACGGGAAGTCCAGCTGCAGCAAGCACAGCCTCATCCCCTGAGAGCCCACACTCCACTGTCTTAACTGGAGCATCCACGGCCTCCCCCAGTGGCCCTGTGTCTGCCCTCACTACACTGCTATCTGGGAGCTCCCAGCCCATGGGGACAGTTAAGGCACCTACAGCCTCGCCAAGCAGCTCAGGGTCAGCACACACAGCAGCCCCATCTGACAGTCCCCAAACCACGTTGGTGTCTGAGGGATCTACACCTTTCCCAGGCAGCTCTGCTTCTGAACACAGCTCAGTGACAACCCTGATCTCTCAGTTCATCGTCCTGCCTGAAACATCAACAACTGTGCTGAGTAGTCCAAGCTCTGCACCCACAGGGGTGTCACCAGACACCTCCCAGGCCACAGTCCTGACCCGAGGGCCGACCACCCCTTCTAGCAGCCCTGCTGTGAGCACAGCCATGACCTCTGACAGCTCCCACAGCCCTGTCTCCACTGGAGCATCTGTGACCTCCTTGGGCCCTGGGTCAGCTGTCACTCCCCTGCCATCAGAGAGTTCCCAAACCACAGTGAGGGATGAAGGATCTACAAGCTTGCTAAGCAGCCCAGGGTCAGCACCCCCACCCACGCCCTCAGACACCCACCAAACCACGCTGCCCTCTGGGGGGCCAACAACCTTCTCAGGCAGCACTGGATCAGCCCTCCACACAGTGACCACCAGGAGCTCCAAGTCCACCCTCCTGACTGAAGGGTCCACACCCTTGCCAGGTAGCTCAGGTTCAGCACCCACAGCAGTGTCACCTGACAGCTCCTCAACTACTGTCTCCACTGGAGGATCCTCAACCTTTCTGAGCAGCCCTGGATCAGCTCATACCACACTGCCATCAGACAGCACCCCAACTCCAGAGCTGGGGGCAGGATCCACAGGCTTCCCAAGCAGCCCAGGTTCAGCACACCCAGTGGTGTCGACAGAGAGCTCCCAAACCACTGTGAAATCTGAAGGATGGACAATGTTGGGAAGTAGCTCAAGTTCAGCACACACTCCAGCACCACCCTATAGCTTCCAAACTTCAGCCACGTCTGAAGGATCAACAACCCTGCCAAGGAGCCCAGTTTCAGCATCTGAAAACTCCCAAAGCACAGTTCCAAAGGACACATCTCCAGGATTCCCCAGCAGCCCTGCTTCAGCTCACACAACAGAGCCAGCAGACACCGTCCCAGCCACCGTCCTACCTGAAGGATCCACGGCCTTCCAGCCCAGCCTTGGTTCAGCCCACACGACCCAGCTAGCTGACAGCTCCCAGACCACACCTGGGCCTGAAGGATCTACCACCTTGCCAAGCAGCTCAGGGTCAGAACGCACCTCAGGGGCACCTGACAGCAGCCACACCACAGCCCCATCTGATGCAGCTACAACCATGCCAAGCAGCTCAGGGGTGGCACACACCACACTGCCCACTGGTACTTCCCAATCCATAGTTGAACGGTTAACTAGCACCACGGGAAGCCCAGCTGCAGCAAGCACAGCTTCATCCCCTGAGAGCCCGCACTCCACTGTCTTAACTGGAGCATCCACGGCCTCCCCCAGTGGCCCTGTGTCTGCCCTCACTACACTGCCATCTGGGAGCTCCCAGCCCACGGGGACAGTTAAGGCACCTACAGCCTTGCCAAGCAGCTCAGAGTCAGCACGCACAGCAGAGCCCTCTGTCAGGCCCCAAACCACGTTGGTGTCCAAGGGATCTACAACTTTCCCAGGCAGCCCAAGTCCAAGACCCACAGCAGTGTCACCTGACACCTCCCAAACCTCAGTCCTGGAAGAGGCATCTACAACCTCACCAAGCAGCTCAGGGTCAGCACGCACAGCAATGCTGTCTGACAGCCCCAAAACTACGTTGGTGTCTGAAGGATCTACACCAATCCCAAGCAGCTCAAGTTCAAGACCCACAACAGTGTCACCTGACAGCTCCCAAACCTCAGCCCTGGAAGAGGCATCTACCACCTTGCCAAGCAGCTCCTATTCAGCACATGTGACAGTTACATCTGACAGTTCCCAAGGAACTACCCTTTCTGAAGGACCAAGCGTGTTCCCAAGCAGCCCAGGGTCAGAACCCACAATAGTGACATCCCCCAGCTCACAAACCTCTATTCCAACCAGAGAATCTACCAGGTTTCCAAGCAGCCCTGCTTCAGCACACACAGCAGAGCCAGCAGACAGCTCTCAGACCACAGTCCAGACTGAAGGACAGACCAGCCTCCAGACCAGCCCTGAAGCAGCTCACTCGACAGCACCAGCAGACGCCTCCCCAGTCACAGTCCTTCCAGAAGGATCCACAGCCTCCCAGAAAAGCCCTGGTTCAGCCCACACTGCACAGCTGTCTGACAGCCCCCAAACCACATGGGTGCTGGGAGGCTCTACTTCCTTTCCAAGCAGCCCAGGATCAGAGCGCACCACAGTGGCCTCTGACAGCTCCCAGCGCACGGTCCTGTCTGACGTGTCTACAGCCAGGCCAAGCAGCTCAGGCCCAGCACACACCGCAGAGCCCATGGAGAGCTCTCCAGTGACAGTGCAGTCTGGAGGGTCCACGGCCTTGCTAAGCAGCTCTGGATCAGCACACACCAGGGCACCACCAGACAGCTCCCCAGCCACACTCCCAGATGAAAGGTCAACCACTTTCCTAAGCAGCCCCAAGTCAGCACAAGCAACAGTGCCAACTGATAACTCTCAAACCACAGCTCTGACCCGGGAAGCCACCACCCTGCCAAGCAGCTCAGGTGTGGGCCAAACCACAGCGCTCACGGATATCTCCCACACCGCAGTCCCTGCTGAAGGGGGGACAACCGCCCAGGGCAGCCCAGGTGTGGTGAGCACATTGATGCCATCGGGCAGCTCCCAGCCCACTCTCTACACTGAAGCATCGACAGCTTCCCCAACAAGCCCTGGGCCAGCCCCCACTATGCTGCCATCAGACAGCTCCCAGACTGTGAGGGCTGGAGGATCCACCACCTTAATAAGCAGCTCAGGCTCAGCCCTCACAGCAGTGTCACCTGACAGCTCCCCAACTACTGTCCACACAGGAGGATCCTCAACCTTCCTGAGCAGCCCTGGATCAGCCCATGCCACACTGCCATCAGACAGCACCCCAACCCCAGAGCTGGGTGCAGGATCCACAGGCTTCCTAAGCAGCCCAGGTTCAGCACACCCAACGGTGTCACCTGCCAGCTCCCAAACCTCAGCCCTGGCAAGTGGTTCTACAGCTCTCCCTGGCAGTCCAGATGCAGCCCATACCACAGTGCCACCTCAGAGCTCCCAAACTGCAGTCCAAACACAGGGGTCAACCACCCTGCCAATCAGCTCACATTCAGCCCACTGGACCGTCACAGCTGACAGCTCCCAAGGCACCCTCTTGTCTGAAGTGTCAACCACATTCTCAAGCAGCCCAGGTTCAGAACCCACAAGAGTGACACCTCACAGCTCACAAACCACAACTTCCTCTGAAGCCACTACAATATTTCCAAGCAGCACAGGTTCATCTCTCACAACCATATTAGCTGAGAGCCCTGAAATCACAGTCCTGGCTGTGGGATCTACAACCACCCCAGCTGCAGCGAGTACAGCCACACCCTCTGACAGCTCCCACACCCCTGAATCAACTGGAGCATCTGCTACCTCCCTTCGGGGCCCTGGGTCAGCTGTCACTCCCCTGCCATCAGAGAGTTCACAAACCACAGTGAGGGATGAAGGATCTACAAGCTTGCTAAACAGCCCAGGGTCAGCACCTCCATCCATGACCTCAGACACCCACCAAACCATGCTGCCCTCTGGGGGGCCAACAACCTTCTCAGGCAGCACTGGATCAGCCCTCCACACAGTGACCACCAGGAGCTCCAAGTCCACCCTCCTGACTGAAGGGTCCACACCCTTGCCAGGTAGCTCAGGTTCAGCATCCACAGCAGTGTCACCTGACAGCTCCCCAACTACTGTCCACACAGGAGGATTCTCAACCTTCCTGAGCAGCCCAGGATCAGCCCATACTACACTGCCATCAGACAGCACCCCAACCCCAGAGCTGGGGGCAGGATCCACAGGCTTCCCAAGCAGCCCAGGTTCAGCACACCCAGTGGTGTCGACAGAGAGCTCCCAAACCACTGTGATAACTGAAGGATGGACAATGTTGGGAAGTAGCCCAAGTTCAGCACACACCCCAGCACCACCCTATAGCTTCCAAACTTCAGCCACGTCTGAAGGATCAACAACCCTGCCAAGGAGCCCAGTGTCAGCATCTGAAAACTCCCAAAGCACAGTTCCAAAGGACACATCTCCAGGATTCCCCAGCAGCCCTGCTTCAGCTCACACAACAGAGCCAGCAGACACCGTCCCAGCCACCGTCCTACCTGAAGGATCCACGGCCTTCCAGCCCAGCCTTGGTTCAGCCCACACGACCCAGCTAGCTGACAGCTCCCAGACCACACCTGGGCCTGAAGGATCTACCTCCTTGCCAAGCAGCCCAGGGTCAGAACGCACCACAGGGGCACCTGACAGCAGCCACACCACAACCCCATCTGATGCAGCTACAACCATGCCAAGCAGCTCAGGGGTGGCACACACCACAATGCCCACTGGTACTTCCCAATCCATAGTTGAAGGGTTAACTAGCACCATGGGAAGCCCAGCTGCAGCAAGCACAGCCTCATCCCCTGAGAGCCCCCACTCCACTGTCTTAACTGGAGCATCCACGGCCTCCCCCATTGGCCCTGTGTCTGCCCTCACTACACTGCCATCTGGGAGCTCCCAGCCCATGGGGACAGTTAAGGCACCTACAGCCTTGCCAAGCAGCTCAGAGTCAGCACGCACAGCAGAGCCCTCTGTCAGGCCCCAAACCACGTTGGTGTCCAAGGGATCTACAACTTTCCCAGGCAGCCCAAGTCCAAGACCCACAGCAGTGTCACCTGACACCTCCCAAACCTCAGTCCTGGAAGAGGCATCTACAACCTCACCAAGCAGCTCAGGGTCAGCACGCACAGCAATGCTGTCTGACAGCCCCAAAACTACGTTGGTGTCTGAAGGATCTACACCAATCCCAAGCAGCTCAAGTTCAAGACCCACAACAGTGTCACCTGACAGCTCCCAAACCTCAGCCCTGGAAGAGGCATCTACCACCTTGCCAAGCAGCTCCTATTCAGCACATGTGACAGTTACATCTGACAGTTCCCAAGGAACTACCCTTTCTGAAGGACCAAGCGTGTTCCCAAGCAGCCCAGGGTCAGAACCCACAATAGTGACATCCCCTAGCTCACAAACCTCTATTCCAACCAGAGAATCTACCAGGTTTCCAAGCAGCCCTGCTTCAGCACACACAGCAGAGCCAGCAGAGAGCTCTCGGACCACAGTCCAGACTGAAGGACAGACCAGCCTCCAGACCAGCCCTGAAGCAGCTCACTCGACAGCACCAGCAGATGCCTCCCCAGTCACAGTCCTTCCAGAAGGATCCACAGCCTCCCAGAAAAGCCCTGGTTCAGCCCACACTCCACAGCTGTCTGACAGCCCCCAAACCACATGGGTGCTGGGAGGCTCTACTTCCTTTCCAAGCAGCCCAGGATCAGAGCGCACCACAGTGGCCTCAGACAGCTCCCAGCCCACAGTCCGGCCTGACGTGTCTACAGCCAGGCCAAGCAGCTCAGGCCCAGCACACACCGCAGAGCCCACGGAGAGCTCTCCAGTGACAGTGCAGTCTGGAGGGTCCACGGCCTTGCTAAGCAGCTCTGGATCAGCACACACCAGGGCGCCACCAGACAGCTCCCCAGCCACACTCCCAGATGAAAGGTCAACCACTTTCCTAAGCAGCCCCAAGTCAGCACAAGCAACAGTGCCAACTGATAACTCTCAAACCACAGCTCTGACCCGGGAAGCCACCACCCTGCCAAGCAGCTCAGGTGTGGGCCAAACCACAGCGCTCACGGATATCTCCCACACCGCAGTCCCTGCTGAAGGGGGGACAACCGCCCAGGGCAGCCCAGGTGTGGTGAGCACATTGATGCCATCGGGCAGCTCCCAGCCCACTCTCTACACTGAAGCATCGACAGCTTCCCCAACAAGCCCTGGGCCAGCCCCCACTATGCTGCCATCAGACAGCTCCCAGACTGTGAGGGCTGGAGGATCCACCACCTTAATAAGCAGCTCAGGCTCAGCCCTCACAGCAGTGTCACCTGACAGCTCCCCAACTACTGTCCACACAGGAGGATCCTCAACCTTTCTGAGCAGCCCTGGATCAGCCCATGCCACACTGCCATCAGACAGCACCCCAACTCCAGAGCTGGGTGCAGGATCCACGGGCTTCCCTAGCAGCCCACGTTCAGCACACCCAGTGGTGTCAACAGACAGCTCCCAATTCACAGCCGTGGCTGGGGCATCCACAACATTCCCAGGAAGCCCACATTCAGATCCCACCACAGCACCACTCTGTGGCTCTCAGTCTACTGTCCAGCCTGAAGGATCAACAACCTTGCCAGGCAGCCCAGTTTCAGCACACGTAACAGATACATCACAAAGCACAGTCCCAAAGGACACATCTCCAGGATTCCCCAGCAGCCCTGCTTCAGCTCACACAACAGAGCCAGCAGACACCGCCCCAGCCACTGTCCTATCTGAAGGATCCACGGCCTTCCAGCCCAGCCTTGGTTCAGCCCACACGACCCAGCTAGCTGACAGCTCCCACACCACATCTGGTCCTGAAGGATCTACCTCCTTGCCAAGCAGCCCAGGGTCAGCACACACACTTGTGACATCTGACAGCTCGCATGCCACTCTCTTTCCTGGAGCTCTTACAACCTCCCTAAGGGGCCCTGTTTCAACAGTCACTTCACTGCCACTAGACACTTCCCACACTACAGTGAGCATTGGAGGATCTGCAAGCTTGCCAAGCAGCCCAGGGTCAGCACCCACATCAGTGCCCTCAGACACCTACCAAACCATGCTGCCCTCTGAGGGACCTACAACAGGCAGCACTGGATCAGCACTCAACACAGTGACCACTGGAGGCTCCAAGTCCACCCTGCTGCCTGAGCGATCCACTCCCTTGCTAGGCAGCCCAGGTTCAGCACCCACAGCAGTGTCACCTGACAGCTCCCAAGCCACAGCCCTGGCAGGTGGTTCCACAGCTCTCCCAGGCAGCCCAGACGCAGCAGTGCCATCTCAAAGCCCCAAACCTGCAATCCAGACAGAGGGGTCAACAACTCAGCCAAGCTCCTCAAATTCAGCAAACATGACAGTCACATCTGACAGTCCCCAAAGCACCAGCTTCTCTGGAGGATCAGCCACTTCCTTAGGCAGCCCAGGATCAGGACCCACAAGAGAGACGTCTCCCAGCTCACCAACCACAATTTCCCCTGAAAGATCTTCAGGATTTCCAAGCAGCCCTGCTTCAGCACATACAGCAGAGCCAGCAGACAGCTCTCAGACCACAGTCCAGACTGAAGGACAGACCAGCCTCCAGACCAGCCCTGAAGCAGCTCACTCGACAGCACCAGCAGACGCCTCCCCAGTCACAGTCCTTCCAGAAGGATCCACAGCCTCCCAGAAAAGCCCTGGTTCAGCCCACACTCCACAGCTGTCTGACAGCCCCCAAACCACACGGGTGCTGGGAGGCTCTACTTCCTTTCCAAGCAGCCCAGGATCAGAGCGCACCACAGAGGCCTCTGACAGCTCCCAGCCCACAGTCCGGCCTGACGTGTCTACAGCCAGGCCAAGCAGCTCAGGCCCAGCACACACCGCAGAGCCCACGGAGAGCTCCCCAGTGACAGTGCAGTCTGGAGGGTCCACGGCCTTGCTAAGCAGCTCTGGATCAGCATTCACTTCATCACCACCAGACAGCTCCCCAACCCCAGGGTTGGTTGAAGGATCTACAGTCGTGCCAAGCAGCTCAGGTTCGGCACACACAAAGGTGCCACTGGACACCGCACTCAGCACAGTCCTGCCTGAAGGAGCAACAACACACCCAAACAGCCTTGGTTCAGTCCAAACAGCCGTGTCATCTGACCACTCCAAAACCACAGCTCTGCCTGACGTGTCTACAACCTGGCCAAGCAGCTCAGCTTCAGAGCATACCACAGTACCCCCTGAAAGGTCCCAAACCACAGTCCTGGGTGTAGAAACAACATCTGCCCCAGGCAGCCCAGCTGCAGCCAGCACAGCCATGTCCTCTGACAGCTCCCACCCCACTCTCTTCACTGAAGCACCCACAGCCTCCCCAAGCAGCCCTGGGTCAGGCTTCACTCCACTGCCATCAGACAGCTCCCCAACCCCAGGGCTGGTTGAAGGATCCACAGGCTTCCCAAGCAGCCCAGGTTCAGCACACCCAGCAGGGTCAATGGCCACCTCCCAAACCACAGCCCTGCCTGGGCCATCGACAACTTCCCTAGGCAGCCCGGACACAACGCACACAACAGTGCCACCTGAGACCTCTCACACCATAGTCCTGGCTGACGGATCTACTATGATGCCAAGCAGCTCCAATTCAGCACACATGACAGTCACATCTGACAGTCCCCAAACCACAAGGGTGCCTGAAGGATCTACACTAATGCCAAGCAGCCCAGGGTCAGCACCTCCATCAGTGCCCCCAGACACCTACCAAACCACGATCCCCTCTGGGGGGTCAACAACCTTCTCAGGCAGCACTGGATCAGCCCTCCAAACAGTGACCACCAGGAGCTCCCAATCCACTCTCCTACTTGAAGGGTCCACACCCTTGCCAGGCAGCTCAGGTTCAGCACCCACAGCACTGTCACCTGACAGCTCCCAGTCCACAGTCCTGGCAAGTGGTGCTACTTTCCCAGGCACAGCCCTCACAACGGTGCCACCTCAGAGCTCCCAAACCTCAGCCCCGGCAGAAGGATCTACAGCCTTGCCAAGTAGCTCCTATTTAGCACACACGACCATCCCATCTGAGAGATCCCAAAGCACCCTCCTCTCTGAAGGGTCAACCACATTCTCAAGCAGCCAAGGTTCAGCACCCACAAGAGTGTCACCTGACAGCTCCCCAACTACTGTCTCCACTGGAGGATCCTCAACCTTCCTGAGCAGCCCTGGATCAGCGCATACCACACTGCCATCAGACAGCACCCCAACTCCAGAGCTGGGGGCAGGATCCACGGGCTTCCCAAGCACCCCAGGTTCAGCACACCCAGCGGTATCAACAGACAGCTCCCAACCCACAGCCGTGGCTGGGGCATCCACAACATTCCCAGGAAGCCCACATTCAGATCCCACCACAGCACCACTCTATGGCTCTCAGTCTACTGTCCAGCCTGAAGGATCAACAACCTTGCCAAGCAGTCCAGTTTCAGCACATGTAACAGATGCATCACAAAACACAGTTCCAAAGGACACATCTCCAGGATTCCCCAGCAGCCCTGCTTCAGCTCACACAACAGAGGCAGCAGACACTGCCCCAGCCACTGTCCTAACTGAAGGATCCACGGCCTTCCAGCCCAGCCTTGGTTCAGCCCACACGACCCAGCTAGCTGACAGCTTCCAGACCACACCTGGGCCTGAAGGATCTACCTCCTTGCCAAGCAGCCCAGGGTCAGAACGCAACACAGGGGCACCTGACAGCAGTCACACCACAGCCCCACCTGATGCAGCTACAACCATGCCAAGCAGCTCAGGGGTGGCACACACCACACTGCCCACTGGTACTTCCCAAGCCACAGTTGAAGGGTTAACTGGCACCACGGGAATCCCAGCTACAGATAGCACAGCCTCGTCCCCTGAGAGTCCCCACTCCACTGCCTTAACTGGAGCATCCACGGCCTCCCCCATTGGCCCTGTGTCTGCCCTCACTACACTGCTATCTGGGAGCTCCCAACCCACGGGGACAGTTAAGGCATCTACAGCCTCACCAAGCAGCTCAGGGTCAGCACGCACAGCTGTGCCATCTGACAGCCCCCAAACCATGTTGGTGTCCAAAGGATCTACACCTTTCCCAGGCAGCTCTGCTTCTGAACACAGCTCAGTGACAACCGTGATCTCTCAGTTCACCGTCCTGCCTGAAACATCAACAACTGTGCTGAGTAGTCCAAGATCTGCAACCACAGGGGTGTCACCAAACACCTCCCAGGCAACAGTCCTGACCCCAGGGCCGACCACCCCTTCTGGCAGCCCTGCTGTGAGCACAGCCACGCCCTCTGACAGCTCCCACACCAAAGTCTCCAGTGGAGCATCTGCAACCTCCCTTTGGGGTCCTGGGTCAGCTGTCACTCCCCTGCCATCAGAGAGTTCCCAAACCACAGTGAGGGATGAAGTATCTACAAGCTTGCTAAGCAGCCCAGGGTCAGCACCCCCACCAATGCCCTCAGACACCCACCAAACCATGCTGCCCTCTGGGGGGCCAACAACCTTCTCAGGCAGCACTGGATCAGCCCTCCACACAGTGACCACCAGGAGCTCCCAATCCACCCTCCTGCCTGAAGGATCCACTCTCTTGCCAGGCAGCTCAGGTTCAGCACCCACAGCAGTGTCACCGGACACCTCCCAAGTCACAGCCCTGGCAAGTAGTTCCACAGCTCTCCCAGGCAGCACAGACACAGTTCACGTGACAATGCCATCTCAGAGCTCCCAGACCTCAGCCCCAGGAGAGGGATCAACAACCTTGCCCAGAAGCTCAAATTCAGCACAGACAACAATCACATCGGACAGCCACCAAACCCCTCCAGTGGCTGAAGGATCTACCACCTTGCCAAGCAGCCCAGGGTCAGAACGCACCACAGGGGCACCTGACAGCAGTCACACCACAGCCCCACCTGATGCAGCTACAACCATGCCAAGCAGCTCAGGGGTGGCACACACCACACTGCCCACTGGTACTTCCCAAGCCACAGTTGAGGGGTTAACTAGCACCACAGGAAGCCCAGCTGCAGCAAGCACAGCCTCAACGTCCTCTGAGAGCCCCCACTCCACTGTCTTAACTGGAGCATCCACGGCCTCCCCCAGTGGCTCTGTGTCTGCCCTCACTACACTGCCATCTGGGAGCTCCCAGCCCTCGGGGACGGTTAATGCACCTACAGCCTGGCCAAGCAGCTCAGGGTCAGCACCCACAGCATTACACTCTGACAGCCCCCAAACCATGTTGTGGTCTAAAGGATCTACACCTTTCCCAGGCAGCTCTGCTTCTGAACACAGCACAGTGACAACCGTGATCTCTCAGTTCACTGTCCTGCCTGAAACATCAACAACTGTGCTGAGTAGTCCAAGCTCTGCACCCACAGAGGTGTCACAAGACACCTCCCAGGCCACAGTCCTGACTCCAGGGCCAACCACCCCTTCTGGCAGCCCTGCTGCAGTGAGCACAGCCATGACCTCCGACAGCTCCCACATCACAGTCTCGACTGGAGCATCTGCAACCTCTCTTTGGGGCCCTGGGTCAGCTGTCACTCCTCTGCCATCAGAGAGTTCACAAACCACAGTGAGGGATGAAGGATCTACAAGCTTGATAAGTAGCCAAGGGTCAACACCCCCATCCATGCCCTCAGACACCCACCAAACCATGCTGCCCTCTGGGGGGCCAACAACCTTCTCAGGCAGCACTGGATCAGCCCTCCACACAGTGACCACCAGGAGCTCCCAATCCACCCTCCTGACTGAAGGGTCCACACCCTTGCCAGGCAGCTCAGGTTCAGCACTCACAGCAGTGTCACCTGACAGGTCCCCAACTACTGTCCACACAGGAGGATTCTCAACCTTCCTGAGCAGCCCTGGATCAGCCCATACTACACTGCCATCAGACAGCACCCCAACTCCAGAGCTGGGGGCAGGATCCACGGGCTTCCCAAGCAGCCCAGGTTCAGCACACCCAGTGATGTCGACAGAGAGCTCCCAAACCACTGTGATATCTGAAGGATGGACAATGTTGGGAAGTAGCTCAAGTTCAGCACACACTCCAGCACCACCCTATAGCTTCCAAACTTCAGCCACGTCTGAAGGATCAATGACCTTGTCAGGCAGCCCAGTGTCAGCATTTGAAAACTCCCAAAGCACAGTTCCAAAGGACACATCTCCAGGATTCCCCAGCAGCCATGCTTCAGCTCACACAACAGAGCCAGCAGACACCGTCCCAGCCACCGTCCTACCTGAAGGATCCACGGCCTTCCAGCCCAGCCTTGGTTCAGCCCACACGACCCAGCTAGCTGACAGCTCCCAGACCATACCTGGGCCTACCTCCTTGCCAAGCAGCTCAGGGTCAGAACGCACCTCAGGGGCACCTGACAGCAGCTACACCACAGCCCCATCTGATGCAGCTACAACCATGCCAAGCAGCTCAGGGGTGGCACACACCACACTGCCCACTGGTATTTCCCAAGCCACAGTTGAAGGGTTAACTAGCACCACGGGAAGCCCAGCTGCAGCAAGCACAGGCTCATCCCCTGAGAGCCCCCACTCCACTGTCTTAACTGGAGCATCCACGGCCTCCCCCATTGGCCCTGTGTCTGCCCTCACTACACTGCCATCTGGGAGCTCCCAGGCCACGGGGACAGTTAGGGCAACTATAACCTCGCCAAGCAGCTCAGGGTCCACAAGCACAGCAGCCCCATCTGACAGTCCCCTAACCATGTTGGTGTCTAAAGGATCTACACCTTTCCCAGGCAGCTCTGCTTCTGAACACAGCTCAGTGACAACCGTGATTTCTCAGTTCACCATCCTGCCTGAAACATCAACAACTGTGCTGAGTAGTCAAGGCTCTGCACCCACAGAGGTGTCACCAGACACCTCCCAGGCCACAGTCCTGACTCCAGGACCAACCACCCCTTCTGGCAGCCCTGCTGTGAGCACAGCCATGACCTCCGACAGCTCCCACACCTCTGTCTCCACTGGAGCATCTGCAACCTCTCTTTGGGGCCCTGGGTCAGCTGTCACTCCCCTGCCATCAGAGAGTTCCCAAACCACAGTGAGGGATGAAGGATCTACAAGCTTGCTAAGCAGCCCAGGGTCAGCACCCCCACCCACGCCCTCAGACACCCACCAAACCACGCTGCCCTCTGGGGGGCCAACAACCTTCTCAGGCAGCACTGGATCAGCCCTCCACACAGTGACCACCAGGAGCTCCCAATCCACCCTCCTGACTGAAGGGTCCACACCCTTGCCAGGCAGCCCAGGTTCAGCACCCACAGCAATGTCACCAGACACCTCCCAAATCACAGCCCTGGTAAGTGGTTCCACAGCTCTTCTAGGCAGCACAGACACAGTTCACGTGACAGTACCACCTCAGAGCTCCCAGACCTCGGCCCCAGCAGAGGGATCAACAACCTTGCCCAGAAGCTCAAATTTAGCACAGACAACAATCACATCGGACAGCCACCAAACCCCTCCAGTGGCTGAAGGATCTACCACCTTGCCAAGCAGCCCAGGGTCAGAACGCACCACAGGGGCACCTGACAGCAGCCACACCACAGCCCCACCTGATGCAGCTACAACCATGCCAAGCAGCTCAAGGGTGGCACACACCACACTGCCCACTGGTGCTTCCCAAGCCACAGTTGAGGGGTTCACCAGAACCACGGGAAGCCCAGCTGCAGCAAGCACAGCCTCATCATCCTCTGAGAGCCCCCACTCCACTGTCTTAACTGGAGTATCCACGGCCTCCCCCAGTGGCCCTGTGTCTGCCCTCACTACACTGCCATCTGGGAGCTCCCAGCCCTCGGGGACAGTTAATGCACATACAGCCTGGCCAAGCAGCTCAGGGTCAGCACACACAGCAGTGCCATCTGACAGTCCCCAAACCATGTTGTTGTCTAAAGGATCTACACCTTTCCCAGGCAGCTCTGCTTCTGAACACAGCACAGTGACAACTGTGATCTCTCAGTTCACCGTCCTGCCTGAAACATCAACAACTGTGCTGAGTAGTCCAAGATCTGCAACCACAGGGGTGTCACCAAACACCTCCCAGGCAACAGTCCTGACTCCAGGGCTGACCACCCCTTCTGGCAGCCCTGCTGCAGTGAGCACAGCCATGACCTCTGACAGCTCCCACAGTCCTGTCTCCACTGGAGCATCTGTGACCTCCTTGGGCCCTGGATCAGCTGTCACTCCCCTGCCATCAGAGAGTTCCCAAACCACAGTGAGGGATGAAGGATCTACAAGCTTGCTAAGCAGCCCAGGGTCAGCACCCCCATCCATGTCCTCAGACACCCACCAAACCATGCTGCCCTCTGGGGGGCCAACAACCTTCTCAGGCAGCACTGGATCAGCCCTCCACACAGTGACCACCAGGAGCTCCAAGTCCACCCTCCTGACTGAAGGGTCCACACCCTTGTCAGGCAGCTCAGGTTCAGCATCCACAGCAATGTCACCTGACAGGTCCCCAACTACTGTCCACACAGGAGGATCCTCAACCTTCCTGAGCAGCCCTGGATCAGCCCATACTACACTGCCATCAGACAGCACCCCAACTCCAGAGCTGGGGGAAGGATCCACGGGCTTCCCAAGCAGCCCAGGTTCAGCACACCCAGTGATGTCGACAGAAAGCTCCCAAACCACTGTGATATCTGAAGGATGGACAATGTTGGGAAGTAGCTCAAGTTCAGCACACACTCCAGCACCACCCTATAGCTTCCAAACTTCAGCCACGTCTGAAGGATCAACGACCTTGTCAGGCAGCCCAGTGTCAGCATCTGAAAACTCCCAAAGCACAGTTCCAAAGGAGGCATCTCCAGGATTCCCCAGCAGCCCTGCTTCAGCTCACACAACAGAGCCAGCAGATACCACCCCAGCCACTGTCCTAACTGAAGGATCCACGGCCTTCCAGCCCAGCCTTGGTTCAGCCCACACGACCCAGCTAGCTGACAGCTCCCAGACCACACCTGGGCCTGAAGGATCTACCTCCTTGCCAAGCAGCCCACGGTCAGAACACACCACAGGGGCACCTGACAGCAGCCACACCACAACCCCATCTCATGCAGCTACAACCATGCCAAGCAGCTCAGGGGTGGCACACACCACACTGCCCACTGGTACTTCCCAAGCCACAGTTGAGGGGTTAACTAGCACCACAGGAAGCCCAGCTGCAGCGAGCACAGGCTCATCCCCTGAGAGCCCCCACTCCACTGTCTTAACTGGAGCATCCACGGCCTCCCCCATTGGCCCTGTGTCTGCCCTCACTACACTGCCATCTGGGAGCCCCCAGCCCACGGGGACGGTTAGGGCAACTATAACCTCGCCAAGCAGCTTAGGGTCAGCAAGCACAGCAGCTCCATCTGACAGCCCCCTAACCATGTTGGTG
The DNA here is from genome assembly GCF_052094955.1 of Ictidomys tridecemlineatus. Taxonomy (NCBI): domain Eukaryota; kingdom Metazoa; phylum Chordata; class Mammalia; order Rodentia; family Sciuridae; genus Ictidomys; species Ictidomys tridecemlineatus. The sequence goes on from NC_135486.1 coordinate 116,003,680, forward strand.
TCTAAAGGATCTACACCTTTCCCAGTCAGCTCTGCTTCTGAACACAGCTCAGTGACAACCGTGATCTCTCAGTTCACCGTCCTGCCTGAAACATCAACAACTGTGCTGAGTAGTCCAAGCTCTGCACCCACAGGGGTGTCACAAGACACCTCCCAGGCCACAGTCCTGACTCCAGGGCCAACCACCCCTTCTGGCAGCCCTGCTACAGTGAGCACAGCCATGACCTCCGACAGCTCCCACACCTCTGTCTCCACTGGAGCATCTGTGACCTCCCTTCGGGGCCCTGGGTCAGCTGTCACTCCCCTGCCATCAGAGAGTTCACAAACCACAGGGAGGGATGAAGTATCTACAAGCTTGCTAAGCAGCCCAGGGTCAGCACCCCCATCCATGCCCTCAGACACCCACCAAACCACGCTGCCCTCTGGGGGGCCAACAACCTTCTCAGGCAGCACTGGATCAGCCCTCCACACAGTGACCACCAGGAGCTCCCAATCCACCCTCCTGACTGAAGGGTCCACACCCTTGTCAGGCAGCTCAGGTTCAGCACTCACAGCACTGGCACCTGACAGGTCCCCAACTAGTGTCTCCACTGGAGGATCCTCAACCTTCCTGAGCAGCCCTGGATCAGCCCATACCACACTGCCATCAGACAGCACCCCAACTCCAGAGCTGGGGGCAGGATCCACAGGCTTCCCAAGCAGCCCAGGTTCAGCACACCCAGTGATGTCGACAGAGAGCTCCCAAACCACTGTGAAATCTGCAGGATGGACAATGTTGGGAAGTAGCTCAAGTTCAGCACACACTCCAGCACCACCCTATAGCTTTCAAACTTCAGCCATGTCTGAAGGATCAACAGCTCTGCCAGGCAGCCCAGTTTCGGCATCTGAAAACTCCCAAAGCACAATTCCAAAGGACACATCTCCAGGATTCCCCAGCAGCCCTGCTTCAGCTCACACAACAGAGTCAGCAGACACCGCCCCAGCCACTGTCCTGACTGAAGGATCCACGGCCTTCCAGCCCAGCCTTGGTTCAGCCCACACGACCCAGCTAGCTGTCAGCTCCCAGACCACACCTGGGCCTGAAGGATCTACCACCTTGCCAAGCAGCCCAGGGTCAGAACGCACCACAGGGGCACCTGACAGCAGCCACACCACAGCCCCACCTGATGCAGCTACAACCAGCTCAGGGGTGGCACACACCACAATGCCCACTGGTACTTCCCAAGCCACAGTTGAGGGGTTAACTAGCACCACAGGAAGCCCAGCTGCAGAGAGCACAACCTTGTCCCCTGAGAGTCCACACTCCACTGTCTTAACTGGAGCATCCACGGCCTCCCCCATTGGCCCTGTGTCTGTCCTCACTACACTGTCATCTGGGAGCTCCCAAACCACGGGGACAGTTAAGGCACCTACAGCCTCGCCAAGCAGCTCAGGGTCAGCACGCACAGCAACCCCATCTGACAGCCCCCAAACCACGTTGGTGTCTAAGGGGTCTACACCTTTCCCAGGCAGCTCTGCTTCTGAACACAGCTCAGTGACAACCGTGATCTCTCAGTTCACCGTCACGACTGAAGCATCAACAACTGTGCTGAGTATTCCAAGCTCTGCACCCACAGGGGTGTCACCAGACACCTCCCAGGCCACAGTCCTGACCCTAGGGCCGACCACCCCTTCTGGCAGCCCTGCTGCAGTGAGCACAGCCATGACCTCTGATAGCTCCCACACCACAGTCTCGACTGGAGCATCTGCAACTTCCCTTTGGGGCCCTGGGTCAGCTGTCACTCCCCTGCCATCAGAGAGTTCCCAAACCACAGTGAAGGATGAAGTATCTACAAGTTTGCTAAGCAGCCCAGGGTCAACACCCTCATCCATGCCCTCAGACACCCACCAAACCACACTGCCCTCTGGGGGGCCAACAACCTTCTCAGGCAGCACTGGATCAGCCCTCCACACAGTGACCACCAGGAGCTCCCAATCCACCCTCCTGACTGAAGGGTCCACACCCTTGCCAGGCAGCTCAGGTTCAGCACTTACAGCACTGGCACCGGACACCTCCCAAGTCACAGACCTGGCAAGTGGTTCCACAGCTCTCCCAGGTAGCCCAGATGCAGCCCACACCAGAGTGCCATCTCAGAGCTCCCAAACTGCAGTCCAAACAGAGGCGTCAACAACCCTGCCAAGCAGCTCCAATTCAGCACACATGACAGTCACTTCTGACAGCCCCCAAACCACACGGGTGCTGGGAGGCTCTACTTTCTTTCCAAGCAGCCCAGGATCAGAGCGCACCACAGTGGCCTCAGACAGCTCCCAGCCCACAGTCCGGCCTGACATGTCTACAGCCAGGCCAAGCAGCTCAGGCCCAGCACACACTGCAGTGCCCACAGAGAGCTCTCCAGTGACAGTGCAGTCTGGAGGGTCCACGGCCTTGCTAAGCAGCTCTGGATCAGCACACACCAGGGCGCCACCAGACAGCTCCCCAGCCACACTCCCAGATGAAAGGTCAACCACTTTCCTAAGCAGCCCCAAGTCAGCACAAGCTACGGTGCCAACTGATAACTCTCAAACCACAGCTCTGACCCGGGAAGCCACCACCCTGCCAAGCAGCTCAGGTGTGGGCCAAACCACAGCGCTCACGGATATCTCCCACACCGCAGTCCCTGCTGAAGGGGGGACAACCGCCCAGGGCAGCCCAGGTGTGGTGAGCACATTGATGCCATCGGGCAGCTCCCAGCCCACTCTCTACACTGAAACATCGACAGCTTCCCCAACAAGCCCTGGGCCAGCCCCCACTATGCTGCCATCAGACAGCTCCCAGACTCTGAGGGCTGGAGCATCCACCACCTTAATAAGCAGCTCAGGCTCAGCCCTCACAGCAGTGTCACCTGCCAGCTCCCCAACTACTCTCCACACAGGAGGATCCTCAACCTTCCTGAGCAGCCCTGGATCAGCCCATCCCACACTGCCATCAGACAGCACCCCAACCCCAGAGCTGGGGGCAGGATCCACAGGCTTCCTAAGCAGCCCGGGTTCAGCACACCCAGTGGTGTCAACAGAGAGCTCTCAAACCACTGTGATATCTGAAGGATGGACAATGTTGGGAAGTAGCCCAAGTTCAGCACACACTCCAGCACCACCCTATAGCTTCCAAACTTCAGCCACGTCTGAAGCATCAACAACCCTGCCAAACAGCCGAGTTTCAGCATCTGAAAACTCCCAAAGCACAGTTCCAAAGGACACATCTCCAGGATTCCCCAGCAGCCCTGCTTCAGCTCACACAACAGAGCCAGCAGACACTGCCCCAGCCACTGTCCTAACTGAAGGATCCACGGCCTTCCAGCCCAGCCTTGGTTCAGCCCACACGACCCAGCTAGCTGTCAGCTCCCAGATCACACCTGGGCCTGAAGGATCTACCACCTTGTCAAGCAGCTCAGGGTCAGCACGCACAGCAATGCTGTCTGACAGCCCCCAAACTACGTTGGTGTCTGAAGGATCTACACCTTTCCTAAGCAGCCCAGGTTCAAGACCCACAATGGTGTCACCTGACACCTCCCAAACCTCAGTCCTGAAAGATGCATCTACCACCTTGCCAAGCAGCTCCTATTCAGCACACGTGACACCTACATCTCACAGCTCCCAAAGCACTGCCCTTTCTGAGGGACCTAGTGTGTTCCCACACAGCCCAGGGTCAGAACCCACAAGAGTGACATCCCCCAGCTCACAAACCTCTATTCCAACCAGAGAATCTACCAGGTTTCCAAGCAGCCCTGCTTCAGCACACACGGCAGAGCCAGCAGGCAGCTCTCGGACCACAGTCCAGACTGAAGGACAGACCAGCCTCCAGACCACCTCTGAAGCATCTCACTCGACAGCACCAGCAGACGCCTCCCCAGTCACAGTCCTTCCAGAAGGATCCACAGCCTCCCAGAAAAGCCCTGGTTCAGCCCACTCTAGACCACCCTTGGATGTCTCCCAAACCTCCGTGTCAGTTGAAGTATCTACAGCCTTGCCGAGCATCCCAGGTTCTGACCACACCACGGTGCCATCTTATACGTCCCAAACCAAGGTCTCGACTGAAAGATGGACAGCCTTCCCCAGCAGCTCAGGTTCAGGATACACGACGGCACCACCTCGCAGCTCTGGAACCACGGTCCTCCATGCCACCTCTTGGAGTTCTTTCTCGATGTCCTCCTTCTCAGCAGTCTCTAATGCTTCTGTTCCTACAAGTTCTCCTGGTTTTTCTTCTCACTCTACTTCATCCCCAGCCCCCGTGTTCCCAACCAATTCCACCGCTGGTCCTGCATTCACCAGCAACCACACCACTTCCATGACCACCAGCTCTTCCTCTTTGCCACCAGGTGCGTCTCTGTGTGTGTCATCTGTGTGTCCCGTGCTCTGATCACCTGTTCCCGTTGTCGTTTTCCACTTTTCCTGCTCTCTCTGGCCACCATGCCTTTCACCCACATTGATAGCTGTTGTCCTTCTGGGGTTCTCAGGGCTCTTCTTTGTCTATTTCTTGTTTCCTTGCTCTCAGCCTGTCTCCTCCTTCCCCTACTTACTCTGGGAACAGGGTGGGACCTGAGGGTCCTCCGTGGCTGCAGGATCACCTGGTCCTATCTTTCTCTTTAATGTAATGCCTGCGTGCTGAGACCTGGCTGGGAGCCAGTGTTTCTGCTCCTCGGGCTTCCTTGATGACCTACAGGAATTCTGTCCCTCCACAGTGGATTGCTACAACGGTGGACATTGGAATGGAAAAGAATGCGTCTGTCCCCAAGGCTACTTTGGTTACCAGTGCCAGACCCTCCTGTATTCCTTCCCCATAGGTAATGACCTCTCAGACCTATAGATCCTTCCATGCCCCTTAGCGCTTAAAATAAGATGGTAGTGTTGGAAGCACTGGCCACGTCCTCGCTGGGCAGGCAGAGGCCATGATGAGACTTGTCCAGGCTACAGCTCGGGTAGGACGTGAACCTTTGGCCACCATCTTTAGGGGACTTTTCACTAGTTCTCCTGCCCATTCCATCAGGGGGTTTCTATCTCCCAACTTCCTGGAGTCTTCCACTTAATTCCCTCTGGGTCTCAATCCTGGCCACTAGCTTCTCATGGGATTGGGAGACCAGGGACAGAAGTCTCAGTGACCCCACCTGACTCTTGATTTTCCCAGCCTCTGGTCCTAACCCACGTGGTTCTCTGCCATGAGACCCAGAGGCAGAGAATTTACCAGTCCCCAGCGGTACTTGGGGAGGTTGTTCTCTCATGCACAGTGTGGCCTGTCCCCCACAGAAGTCCCAGACGTCCTCAATGCCACCGTAACAGTGATAGTGAAAGTGATTCACAGGAACTTCACAAATGACCTGAATAACGCATCCTCCCAGGCGTACCAGAATTTCACAGAACTTTTCAAGCAAGAGGTAAGAGCAGGGGTGCCCAGGGGTGCTGGGCTGGGGGACTCACCCATGCTCTGCAGCTCATGGGCCTCTCTGTCTCCCAAGTCTCAAGAGGGGACCCTCTGATAGCCTCCACCCGGGAACCCCACCCACCCTGCACGTGTCTGGCAGAGTGGGCTTCCTGTGCCTTTCTGTCCTCTCTCCTGTGGGCCCCCGCAGGAGAGAGCCTGGGGCTGCCAGGAGATGGGGGCGTGGCCTCTGCACTCTGGAGCCCTGTGTTGATCTCAGCAGTTTCTTTCAGATGAACAAAGTCTACATGGGGAAGGACCTTTCTGAATACAGAGAGGTGATCATCAGGAAATTGCTGTAAGTATGTTGGGGGGCAGGTTTATACGCTGTAGGGAGCCCCTCTCTCTAGCCCTGCTGTCCTGCCTCCTCCGTTATGAATGGTTAGCATGTCCACCCCCGGCTGGGCCACACCTGAGGGAGTCCATGCCTCCATTCATCCACCTCGTGATTCATTCTTTTGTTAGCTCTTTCATTACTTGTTCATTGATTCTTGATTAATTATCCATTGACACTTGATCCTTCATTCACTCAACAATCGTTTATTAAAAGCCAGCCCTGTGCTAGATGGCGGGAGCACATGAGTCCCAGTTTCCTGGAGCTCAGAGTGGCACAGTGGCTGTGCAGTCTGGAGCGAGGTGGGGTCAGGGACCCTCGGGGTGCCACCGGGGTGGGGGGTCCTGAAAGCAAGCCTGGGGAGGTAGGAGGATTCTTCCTGGGAGATGGGGCGACTAAGTCAAACCTTGAGGGATGAGGGAGAGTGAGGCAGGGCCAGGGAAGGGAGGGGGAGAGAGGGACAGCCAAGGGCAGAGACCAGGACGAGGAGCCCAGAGTTGAGGGAGGGGGGAAGATTCCAGGAACTTAAAGGTGCTCTAGTCGGCTGGCGGCCTGGGGAAGAGCAGGCGCACTGGGACAAGGTTGGAGACCTGGCGGGTGTCAGGTTAGTTAGACCTGAGGCGTCTACAGGTCCAGCCGTGACAGGGGGTATCTGACTTTCAGGGCAGGCTGCTCAGGGTGGAGAACGGGTGCCCAGGGGTCTAACCTGGAGGTGAAGGTGGTAAAGACCAGAGAGAGGTGACAGTCAGGAGAAAAGGAGTTCAGTGGGAAAGGTCATGGGAGGCAGGACCAGCCCTAGAGGATGACGGGTGTCTGTTATTGGGGGTGGAAGAGGAACCGATGAGGATCGGCCACGATTCTGGGATGCTGGGGTGTGGGGTGCTCTGTGCTGGGACAAGGAGAAGAACAGAGAAGAAGTCAGAGTGTGGTGTGGCTGTGTCCAGGTTCGAGTGCCCGAGCCCAGCCATGGGCTGATGGGGACTGAACTCTGAAGAGCCCTGATGGAAACACAGTCACCGAGGCTGGCTTTGAACTCTTGATCCTCCTGCCTCAGCCTCCTGAGTCACTGGGATTACAGGTGTGCACCACAGCCTTCAGTTTTATTTTTAGTCTTAATTTACCTTTTGTTGGTGCATTATCACGATACATAACAGTGTGATTCCTTATACCACAGTCATAACATGATTTGATCGGTCTGCTGGGTGGCGCATGCCTATAATCCCAGTGACTCAGGAGGCTGAGGCAGGAGGATTGCAAGTCTGAGGTCAGCCTCGGCAACTTAGCAAGGCCTTAAATAATGCAGTGAGAACCTGTCTCAAAAATAAATAAATAAATAAATAAAAAAGGCTGAGAATGAGAGTGTGACTCAGTTGCAAAGGCCTCTGGGTTCTGTTTCTAGAAAAAAAAAATCATATTATTAATCTCATTCCCCAGTACATTTCCTTTGTGATCCCTCCTCCCTTCCCTCATCCACTTGCTCTACTCCTACCAACCTCCCTTTCATTATTATTATTATTATTATTATTATTATTATTATTATTATTATTTTAATCAGTGCATTATCGTCACATACATAGGCAGGCTCCTGGTGGTGTGTACGTACATGGACACGTATGATTTGGTGATCTTGCTGTCCAGGTCCTCTGCTCCCCTTCCCCATCTCCTTCTCTTCTCCATCAGTCTCCTTCTATTTTCATGAGATCTACCCCCTCTCTTTTCATTCCTCCCTCCACCCCCCGCCCCCAGCCAGCTTCCGCATCAGGCGCCTCTGGGTTCACAGAGATGGATTCCACCCGTGGACATTACAGTGGCTGCTGCTCTTTCTGGACCTTACCTGGTCTTGCTCCACTGCCTCCTCCATGGTTAGCAGCTCAAGAGAGGAACTCTCTTCTTCCCTGTCTCTGGGGCTACTTTGTCCCCCATTTCTCCTCCTGCTTCTTCGGGGGGGGGCCACCCTTGCTGGGCAGGTGGGTGACATCGGGGACCTGAGGAAACAACTCCTCATTCCAGCAACGGCAGCATCGTGGTGGAAAGTGACGTGGTCCTGGAGACCAACTATACCTCGGAGTTTCGGACACACTTCCAGAACCTCAAAAATATCGTGAAGGCCAAGATCACGAATGCAACCAGAGAGATCCAGAAAGATATTCTCAAGTGTCAAAGTAGGCTCCCCCAAAACTCCTTGGCATCGGTGGTAAAGGGGGTCTCGGTCTCGGCCTCCTGCTCCCTGACTCCGGAAGCTTCACGTAGAGAAATCTAGAACCCAGGTCAGGGGACCTCCCCTGACCCCATCCTCCTTCCTGCCTTCAGTACCCTCAATGGCCCCCCTTGAGCCTGTCCACAGGCCCTTTGCATATCCGGGGATGGGCCACCACCCCTCTGGTGCTGGCCCAGTGAGGAAGGTGTGGTAGAGATTGGGGAGCCCTGGCTACACCCGTGGAGGTGGAGGGAAGCATTTCTCTTGGTTTTCTTCTCCCTCGTCCCCGGCAGATTCCATATTGTGTTACAACTCAGAGGACACTAGGGTGGAAGAGGATGTGAAGTTGGGCTACGACCCCCAGGGTGAGCATCTCGGGTGGACAGAAGGGGGTGGGGTGTGGGCAGTGAGCCTGGAGTCGAAGGGGAGCTGTAGCCAGGCTGACACCCACTGCCCGTCCCTCACCTCCAGAGCAATGTGCCCGGGGAGCTGCCCAGGGCTACGGCCAATTCTACTACGTGGATGAACTGGACGGAAGGCTGGCCTGCGTGACCAAGTGCACCCCAGGGACAAAGTCGCAACTCAACTGTAACCAGGGCGAGTGCCAGCTGCAGCAGAGTGGCCCCCGCTGCCTGTGAGCACCCACCTTCTCCTAGTGGAAAGGCTCTCCCCACCCTTGTCCGCTCCCATGGGTCAAGTGGAGGTGGCCAAGCTTGGAAGGCACCTTCTCCTTCCTCCTCTCCATGTTTTCTCCTTCTACCTGGGTCTGCCATCGCCCCTCACCCCCATGAGAGTCAAGGATGGGCACATTGTAGAGTCGGGCATCTGTGGCCAAGCCATCCCCTTCCTGATAAAGCTCAGCCGGTCAACTTCCCCCCTCTCTCTCTCTGTCTGCCTGTCTCTGTGACTGTCACTTATGTTATCTCGCTGTGGTACCATTATCACTTTCAGCTGTGGCCTAGAATTAAGTTCCCAAGACCATAAATTAAAGTATAAAATCTAAAACAAGATAACAAGCGCATCAGATGCCAGCTACTTGGAGATTAGATGGGTAAACCTCACTGCCTGGGCCAACTTGCCCAGCTCCCTGGGATCCCTCTGAGCCCGAGTCTTCAGAATTCCTGTTCTGCTGGCCCTGAGTCCCTGACCTTTAGGAGTCAGGCTTTCTGAGTACCCAGTCTCTGTCCCCAGCTTTGGAATTGATGTTTGCTTTGGAGATTAGCCCTCCTTGACCAGAGGGATGCCTGTGGACTGGCTTGAGTTTGTGTGTGTCCCCAGGTGCCCGAACACGAACACACACTGGTACTGGGGAGAGACCTGTGAGTTGAGCCTCAGCAAGAATCTCGTGTATGGGATAGTGGCTGCTGTGGTGGCGGTGATGCTGATCGTCGTGGTCATCCTGACCATCCTCCTTGGTCGATCCCAGAGGAAACTGCACAGGTGAGCAGTGGGGACGGCACAGTGGGCCCAGAGAGAGGAGACAGAAGGAGAGAAGGGACCCTGGGCAGCCAGGGTCCTGAGGCTCTGTTCCATTCAGCCAGACAAAGAGGCCAGCAGAGGCCAGACGGGGTGCAGGGTCCCTTCCAGCCCAGGGCCTTTGGATACATCTGTTAGGCCAAGAAATGGAAACAAAAACTTAAGCCCTGGAGTTAGATTGTGCAATGAGATCATTTGCGGTTTATTATCACCTGGCCGGCTCTTGGGCAACTTAGCTGTACTGGTTAGTTGGGAATGAGCCAGCTCGGTCCTGCTTTCCCAGCTATAAATAGAATAAGACACGCGTGCGAAGACTGAGGTGAAATACTGGGTGCAGCACCTGGCCCCAGGTCTGTAGCTGGAGGGATCCACCCTGACCCTATTGCAATGTCCCCATCACAGAGTCAAGGAACTGAGGGGACTGAAGGGCACCCAGGAAGTCCAGCCAGGACCCTCAGAGGGTGGGGAGGTCATGATGAACTTCTTCATTCACTGCAGGGCCCTCCCTGACTCAGGGCTGTGGCCGTGACAGTCCCCTAGGGGAAGCCCAGGGGTCGGACCCTTCGAGCCCCTTCCTTGGCCTCCCCGCGTCCCGCTGCTCACCACACTTCTGTTAACAGGCAAGAGTACGATCCTTCTCGGGAGTGGCAGAGAGAAGGCATCCCTGGCACCTTCCAGAACACAGACATCTGGGAAGGTACCTGTCGTCAGGGCACAGGGCGGGGGAACCTGGAGGGACCCTCCGTTTTCTCAGCTTCTCCCTATTGGATTGCTGGGTCCTGCACCGCCACCCTCCCCCTCCTGGCCTTTGCACATGCTGGGGCACCATCTAGAACATTCCCACTCTGCAGGCCCCGATCCCAGTCTGTTTCCAGGATCTGGTTTAGACACTGGCCCCTCCAGGAAGCCTCCTTGTCCTTCAGCCGACTCTGGCTCCAGAGTCGCTCAGGAAGCCCCTCGTGCCATGTCTGCCCCTGTCCCTGCCTCCATAGCCTCTCCCCCAAGAGTGTGGCTGGCCTCTGCCCCGGTCCTGCCCCTGAGCAAGCCCAGCCTTCCGGGCTTCCCAGTTCTTTCTGACGCGCCATGCTCTGCCCTGTACACAGTGGAGTGGAGGGTGCTGAGGGCCGGCTTCTGCCGTAAAAGAGCACCTGGCAACGGTATCAGACATGCCCTGCACCAAGTGAGATGGCAGGGTGGTGCCCAGCCCGTGACTGGAACACGGAGGAGGCCTGGCCCAGCCTGGGTGGGGGTCAGAAAAGGCTTCTGAGGAGGTGCCACCTGAGTTGAGTGTGGTTCTCCAAGCAATGGGTCAGAGGTGGACTTCCTGCTCCCAGAAGAGTCCCATTAAGACAGGGAAAGGGCTGGGGGAGCGTCTGCCCCACACAAGGAAGGGGACAACCCAGCATTCCTGGCCAAGCTGGGCTCTTCCTGTTGTGGTTACTGTTGCTATGGGTGGGGCAGGTTGGGGACACCTGCTGAGTCAGGTGGCTGCCTCCTGTTCCAATCTATAACCTCATTACATTGTACCATGGCGCACCAGGCCCCTGGCCATGGCCCCCACTTCCTGGGCTATGACATTTCACCCCTGTCATGTGATGGTGGGCTGCCGCTCAGCTTGCCTTCTGTCCCTAGGTCCTGCTGGGCCAGCTACCCAGGCAAGCTCCAAACCCCCAAGACCCCATCAGAGGGCTGAATGGTGGGAGGATTCTCTTTCTTTTTTTGGAAACTACCCCCTGTGTCACCCAGCCCCTCCTTGATCCCCTCTCACTTCACACCTCTCCCTACAGACAAGAACCTGAAGGAGGACAAATTTGGCCTTGAGAATGGCTACAGTCACTTCCGACCCTCCCTGGAGAAGGTGGACCCCACCACAGAGGTGACTCAGATAAGCTTGTCCCAGCCCCAGAGTTTCCCCAGCCCTGGGGCTGCCCCTTGTCATCACCTGTCCCTTCTCTCCACCAGCTCCACATTCAGAAGCCAGAAGTGGTGACAACGGCTCTGTGAGGGACATGGCTCCCACCCTCCATCCAGATTTGGACAACAGAGAGAGGCCCACCGCAGGCAACCCTGGGTAGTCAGGAGCAAGCCGAGGCCAGACCGGCAGATCTGCTCCGGGTGGCGGACTCGCCAGTGGTCCCTTGCCCTGGGCCATGAAGAGGCAGCAGGGGCCAAGAGCCCTCATCCCTCTGTCCAGGAGCCCCAAGGTTTCCAGACACCCTGCCATCTTGTTTGCTCTTGGGTGATTCCTTGGTCTGGAATTTACCTCTAATAAAAGCAACTCTTAAAGTGCAGAGTGACGTCAGAGCTTTCCTCCCCCCTCCGCCCCCACCCTCCACGGGGCTGGCTGTAGGCCTGGGTCTGAGGGCTGGTGTCGGGGTGACGGTGGGGGAGGCGGGGCAGGGAGACAATCCTCCCAGGTCAGGGGTCCTTTCCTGTATCCAGATATGAACCTCTCACCTGCTCTAGCTGGGGCAGGGCCAGGCCCACCTCTGCCTGAGGACAAGCTCAGGGTCAGTTTCTGGGGACCTCAGGCCCAAGGAGTGAGGGGTGGGAGCCCCCAGAAGGCCAAGGAGTGAGCACTTGGCTCTGCTCACCTGAGGATTTGGTGGGTCACTCTGGATGGCCACGGGGGGAAGCCATGTTTACCTTTGAACATATATCCCAAGGACCCCTGGCCATCCCAGGGTTGGGCCTGGCCTGAGTCTGGCCAGGAACTGTACCCTATGTCCTGCTGGAGCATCCACGGGGTAAAGAAAGCCTTTAGGAATGTGATGTCCTTGTCAGGGGCTGGGGGGAACGCAGGCTGTCTTCCTCTCCTCCTCAGGCCTAGTCCCTTGGGTCATTTCACCTCTCTCCTCTCTCCTGAGGGGCAGGGGGTCTTCTCAGTTCTCCCTGGGTACCTCAGCTCCCCTTGTGCTGCCCCTCTAGTGGTGATAAGTCTGATTGCCTGCGTGCTATGCGCTGCCCGTCCAGGGAGAGGTTCTCCTCCCTTTGCCCTTTGGCCCTGCACCCCCAGTCATGAGGGAAGATCCTTGGATTAACTCAGGTTTGGATTGGCCCCAAGATTTTCAGTCTCGGAGCTCAAAGGTCTCCGGGCCCTTTTTATTTGTGGGGTTCCCCGGGTGCAATTCATTTTGCCAGCTTCCACAAGGGGTGAAGGGCAGACGCGATACTCCGTGTTCCGATGCTGAGGCTGGCAACTGCGCTGCTCTGCCTGGTCCTCGCCCACTGGCATCTGCCCCACCATGCTGCCGCTGAGCAGGGTGAGTAACATTGACAATGCTGTCCCCACAAGCCTGCTCCTGGACCTGCCCACCCCAGGGCCCAGGTGAGGGGCGCCCTCCACCCAGGGCACAGCCTTATGCCCCCTAGACTCCCCTCCTCTCCCAGAAACCTTTCTGGTAAGTATGGGACCTTGGAGCCTGCTTTGGGTTGGCCTCTCTGTTACCTCCCAGCAGGTGAGTTCAAAACACCTGCTTGTTGATCTGGCAGCTTCAAGGATCTAACGGAACACGCCAGACACAATGCCTGGCACAAGTTAGATGCTCCATCAGGAGCCTGTCTACATTCTGTGAATGTCCCTGTCCCACTCCCTCTCACCTCCTATGCCTGCACCAAACACTCCAGGGTCTTCCTTTTTGGTACTGGGAATTGAACCTGGGGTGCTTAACCCCTGAGCCACATCCCCAGCCCTTTTTATGTTTTATTTAGAGACAGGGTCTCACTAAGTTGCTTTGGGTCTTGCTGAGTTGCTGAGGCTGGCTTTGAACTCACAATCCTCCTGCCTCAGCCTCCCGAGTGGCTGGGATCACAGGTGTGCATGTCTCCCTTCTGCCCAGGGTCTTCTTTATGTACCATGAGACACTTTGCCTGAAAGTTCTGTTTCCTCTAACATCTGTCTTGACCGTTTCTGCATTACTTCACCCCTGCTTTGTGCCCTGAGATTGGTCACAAGACGGAGTCTCAGGAGCCCCAGATTCTAAACCTGCCAGGAGCCAGCTACGTGCCATGGGCCACTCCATTATCTCTGGCCTCTGTGTCTTCCTTGAAAAAACAAGGGTTGGGCCTCTAGAGGCCCTTCTGGACTTAATTACCTTGAGCTCCACAGCCATGGGGACCAGGTTCACGGCAGCAGGAGATGACAGTGGATTGTGTTCAGACTATCAGGGGCTCCCTCTGTCCCTTGCCTGTCCCCAGAGAAGGAAGGAGGGAAACCGAGGCAGAAACCCAGCCCAAGGGCCTCAGTGTTTCCATCCCCTAGAACTGTCCCCTTGGGAGGGTCTGGGTAGGAAGAAAGGGGACTCGGAGCCAGAAGTGGAATTCTCTTGCCTAGCCCAGTAGAGGTCATCTCCAGAGACCCACCCTGGACTTTGCCCTGCCTTGAGGGTACTTCCTGAAACAGCGTGGGGCCCAGAGGAGGGGGCCGGTCCCTGCCAGCCAGCTGTTGTCTAAGGAGGACATGCATGGGCATGGGAGGGAATACAGCTGAGCGGAATCCTTGGTTCTGGGGCTTTGGGTGGTGGCATCTGAGACACGGACATGAGCCTCAGTGGAGAGGAACTTCCCGGCTCCTCTCATCCTCTGTCCTCCCTTCTCTCCTCCATTCCCTTTTTTGTGGTAGTTGATTTTGTACCAGGGATTGAACCTAGGGGCGCTCTACCACTGAGCCACATCCCCAGGCACCCCCCCCCCCGCCTTTTTATGTTTTATTTAGTGACAGGGTCTCTCTGAGCTGCTTAGGGCCCGCAAAGTTGCTGAGGCTGGCTTTGAACTCGTGATCCTCCTGCCTCAGCCTCCAGAGCTGCTGGGATTGCAGGTGTGGCCACCGTGCCTGGCTCCATTTCCTCTTTCTGGGTTCTCTCCTCCTCATCCCCCCCTTTTCCATTCCCCACCTCCTTCCTCGTCTTCTGGCCTCTTCCCACCTGCTACATGCTGGGCCTCGTTGATCTTGACCTCCGTCTCCCGCTCCTGCCATGGGAGCTTGGAGGGCTCTGCCCCTGCTCTACAGGATTCTGGGGTTTCCCCCATGTCTGGGCCTGGGATCAGCTGTTCCCTTGGGCCCCCGGCCAGCTCTGAGAGGCATCTGATTCTTCCCTGTTCCCTCTGCAGAGATTCAATGACTCATCCCTCAGGGATGCTGGACTGGGGGTGCCGGGATAGGGTGTGTGTTCTAGAGAAAGAGCTTTGTGGCCTCAGCCCAGCCCTTCCCAGCAGATGCCCTCTCACCTCCCAGAGCAACGGGTATATGGCCTATTAACAAACACAGTGTTCCCTGGTCAGGCCCAGCCCTAAGTAAGTGCCCTCTCACCCCCACACCCAGCATGAATGGACCTGGAGGTCAGTCCCCAGTCCACTGCGTGTGTCCCTCTGCCCTCCCTCACCCACCGACCCCACCGCCTGTCAACAGGGCCCAGCTCCTCTGAGAAGCCTTCCCAGGCCCCCCCCAACTATCTCCTCTCCACTGAAACCCACCTTGCTACCAAAGGTGACAGATAAGAAGCTGGACTTGCTTCCTGGGGCTGCTTAGAACAATTGAAATGTATTGTTTCACAGACCTGGGTAGAGGTCTAAGGTCCAAGGGCTCAGCAGGGCCACACTCCCTCTGAAGGTGCTCAGGAGGCTCGGGTGGTGCCTGGAGTTCGTCCTGACCTCTTCCTGTGTGGATCTGTCTTGTGCATGTGTCTGTCTCTGTGTCCAAACTTCTCCATTTTATAAGGACACCGGTGATACTGGAGTAGGGCCCGTGTTAATGACCTCAGTTTAACTTGGACACCTGCAAACGCGGTCTCCAAGTAAATGTGCGTTTACTTGGGCTTCAGTCCAGCTCCTAAGAGGAAGGAGTGGGAGGAGACCCTAGGGGTGGGGAAGGGGTCTGTTTATTTTTGAGGTGCTGGGGATGGAATCCCGTGCCCTGTGCATTCTGGGTAAGCACTACCCAAGGACTTTTTTTTTTTTTTAAAGTAATTGCTATTAATCAGAAAGAAGAGCAGGGGAGGTGAGCTGGTGGGGAGAAACTGGTGGGGTGACCCCCGTTCCCCTCTTTTCCCACACCCTCATTCTCCAGTGTAGAGGCAACTGCTTTGTCTGCTCAGCCCCCGAAGCTTCTGAGACCCAGTTGACCTCTCCCGCCTAAACTCCCACCCTGCAGAGCCTGTGCTTCCTCCCCACTCACCCTCTCCCATCACTCAGGAGTCAGCGGGGTCAGGACCTACTGGGGAGGGTCAGGCAGGGAGGGAGGGGTGGGCTGGTTGTAGGAAGCCGCCACTGCAGGACCCAGGACTTTGGCCCTTTGGCCCATCTCTGTGGTAAGAGGGCTGGTTCTGGGAGCCACCAGGTCCTCTAGGTCATGCCATGATGCTCGCCCTCCCTGTCCTCAACCCTGGCCACGGGCAACCCACCAACAGAGCAGCTGCAAGCAATTCATGCCCTTGAGATGATGGGGCTGGAGCCTCTCACCTCGCTCTGGGTGGGATTGGTGATATGATTCACAGGGCTCAGCACAATATGGGCATATTGTTCAAAGATTATTAAGATTTTAAGCCAGTGCAGTGGCTCACGCCTGCAATCCCAGCAACTCAGGAGGCTGAGGCAGGAGGATTCAAAGTTGAGGTCAGCCTCAGCAACTTAGTGAGAACCTGTCTCAAAATAAAAAGGGCTGGGGAGGTAGTTCAATGGTAAAGAGCCCCCTGGGTTCAATCCCTGGTACAAAACCCAAACAAACAAAGCTCCTGGGTTCAATCTCCAATGCCACAAAAATAAATAAAAACTTTAAAGGAAAGGTTATTAAGAATTCCAATGCAGGGCTGGGGTTGTGGCTCAGCAGTAGAGCACTTGCCTCACAAGTGCGAGACCCTGGGTTCGATCCTCAGCACCACATAAAAATAAAAAAATTAATTAAAGATACTGTATCCAACCACAACTAAAAAATAAATATTTTTTAAAAAGAATTTCAATGCAAAGTCAGAAGAGCACCTGATAAACACAGGGTCCTTCACAGAAGCTGGCCCAGCTGCTAAGACAACTGAAAAACACACTGTAGGGCAGGAGGTACCACTCTGTGTAGAGCATGTATTTAGCATGCAGAGGGCCCTGGGTCCAATCCCTAGTAAAATAAATAAACAAACAAACCAAGAAAAAAAAAATCTGATTTGAACAATTGATTTTTAAAAAATATCATTGTAGCACAACATTTTCCCCTGCCAAAATGGTGACACTGTAGAAGAGGGGCATTTAAAAACACTTTAAATAATTCTTTGAGAACTTTTGACTATTTTTCAGAACGGGAGAGGCTTTTATTTACTCTTTTGATTTTTACATTTCGAGAATCAAAAATGTCAACATCTGACCCTTGAAAAAAAGGCCAAATCTATCAAGAGAACAGTTTTAAATTTCTAGTATATTTTCAGTATTTCCATAATTTTTACACTTTTGACTCTAGCTCTCAGCAAACAACTATGGAAAGCTAATTGACAGAAAAAATGAATACTTCCAGCCTGCAGCTCACGTTTCTTCCACTTTTCCTACACTGCTAGGGATGATCGAACTGCGTGGGTCAATGTTCTGATTTTAGAGCAATCTTATCTGCTTTGGGGCTTAGTTTGGTTTAAAATGGATTTTACAACCTGAAAACAAAAACTTCATTAATATTTACAATTTAGTTTAAATAATCATTATTGGAAGATACTGAAAATCCTGTCACATCATTCCAGGGTGGCTGGAAGGTGGTGGGTGTGTGTGGGAGGTGATGCAGGGGGGGGCGACTGAGGCCACACAGCCTGCAGCCATAAGTGTTGAGTGTTGTGTAAGGCGCAGGGAAGAGGGTGTGGGTGGCTGGGGCTGGGCTGGAGGAAGTACCACACACTGGGTGGCTGAAATAACAAAAACATATTGTCTTAGGATCCAGGTGTTGGCTGGGTTAGTTTTTTCTGAGGACCGTTGGGGAGAATCTATCCCATGCCTTCCTGTAGCTTCTGGTAGTTAGCTGGCCATCTTTGGCATGGCTTTTAGAGGTTTCTTCTCCTTCCCCTCCACCTCTGCTCTTCTTCTTCCTCTTCTTTCCCTTCCTGCCTTTCTTTTCTTTCTTTCTCCGCCTCCCCCATCTTTATTTCTTTCTTAAGAATAAACAAGTGCCCTGGGTAAGATGTTACACAGAATCCAAGCAGGCAGACGTCTCTGTCTTGTTCCTGATCTTGGGGGAAAGACTTCAGGCATTCACCATTAAGTATGGTGTCCACTGTAATTTTTCCCTAGTGGTTCTTTACCGGGTTGAAGGAGTTCCCTTTTATTCCTATGCTGTCCCCTCGACCAGCGCGGGCAGCTGAACTCAGATCGCTCATGTGAATTTACAGGGACACCAAATAAAACGCAGATACAATTTACAAGCTTCAGGACGGCTTCCCCGGCTCTCAGCCTCCGGTTCCCCTAAAGGGAGAGCAAGAGAAAGTCACAAGAGGCTGACAAGAGAGAGGGAGCATGTTCAGAAGTGAGCTTTTATGGGGGGGGGGGGACACTGTTCTTAGAAAGTTCTATCCATAAAAGGGCAGACGGGGTAGGATTACAAGGGAACAGGTGAGTGTAACTCAACCCTCGGGGCACACCCACAAAGAAGACCTCCCTGCTATCCCAGTGGGTCTCTGTCCAAGCCACAACAAAGACAGTGGTTGGTCAGAGCCTGGTGCATCAGGACTGAAAGGCGTGGTCATTCAGTGTAGCTCCTCACATTTGTAGTTTGCTCAAAATTTTTTCTTTTCCTGAAGTGCTGAGATTTTTGAATTGAAATGATCTTATGGTGTCTCTCTCAGAGTTTGGTAAAATCGTGAGTCATAGGACCAGGGTGTGGCTCGGGGTGGTGCACTTGCCTAGCATGCACCAGGCTCTGGGGGTTCTATCTCCACCACCCTGACCCATGATCATACACACACAAGTGAATCACACTGTTTGAATTTTAAAATGTTAAACCAATAGTGCATTCTTAGAACTTCACTTGGGCATGATGTGTTTTTCTTTCAGTGTGTTGTTCAACTAAATTGGCTAAAATGATATTTAGAATTTTTTTTTTCCATCTGGGTTCACAAAGGATATTGGTCTGTGTTTTTTTTTTTTTTTCTTGAAATTTCTATGTCTGGATTTCATGTCCCAGGAATGCTGACCTCTAGAATAAATTCAGAATCTTTCTTTTCTTTTTGATTTTGGTCAGAGCTTGTGTAAGAATTGGTATAATTTCTTCCTTCACTACCAGGTAAAATTCACCAGTTCGATGTTTGGGGTGTAGTATTTTCTATGTGGGAAGGTTTTACAACTATGGATGGCCTCAGTTTCCTTAATGAATACAGAGTTATTCAGGTAATGTACTTTCTGAGTGAGGTTTTGTGATTTGTCTTTCAGGGGATTTGTTCATTTAATTTAAGCTGTCGGATTGATTGATTGAATAAAGGTGTTTTTAAGAATTCATTTTATCTATAGAATCTGAACTCCTTGGAAGTTTTCTTCCTGTTTCTGTGTTGTCAAACTTCTCGACTCCTGAGACTTATAGTTTTGTTTGAGTTTTGAACCTTGTGGGCTGTTATTTGTTCACATATTTCTTGCTTCCTTTCTGCTCTCCTTGCCTTCAGGGACTCTAGCTATTCATACACGAGGCTGCTTAAAGTTATCCCAAAGCTCAAGGATGTCCCCCCACCCCCGCCCCCGCTTTTTTTTTTTTTAAAGAACTTGGGATTGAACCCAGGCCCTTGCACAGGCTAGGCAAGCACTCCACCACGGAGCCACACCCAGCCCCCTGAAGATCTTTTAAAATCTTCTGAGATTCATTTTTCTATGTGTATTTTGGACACCTAATGACTGGGCACCAGGCAGACTGAATTTTACCTTGTAGGGTGCTGGATGTTTTTGTTTTCTTATAAATCTTCTACCCTCCTTCCAGGATGCAGTTCAGCCACTTGGAAATGGTCGGATCCTTTGGGGTCTTGGTTTTATGATTTCTTAGGTGTGTCCAGAGATACGCCCAGCTTACAGCTGCGTTTCCAATGATCTAAGCAAAACCATCCTGCGTACTCCCTCCAGTGCCCTAGGAGTTTCTCCAGTTCAGCACTGAGCCCTGGCCCTGTGTGAGCCACACCTCATTCCTTCTAACACTATCTGATATTATCTCCCTGGCCTTGAACATTTTCCTTATAGACATGCCCTGGTCAGTGTTGGGCTTAAAACCCAAGGGAGGATGCTTGGTTGGTCTCTGGGGTTCTCTGTCCTCTCTGCTCCAGGAACTCTGTCCTATGAAGTTGACCTGCCTTGGTCTCTAAGACCCTCATCCCTGCATCTCCCTCAATTCAGGGGGTCTTGCTCGCCTCCAGCTGGGTCCACTTCACCTTGCTGCTTCCTGAAAACTCCTTCAAACCATAATCACTGTCCCTCAGTGTCTGATATTGGGTGGTTCATGTCTTTTGTCTGCTGTTTCCTGGGGAGTGGGCGACCAGGTAGAAGGGTAAATCCAGTCCTGCTACATAAACCATCCTGGCCAGAAGCGGAAGCAAAATAATTGCCTCTATGAAGGCCTTTGTTTAGTGTTGATTCTATTTCATAGTTGGCTGATTAAATTCCTTGAAAAATTTTCAATTGCCCTTATAAAATCAATGTGTTGTATTTTCTGCTTAAGGGCTTCAGTTGTCTGATAAATTAACGGAAACTTCCCAATTAAGGAATTCTATAAATCCAAGAAATTAAATATGTATTTTAAAATATTTCCCAAGATCCTGGGTGTTATAGTCTGTTTTGTGTTGCTGTAACAAAATGCCCAAGACTGAGTAATTTATAAGAAAATAGAGGTTTATTTTGGCCCATGGTTCTGGAGTATGGGAAGTCCAAGAATATGGTGCTGGTATCTGCTTGGCTTCTGGGGAGGGCCTCATGCTATTTCAATTCATGGTGAAGGGCAAGTAGGTATTGTACAAGAGGCAAACCATGAGCCCTGCTTCATAACGACCTGCTCTTGTGGTAACTGGTCCAGTCATCTTGATAGTTAACTCAGTCCCTGTTAATCCCTCTTAATGGCCCCACCAACTTTGAAAACCATTACGTTAGGAACCAGATTTTGACAGGAACTTCAGAGGGCACAAATCATAGTAGTAAGTCATTCTACAAGTCTATAAATTAAAGTTCTGAGTACGGTAAGTCTTCTTTTAAATAAATGACACATTCATGTACTGACTGGCAAATTAATTTTGTTATACTGATGGATCTAAAAATACTCTGACCAGAAATAAAATCTTTTAAAAATTAAAGTAACATGTATGTATATACATTAAGGCAAAATGGAAACATTTGATATTGGTACTCTTGACACTCAATAAATGGAAGTAGAATGACAATTTTTGGAAATACTTACCCACTTTTATTAGTTTTTAAGCTCTATTTATTAACACAGAGTCCCTGTTGATAATCTGAAGAATGCATTCTAAATATGGTTTTATGGCTGGAAATGATATTTTCACCAAACTCACTGAAATTTTTTTTGAAATTACATTTTCGTCGTTGACAATTTGAAATTTTTGATAGACCAATCGATTCTTTTCTCCATTAAAACTCTGATTGAGAGCTAAGGAAGCACAGTAAATCTTAAATAAGAGTACCGCCCGTTCCCCCATCTTCTTGCTTGACTTCGATGGGGGACAAGGACAGGTAGGTGCCTGATTCCATGCTGGGAGGTAGTTTCCCGGGCCAGGGACTGGGCCTTTCAGGAGCAGGGATGGTAACTCAGAGGTTTTAAAGAAGGAAGGACCCAGAAACTCAAAGAAGATGGTGGCTCCAGGAAGCAAACTGGCTTCTCTGTCTTTCAGAACTCAGCGAGAGTGGGGCTGTGTGGGATGGAGGAGGGTGCCCACCCCAAGAGGACTCCCAGGACTCCCCGTGCCAGCGCCTGTTGGAAAGCAACACAGGAGGTGAGGCAAGGGTACCCTACAGATCCTGGGAAGGGGTCCCGCCTTGAGGCACAATGAATGACACTGCCAGGTTGCCAAAGATCCGAGATTCTACGGCATCTGCCTCCTGGGAATGAGGAAAGACCCTCGAGGGGTGGAAGGGAGCCCGTCAGACAGACTGGGCAGAGGGCAATGGACAGCAGCCTAGAAAGAGAGGGCAACGGGGACAGACAGACAGGCAGAGGGAGTGCAAGCCTTCAATTCAGATCTGACAAAGAATTCCAATAAAATGACTATCTGAAACAATGGCCAGGGAAGAGCTTGAACAAACAGTAATTTAGCACATTAAGATGCGGGTGCAACCTAAAGAGCCGTGTGTATTTGAAGCAATTTTAAAGACACACATCACAGTGGGAAAGCTCAAAACGCCAGGAGAGATTGAAAACCTAAACAATATGTGAAGCTTCTGTTCTTTAAAATGGTACCTCTCCCCCAAATGACCGCAGGTGCACAGATATTTGAGAAGATGAACAAAGAAACGAGGGAAAATGATGGAGTTCCAAGGAGCATCAGCACAAGGTCGGCTACATCCAATGCCAGTGAACCAACAATGACAGGGACACAGGTCCATACAAACACATCCCCAATGACTAAAGACACATCATTGCTCAGCACTGGGAGTGAAACAAGCATACCTGCTCAGGGCTCCACAGAAGGGACCAGTTCGACCACACGGGAGACAGGTACTTTCAAAACCACGAAGAGTACAAATACATCCACACAAGAAGCCTCTCCAACCAGCCCAAATTTCAAAAATACTGGGCCCCAAAATCTGCCCCAAACGGGGACCTCACATGAAAGTACTGAAAAAAGGTCTTCAGCGGCCACTGTCCCAGCCAACACAACAGCTGTGATATCTGACTCCGCCAACAGTTCTGATTCCCCAAATACTGAGGTCACCAATGCCACCACCAATGTGACCTCATCTGCCACGACTCAGGGGCCCTATTCCTTGACCACTGTCCCAGACAACCCCAATGCTGTGACCTCTGCCTCCGCAAACAATGCTGCTTCCCCAGCTCCAGTGGCCACCACTGCCACCACCAACGAGATATCACCAGCCAAGAATGAGGGGACCTCTGCCTCGACCACTGGCCCAGCCAGCACCACAGCTTTGACCTTTCCCTCCGCCAACACTTCTGCTTCCCCAGCTCCTATGGCCACCACTTCTGCCACAAATGTGGCCCCACCTACCACGACACAGGGGACAATTGCCTCCACAACTGTCCTAGCCAGCTCCACAGCTTCAACCTCTGCATCAGCCATCACTTCTGCTTCCCCAGCTCTTGTGGCCACAACTGCCACCACCACTGTGACCTCACCTGCCACCACTCTGGGGACATCCTCCTCGGCTACTGTCCCAGCCACAACCACAGGTACAACCTCTGCCTCTGCCACCAACTCTGCTTCCCCAGCTTCTGTGGCCACTACCGTGATACCTACTACGACTCTGGGGACCTCTTCCTCGACAACCACAGGGGTGACCTCTGCCTCTGCCACTACTTCTGCATCCCCAGCTCCTGTGTCCACCACTGCCATCACCACCGTGACCTCAACTTCCATGACTCAGGGGACCTCTCCCAAGACCACCGTCCCAGCAAGCACCACAGCTGTGACCTCTGCCTCTGCTACCACTTCTGCTTCCCCAACTCCTGTGACCACCACTGCCACCAGCACTGTGACCTCACCTACCACGACTCAGGGAAACTCTGCCTCGACCACTGTCCCAGCCAGCACCACCGCTGTGACCTCTGTCTACGACACTACTTCTGTTTCGCCAGCTCCTGTGGCCACGACTGCCATTAGCACTGTGACCTCAACGGCCACAATTCAGGGGACCTCTGCTAGGACCACTGTCCTACCCAGTACCATCGATGTGACCTCTGCCTCCGCCACCACTACTGCTTCCCCAGCTCCTGTAGCCACCACTGCCACCACCACTGTGACCCCAACTGCCACAACTCAGGGGACCTCTGCCTCGACCACTCTCCAAGCTAGCACCACAACTGAGACCTCTGCCTCTGCCACCACTTCTGCTTCCCCAACTCCTTTGGTCACCACTGCCACCACCACTGTGACCCCACCTGCCACAACTCAGGGTACATCTGCCTCGTCCACAGTCCAAGCCGTCACCACAACTGCGACCTCTGCATCGGCCACCACTTCTGCTTCCCCAGCTCCTGTGGCCACCACTGCCACCACCACTGTGACCTCACCTGCCACCATTCTGGGGACATCCTCCTCGGCTACTGTCCCAGCCACAACCACAGGTGCAACCTCTGCCTCTGCCACCAACTCTGCTTCCCCAGCTCCTGTGGCCACCACCGTCATACCTACCACGACTCTGGGGACCTCTTCCTCGACAACTGGCCGAGCTACAACCACAGGGGTGACCTCTGCCTCTGCCACTACTTCTGCATCCCCAACTCCTGTGTCCACCACTGCCATCACCACCGTGACCTCAACTTCCATGACTCAGGGGACCTCTCCCAAGACCACCGTCCCAGCAAGCACCACAGCTGTGACCTCTGCCTCCGCTACCACTTCTGCTTCCCCAACTCCTGTGGCCACCACTGCCACCACCACTGTGACCTCACTTGCCACGACTCAGGGGACATTTGCCTCGTCCACAGTCCAAGCCGTCACCACAACTGCGACCTCTGCCTCTGCCACCACTTCTGCTTCCCCAACTCCTGTGGTCACCACTGCCACCACCACTGTGACCCCACCTGCCACAACTCAGGGGACATCTGCCTCGGCCACCACTTCTGCTTCCCCAGCTTCTGTGGCCACCACCGTCATACCTACCACGACTCTGGGGACCTCTTCCTCGACAACTGGCCGAGCTACAACCACAGGGGTGACCTCTACCTCTGCCTCCGCTACCACTTCTGCTTCCCCAGCTCCTGTGGCCACCACTGCCACCAGCACTGTGACCTCACCTGCCACGACTCAGGGGACATCTGCCTCGTCCACAGTCCAAGCCGTCACAAAAACTGCAGCCTCTGCATCGGCCACCACTTCTGCTTCCCCAACTCCTGTGGCCACTACTTCCACCACCACCGTGACCTCACCTGCCACGACTCAGGGAAACTCTGCCTCAACCACTGTCCCAGCCAGCACCACTGCTGTGACCTCCGTCTCCGACACTACTTCTGTTTCGCCAGCTCCTGTGGCCACGACTGCCATTAGCACTGTGACCTCAACGGCCACAATTCAGGGGACCTCTGCTAGGACCACTGTCCCACCCAGTACCATCGCTGTGACCTCTGCCTCCGCCACCACTTCTGCTTCCCCAACTCTTGAGGCCACCACTATCACCACCACCGTGACCTCACCTGCTACCACTCAGGGTACCTCCACCTCGGGCACTGTCCCGGCAAGCACAACAGCTGTGACCTCTTCCTCCGCCACCTCTTCTGTTTCCACATCTCCTGTGTCCACCACTGTCACCACCACTGTGACCCCACTTGCCACAACTCAGGGGACCTCTGCCTCCACCACTCTCCAAGCTAGCATCACAACTGAGACCTCTGCCTCTGCCACCACTTTTGCTTCCCCAACTCCTGTGGCCACCACTGCCACCACCACTGTGACCCCACTTGCCACAACTCAGGGGACCTCTGCCTCCACCACTCTCCAAGCTAGCACCACAACTGAGACCTCTGCCTCTGCCACCACTTTTGCTTCCCCAACTCCTGTGGCCACCACTGCCACCACCACTGTGACCCCACCTGCCACAACTCAGGGGACATCTGCCTCGTCCACAGTTCAAGCCGTCACCACAACTGCGACCTCTCTATCGGCCATCACTTCTGCTTCCGCAGCTTCTGTGGCCACCACCGTCATACCTACCATGACTCTGGGGACCTCTTCCTCGACAACTGGCCGAGCTACAACCACAGGGGTGACCTCTGCCTCTGCCACTACTTCTGCATCCCCAGCTCCTGTGTCCACCACTGCCATCACCACCGTGACCTCAACTTCCATGACTCAGGGGACCTCTCCCAAGAACACTGTCCCAGCAAGCACCACAGCTGTGACCTCTGCCTCTGCTACCACTTCTGCTTCCCCAGTTCCTGTGGCCACCACTTCCACCACCACTGTGACCCCACCTGCCACCACTCTGGGGACATCCTCCTCAGCTAGTATCCCAGCCACAACCACAGGTGCAACCTCTGCCTCTGCCACCAACTCTGCTTCCGCAGCTTCTGTGGCCACCACCGTCATACCTACCACGACTCTGGGGACCTCTTCCTCGACAACTGGCCGAGCTACAACCACAGGGATGACCTCTGCCTCTGCCACCGTCCAAGCTGTCACCACAACTGTGACCTCTGCCTCTGCCACCACTTCTGCTTCCCCAACTCCTGTGGTCACCACAGCCACCACCACTGTGACCCCACCTGCCACAATTCAGGGGACATCTGCCTCGTCCACAGTCCAAGCCGTCACCAAAACTGCGACCTCTGCATCAGCCACCACTTCTGCTTCCCCAGCTCCTGTGGCCACCACTGCCACCACCACTTTGACCTCATCTGCCACCACTCTGGGGACATCCTCCTCGGCTACTGTCCTGGCCACAACCACAGGTACAACCTCTGCCTCTGCCACCACTTCTGCTTCCCCAACTCCTGTGGCCACCACTGCCACCACCACTGTGACCCCACCTGCCACAACTCAGGGGACATCTGCCTCGTCCACAGTCCAAGCCGTCACCACAACTGTGACCTCTGTATCGGCCATCACTTCTGCATCCCCAACTCCTGTGGCCACTACTTCCACCACCACCATGAACTCACCTGCCACGACTCAGGGAAACTCTGCCTCGACCACTGTCCCAGCCAGCACCACCGCTGTGACCTCCGTCTCCGACACTACTTCTGTTTCGCCAGCTCCTATGGCCACGACTGCCATTAGCACTGTGACCTCAACGGTCACAATTCAGGGGACCTCTGCTAGGACCACTGTCCCACCCAGTACCATGGCTGTGACCTCTGCCTCCACCACCACTACTGCTTCCCCAGCTCCTGTAGCCACCACTGCCACCACCACTGTGACCCCAACTGCCACAACTCAGGGGACATCTGCCTCGTCCACAGTCCAAGTCGTCACCACCACTGTGACCTCACCTGCCACCACTCTAGGGACATCCTCCTCGGCTACTGTCCCAGACACAACCACAGGTGCAACCTCTGCCTCTGCCACCACTTCTGCTTCCCCAACTCCTTTGGCCACCACTGCCACCACTACTGTGACCCCACCTCCCTCGTCCACAGTCCAAGCCGTCACCACAACTGCGACGTCTGCATCGGCCATCACTTCTCCATCCACAACTCAGGGAAACTCTGCCTTGTCCACTGTCCCAGCCAGCACCACCACTGTGACCTCTGTCTCTGACACTACTTCTGTTTCGCCAGCTCCTGTGGCCACAACTGCCATTACCACTGTGACCTCAACTGCCACAATGCAAGGGCCCTCTTCCACATCCACTGTCCGAGCCAGTACCACAGGGGTGACCTCTGACTCTGCCACCAGTCCTGTGGCCATCACTGCCAGCACCACCGTGACCTCACCTGGCATAACTCAGGGGACCTCGACCTCTTCCACTGTCCCAGCCATAACCATAGGGTTGACCTCTGCCTCCGCCACCACTGCTGCTTCCCCGACTCCTGAGGCCACCACTTCCACCACCACCGTGACCTCACCTGTAACGATTCAGGGGACCTCTTCCGAAGCCCCTGTCCCAGCCAGTACCACGGTGACTTCTACCTCCACCTTCACTCCTGTAGCCACCACTGCCACCACCACCTTGACCTCACCTGCAACCACTCAGGGGACCTCCACCTCGGGCACTGCCCCAGTCAGCACTGTTGTTGTGACCTCTGCCTCTGCCACCACTTCTGCTTTCCCAATTCCTGAGGCCACCACCGCCACCACCACTGTGACCTCACCTGCCACGACGCAAGGGCCCTCTTCCACAGCCACTCTTTCAGCCATTACCACATGGGTGACCCCTGTCTCCCCCACAAATTCTGTTTCCCCAACTGCTGAGGCTACCACTTCCACCACCACCGTGACCTCACCTGCAACGTCTCTGGGGACCTCTTCTTTGTCCACTGTCCCAGCCAGCACCACAGGGGTGACCTCTACCTCAGCCACCACTTCTGCTTCAACAACTCCTGTGGCCACCACTCCCCACACCACTGTGACCTCACCTGCCACGACGCAAGGGCCCTCTTCTGCAGCCACCGTCCCAGCCAGTACCACAGGGGTGACTTCTAACTCTGCCAGCAGTCCTGTGGCCACCACTGCCACCACCACTGTGACGTCACCTGGCTCAACTCAGGGGACCTCTTCCTCGGCCACTGTCCCAGCCACAACCACAGGGAAGACCTCTGTCTCTGCCACCACTTCTTCTTCCCCACCTCCTGAGGCCACCACTCCCACCACCACTGTGACCTCACCTGCCACGACGCAAGGGCCCTCTTCCGCAGCCACCATCCCAGCCAGTAGCACAGGGGTGACTTCTACCTCTGCCAGCAGTCCTGTGGCTACCACTGCCACCACCACCGTGACCTTACCTGCCACAACTCTGGGGACTTCCTCCTCGGCCACTGTCCCAGCCACCACCACAGGGATGACCTCTACCTCCGCCACCACTTCTGCTTCTCCAACTCTTGAGGCCACCACCGTCACCACCACCGTGACCTCACCTGCTACCACTCAGGGTACCTCCACCTCGGGCACTGTCCCGGCAAGCACAACAGCTGTGACCTCTGCCTCCGCCACCTCTTCTGTTTCCACATCTCCTGTGTCCACCACTGTGACCACCTCTGTGATCTCACCTGCCACCACTCAGGGGACCTCCACCTCGGGCACTGTCCCGGCAAGCACAACAGCTGTGACCTCTGCCTCCGCCACCACTTCTGCTTCCCCAACTCCTGAGGCCACCACTGTGACCTCACCTGCCACGACGCAAGGGCCCTCTTCTGCAGCCACTGCCCCAGCCAGTACCACAGGGGTGACTTCTAACTCTGCCAGCAGTCCTGTGGCCACCACTGCCACCACCACTGTGACGTCACCTGGCTCGACTCAGGGGACCTCTTCCTCGGCCACTGTCCCAGCCACCACCACAGGGAAGACCTCTGTCTCTGCCACCACTTCTGCTTCCCCAACTCCTGAGGCCACCACTGCCACGACCACCGTGACCTCACCTATAACGATTCAGGGGACCTCTTCCGCAGCCACTGTCCCAGCCACTACCACAGAGGTGACATCTACCTCCGCCAGCACTCCTGTAGCCACCACTGCCACCACCACTGTGACCCCACCTGGAACAACTCAGGGGACATCCTCCTCGGCAACTGTCCCAGCCACCACCACAGGGATGTCCTCTGCCTCCGCCACAACTTCTGCTTCCCCAACTCCTGAGGTCACCACTGCCACCACCAGCGTGACCTCACCTGCCACCACTCAGGGGACCTCTTCTTTGTCCACTGTCCCAGCCACATCCACAGGGATGACCTCTGCCTCCGCCACCACTTCTGCTTCTCCAACACCTGAGGCCACCACCGTCACCACCACCGTGACCTCACCTGCCACCACTCATGGGACCTCCAACCCGGGCACTGTCCCAGCAAGCACAACAGCTGTGACCTCTTCCTCCGCCACCACGGCTGCCTCCCCAACTTCTGAGGCCACCACTCCCACCACCACTGTGACCTCACCTGCCAGGACGCAAGGGCCCTCTTCTGCAGCCACTGCCGCAGCCAGTACCACAGGTGTGACTTCTAACTCTGCCAGCAGTCCTGTGGCCACCACTGCCACCACCACTGTGACATCACCTAGCACGACTCAGGGGACCTCTTCCCTGGCCATTGTCTCAGCCAGTACCACAGGGAAGACCTCTGTCTCCGCCACCACTTCTGCTTCCCCAACTCCTGAGGCCACCACTCCCACCACCACTGTGATCTCACCTGCTACCACTCAGGGGACCTCCACCTCGGGCACTGTCCCGGCAAGCACAACAGCTGTGACCTCTGCCTCCGCCACCTCTTCTGTTTCCACATCTCCTGTGTCCACCACTGTCACCACCTCCGTGATCTCACCTGCCACCACTCAAGGGACCTCTGCCTCGACGTCTATCGCAGCCAGCACTACAGCTGTGACCTCTGTCTCTGCCACCACTTCTGCTTCCCCACCTCCTGAGGCCACCACTGCCACCACCACTGGGACCTCACCTGCCACGACGCAAGGGCCCTCTTCCACAGCCACCGTCCAGGCCAGTACCACAGGGGTGACTTCTACCTCTGCCAGCACTCCTGTAGCCACCACTGCCACCAGCACTGTGACCCCACCTGGAACAACTCAGGGGACATCCTCCTCGGCAACTGTCCCAGCCACCACCACAGGGATGTCCTCTGCCTCCGCCACAACTTCTGCTTCCACAACTCCTGAGGTCACCACTGCCACCACCAGCGTGACCTCACCTGCCACCACTCAGGGGACCTCTTCTTTGTCCACTGTCCCAGCCACATCCACAGGGATGACCTCTGCCTCCGCCACCACTTCTGCTTCTCCAACACCTGAGGCCACCACCGTCACCACCACCATGACCTCACCTGCAACCACTCAGGGGACCTCCAACCTGGGCACTGTCCCAGCAAGCACAACAGCTGTGACCTCTTCCTCTGCCACCACGGCTGCCTCCCCAACTTCTGAGGCCACCACTCCCACCACCACCATGACGTCACCTAGTACGACTCAGGGGACCTTGGCCACTGTCCCAGCCACCACCACAGGGATGACCTCTGCCTCTGCCACCACTTCTGCTTCCCCAACTCCTGAGGCCACCAGTGCCCCCAACACCGTGACCTCACCTGCCACCACTCAGGGGACCTCTTCTTTGTCCACTGTCCCAGCCACATCCACAGGGTTGAATTCTGCCTCCGCCACAACTTCTTCTTCCCCAACTCCTGAGTCCACCACTCCCACCACCACTGTGACCTCACCTGCCACGACGCAAGGGCCCTCTTCCGCAGCCACCATCCCAGCCAGTAGCACAGGGGTGACTTCTACCTCTGCCAGCAGTCCTGTGGCTACCACTGCCACCACCACCGTGACCTTACCTGCCACAACTCTGGGGACTTCCTCCTCGGCCACTGTCCCAGCCACCACCACAGGGATGACCTCTACCTCCGCCACCACTTCTGCTTCTCCAACACCTGAGGCCACCACCGTCACCACCTCCGTGACCTCACCTGCCACCACTCAGGGGACCTCTGCCTCGACGTCTATCCCAGCCAGCACTACAGCTGTGACCTCTGTCTCTGCCACCACTTCTGCTTCCCCAACTCCTGAGGCCACCACTGCCACCACCACCGTGACCACCCAGGGCCCCTCCACCTGGGGCACTATCCCAGTCAGCACCACAGCTGTGACCTCTGCCTCCGCCACCACTTCTGCTTCCCCAACTCCTGAGGCCACCACTGTGACCTCACCTGCCACGACTCAAGGGCCCTCTTCTGCAGCCACCATCCCAGCCAGTAGCACAGGGGTGACTTCTACCTCTGCCAGCAGTCCTGTGGCTACCACTGCCACCACCACCGTGACCTTACCTGCCACAACTCTGGGGACTTCCTCCTCGGCTACTGTCCCAGCCACCACCACAGGGATGACCTCTGCCTCCGCCACCACTTCTGCTTCCCCAACTCTTGAGGCCACCACTATCACCACCACTGTGACCTCACCTGCTACCACTCAGGGGACCTCCACCTCGGGCACTGTCCCGGCAAGCACAACAGCTGGGACCTCTTCCTCCGCCACCTCTTCTGTTTCCACATCTCCTGTGTCCACCACTGTCACCACCTCTGTGACCTCACCTGCCACCACTCAGGGGACCTCTGCCTCGACGTCTATCCCAGCCAGCACTACAGCTGTGACCTCTGTCTCTGCCACCACTTCTGCTTCTTCAACTCCTGAGGCCACCACTGTGACCTCACCTGCCACGACGCAAGGGCCCTCTTCTGCAGCCACCACCGCAGCCAGTACCACAGGTGTGACTTCTAACTCTGCCAGCAGTCCTGTGGCCACCACTGCCACCACCACCGTGACCTTACCTGCCACAACTCTGGGGACTTCCTCCTCGGCCACTGTCCCAGCCACCACCACAGGGATGACCTCTGCCTCCGCCACCACTTCTGCTTCTCCAACACCTGAGGCCACCGCCGTCACCAACACTGTGACCTCACCTGCCACCACTCAGGGGACCTCCAACCCGGGCACTGTCCCGGCAAGCACAACAGCTGTGACCTCTTCCTCCGCCACCACGGCTGCCTCCCCAACTTCTGAGGCCACCACTCCCACCACCACCATGACGTCACCTAGTACGACTCAGGGGACCTTGGCCACTGTCCCAGCCATCACCACAGGGATGACCTCTGTCTCTGCCACCACTTCTTCTTCCCCAACTCCTGAGTCCACCACTCCCACCACCACTGTGACCTCACCTGCCACAACTCTGGGGACTTCCTCCTCGGACACTGTCCCAGCCACCACCACAGGGATGACCTCTGCCTCCGCCACCACTTCTGCTTCCCCAACTCCTGAGGCTACCACCGTCACCAACACCGTGACCTCACCTGTAACGATTCAGGGGACCTCTTCTGCAGCCACTGTCCCAGCCAGTACCACAGGGGTGACATCTACCTCCGCCAGCACTCCTGTAGCCACCACTGCCACCACCACTGTGACCCCACCTGCAACGACTCAGGGGACATCCTCCTCGGCAACTGTCCCAGCCAGCACTACAGCTGTGACCTCTGTCTCTGCCACCACTTCTGCTTCCCCAACTCTTGAGGCCACCACTATCACCACCACTGTGACCTCACCTGCTACCACTCAGGGGACCTCCACCTCGGGCACTGTCCCGGCAAGCACAACAGCTGGGACCTCTTCCTCCGCCACCTCTTCTGTTTCTACATCTCCTGTGTCCACCACTGTCACCACCTCTGTGATCTCACCTGCCACAACTCAGGGGACCTCTGCCTCGACGTCTATCCCAGCCAGCACAACAGCTGTGACCTCTGTCTCTGCCACCACTTCTGCTTCCCCAACTCCTGAGTCCACCACTCCCACCACCACTGTGACCTCACCTGCCACGACGCAAGGGCCCTCTTCCGCAGCCACCATCCCAGCCAGTAGCACAGGGGTGACTTCTACCTCTGCCAGCAGTCCTGTGGCTACCACTGCCACCACCACCGTGACCTTACCTGCCACAACTCTGGGGACTTCCTCCTCGGCCACTGTCCCAGCCACCACCACAGGGATGACCTCTACCTCCGCCACCACTTCTGCTTCTCCAACTCTTGAGGCCACCACCGTCACCACCTCCGTGACCTCACCTGCCACCACTCAGGGGACCTCTGCCTCGACGTCTATCCCAGCCAGCACTACAGCTGTGACCTCTGTCTCTGCCACCACTTCTGCTTCCCCAACTCCTGAGGCCACCACTGCCACCACCACCGTGACCTCACCTGTAACGATTCAGGGGACCTCTTCCGCAGCCACTGTCCCAGCCAGTACCACAGGGGTGACATCTACCTCCGCCAGCACTCCTGTAGCCACCACTGCCACCACTACTGTGAC
Organism: Ictidomys tridecemlineatus; assembly: GCF_052094955.1. NCBI lineage: Eukaryota > Metazoa > Chordata > Mammalia > Rodentia > Sciuridae > Ictidomys > Ictidomys tridecemlineatus. The sequence goes on from NC_135486.1 coordinate 116,036,756, forward strand.
CTCACCTGCCATGACGCAAGGGCCCTCTTCCACAGCCACCGTCCAGGCCAGTACCACAGGGGTGACTTCTACCTCTGCCAGCAGTCCTGTGGCTACCACTGCCACCACCACTGTGACCCCACCTGGAACAACTCAGGGGACATCCTCCTCGGCAACTGTCCCAGCCACCACCACAGGGATGTCCTCTGCCTCCGCCACAACTTCTGCTTCCACAACTCCTGAGGTCACCACTGCCACCACCAGCGTGACCTCACCTGCCACCACTCAGGGGACCTCTTCTTTGTCCACTGTCCCAGCCACATCCACAGGGTTGACTTCTGCCTCCGCCACAACTTCTTTTTCCCCAACTCCTGAGTCCACCACTCCCACCACCACTGTGACCTCACCTGCCACAACTCTGGGGACTTCCTCCTCGGCCACTGTCCCAGCCACCACCACAGGGATGACCTCTACCTCCACCACCACTTCTGCTTCTCCAACACCTGAGGCCACCACCGTCACCACCTCCGTGACCTCATCTGCCACCACTCAGGGGACCTCTGCCTCGACGTCTATCCCAGCCAGCACTACAGCTGTGACCTCTGTCTCTGCCACCACTTCTGCTTCCCCAACTCCTGAGGCCACCACTGCCACCACCACCGTGACCTCAATTGCCACCACCCAGGGCCCCTCCACCTGGGGCACTGTCACAGTCAGCACCACAGCTGTGACCTCTGCCTCTGCCACCACTTCTGCTTCCCCAACTCCTGAGGCCACCACTGTGACCTCACCTGCCACGACGCAAGGGCCCTCTTCTGCAGCCACCGCCCCAGCCAGTACCACAGGTGTGACTTCTAACTCTGCCAGCAGTCCTGTGGCCACCACTGCCACCACCACTGTGACATCACCTGGCACAACTCAGGGGACCTCTTCCCTGGGCACTGTCTCAGCCAGTACCACAGAGAAGACCTCTGCCTCCGCCACCACTTCTGCTTCCCCAACTCCTGAGGCCACCACTGCCACCACCACCATGACCTCACCTGTAATGATTCAGGGGACCTCTTCCGCAGCCACTGTCCCAGCCAGTACCACAGGGGTGACATCTACCTCCGCTAGCACTCCTGTAGCCACCACTGCCACCACCACTGTGACCCCACCTGGAACGACTCAGGGGACATCCTCCTCGGCAACTGTCCCAGCCACAACCACAGGAGTGACCTCTGCCTCCGCCACCACTTCTGCTTCCCCTACTCCTGAGGCCACCAGTGCCACCACCACCGTGACGTCACATGCCACCACTCAGGGGCCCTCTTCCGCAGCCACCATCCCAGCCAGTAGCACAGGGGTGACTTCTACCTCTGCCAGCAGTCCTGTGGCTACCACTGCCACCACCACCGTGACCTTACCTGCCACAACTCTGGGGACTTCCTCCTTGGCCACTGTCCCAGCCACCACCACAGGGATGACCTCTGCCTCCGCCACCACTTCTGTTTCTCCAACACCTGAGGCCACCACCGTCACCACCACCATGACCTCACCTGCAACCACTCAGGGGACCTCCATCCCGGGCACTGTCCCAGCAAGCACAACAGCTGTGACCTCTTCCTCTGCCACCACGGCTGCCTCCCCAACTTCTGAGGCCACCACTCCCACCACCACCATGACGTCACCTAGTACGACTCAGGGGAACTTGGACACTGTCCCAGCCACCACCACAGGGATGACCTCTGCCTCCGCCACCACTTCTGCTTCCCCAACTCCTGAGGTCACCACTGCCACCACCACCGTGACCTCACCTGCCACCACTCAGGGGACCTCTTCTTTGTCCACTGTCCCAGCCACATCCACAGGGTTGACTTCTGCCTCCGCCACAACTTCTTCTTCCCCAACTCCTGAGTCCACCACTCCCACCACCACTGTGACCTCACCTGCCACGACGCAAGGGCCCTCTTCCGCAGCCACCATCCCAGCCAGTAGCACAGGGGTGACTTCTACCTCTGCCAGCAGTCCTGTGGCTACCACTGCCACCACCACCGTGACCTTACCTGCCACAACTCTGGGGACTTCCTCCTCGGCCACTGTCCCAGCCACCACCACAGGGATGACCTCTGCCTCCGCCACCACTTCTGCTTCCCCAACTCTTGAGGCCACCACTATCACCACCACCGTGACCTCACCTGCCACCACTCAGGGTACCTCCACCTCGGGCACTGTCCCGGCAAGCACAACAGCTGGGACCTCTTCCTCCGCCACCTCTTCTGTTTCCACATCTCCTGTGTCCACCACTGTCACCACCTCCGTGATCTCACCTGCCACCACTCAGGGGACCTCTGCCTCGACGTCTATCCCAGCCAGCACTACAGCTGTGACCTCTGTCTCTGCCACCACTTCTGCTTCCCCAACTCCTGAGGCCACCACTGTGACCTCACCTGCCACGACGCAAGGGCCCTCTTCTGCAGCCACCACCGCAGCCAGTACCACAGGTGTGACTTCTAACTCTGCCAGCAGTCCTGTGGCCACCACTGCCACCACTACCGTGACATCACCTGGCACGACTCAGGGGACCTCTTCCTTGGCCACTGTCCCAGCCACCACCACAGGGAAGACCTCTGCCTCCGCCACCACTTCTGCTTCCCCAACTCCTGAGGCCACCACCGTCACCAACACCGTGACCTCACCTGTAACGATTCAGGGGACCTCTTCCGCAGCCACTGTCCCAGCCAGTACCACAGGGGTGACATCTACCTCCGCCAGCACTCCTGTAGCCACCACTGCCACCACCACTGTGACCCCACCTGGAACAACTCAGGGGACATCCTCCTCGGCAACTGTCCCAGCCACAACCACAGGAGTGACCTCTGCCTCCGCCACCACTTCTGCTTCACCAACTATTGAGGCCACCACTGCCACCACCACTGGGACCTCACCTGCCACCACTCAGGGGACCTCTTCTTTGTCCACTGTCCCAGCCACATCCACAGGGTTGACCTCTGCCTTTGCCACAACTTCTGCTTCCCCAACTCCTGAGGTCACCACTGCCACCACCACCGTGACCTCACCTGCCACAACTCTGGGGACCTCCTCCTCAGCCATTGTCCCAGCCACCACCACAGGAATGACCTCTGACTCCTCCACCACTTCTTCTTCCCCAACTCCTGAGGCCACCACTGTCACCACCACCATGACCTCACCTGCAACCATTCAGGGTACCTCCACCTTGGGCACTGTCACAGTCAGCACCGCTGTTGTGACCTCTGCCTCCGCCACCACTTCTACTTCCCCAACTTCTGAGGCCACCACTCTCAGCACCACTGTGATGTCACCTAGTACGATGCAGGGGTCCTTGGCCACTGTCCCAGCCACCACCACAGGGATGTCCTCTGCCTCCGCCACCACTTCTGCTTCCCCATCTCCTGAGGCCACCACTGTTACCACCATTGTGACTTCACCTGCCTCCACTCAGGGGACCTCCACCTCGGGCACTGTCACAGTCAGCACCGCTGTTGTGACCTCTGCCTCCGCCACCACTTCTACTTCCCCAACTTCTGAGGCCACCACCGCCAGCACCACTGTGACGTCACCTGCCACAACTCAGGGGACCTCTGCCTCGACGTCTGTTGCATCAAGCACAACAGCTGTGACCTCTTCCTCCGCCACCTCTTCTGTTTCCACATCTCCTGTGTCCACCACTGCCACCACCTCCGTGATCTCACCTGCCACCACTCAGGGGACCTCTGCCTCAACCATTCCCCTAGCCAGCACCACAGCTGTGACCTCTGCCTCTGCCACCACTTCTGCTTCCCCAACTCCTGAGGCCACCACCGCCACCACCACTGTGACCTCACCTGTAACGATTCAGGGGACCTCTTCCACAGCCCCTGTCCCAGCCAGTACCATAGGGGTGACTTCTACCTCCACCTTCACTCCTGTAGCCACCACTGCCACCACCACTGTGACCCCACCTGCAACCACTCAGGGGACCTCCACCTCGGGCACTGTCCCAGTCAGCACCGCTGTTGTGACCTCTGCCTCTGCCACCACTTCTGCTTCCCCAATTACTGAGGCCACCACCGCCACCACCACTGTGACCTCACCTGTAACGATTCAGGGGACCTCTTCCACAGCCACTCTTTCAGCCAGTACCACACGGGTGACCTCTGTCTCCCCCACAAATTCTGTTTCCCCAACTGCTGAGGCTACCACTTCCACCACCACCGTGACCTCACCTGCAACGTCTCTGGGGACCTCTTCTTTGTCCACTGTCCCAGCCAGCACCACAGGGATGACCTCTACCTCAACCACCACTTCTGCTTTGCCAACTCCTGTGGCCACTACTGCCACCACCACTGTGACCTCACCTACCATGACGCAGGTGCCCTCTTCGATAGCCACTGTTCCATCCAGTACCTCAGGATTGACCTCTGCCTCCGCCAGCAGTCCTGTGGCCACCACTGCCACTGCCACTACCACCGTGATGTCACCTGGCACGACTCAGGGGACCTCCTCCTCGGCCACTGTCCCCGCCACCACCACAGGGATGACCTCTGTCTCTGCCACCACTTCTGCTTCCTTAACTCCTGAGGCCACCACTGCTACCACCACCGTGACCTCCACTGCCACGACTCAGGGGACCTCTGCCTCGACCAGTGTCCCAGCCAGCACCACCACTGTGGCCTCTCCTGTCTGGACTCAGGGCACCTCTTCCTCCACCTCTTCGTACCCTGTTCTGGGAACCACTACCGTTGCTAGTGCAAATTCGAGCCCCAGCATCGTCACCTCCATGCCATCGCCCACATCCTCTTCTCCTTCTACCACTTCTAGGGTTACATCTACAACCACTTCAACTACCACCTCCATTGTTCCTAGCACAAGTGGTAAGTAATTTCTCATTTTTATTTTGTAATTTTTTTTTAAAGTTTTCTCTTCATGTTTTTGCTTCATATACTTTCATAGTTCATTTACTCTTTTTATATTTTCCGATCTTTTCCCTTTTAACATTTTAACTTTTTTCCTTATTATGTCCATTTGTTTTCTGTTTTGTTTCTCAATATTTTACGGCTCTTTCATCATAGTAAATTTGAATTCACGTTGTCTGTGCATGTGCATGAGATTTAATCTTCATGAGCTTGATGTCATTAGTTTTTACGTGTATGTTTGGCATCTTTTTCTCTCTCCACATTAACTCTCATTTTTGTCCTTCTTCTCTAGAGAAGGTATACTGTCTTTTATTCGTTTTTAACTCTACCTTCATGACCTTGAGGTATTGTCTCTCTTTATGTTGTAACTTTTTCTGACTGCAGATCTTGGACTTGTCTCTGTTTATTCTGCTTTTGGTGTGATATCCGCCCACACATTTTCTCTTAGAATGTCATGGCCCATTTATTTACTATGTATATTATATAATGTAAGACTTTATATATTTTTTCCAGATGAGCAAAGGATAGTTGTCCTTAGTTAAATAAAATACAGTTATTGTAACACTTGAGTACATTCCTTGAGCTAGATTTCTCCTGGGCCTTCTCATATATTTATGATCTGTTTCCTGCAGTATTTGCCCAATCCATGTTTAACTCATAAAAATAAAAGGATGTTCTTCCTCTCTTGGCCAGGGGATTCAGGACTTTATAGTTTCTTCTTAAGTTATCTGGGTTCTGCGCAGTTTCTTTCTCTTGTTGAGCTCTTTGGTTTTCTGACAAGGACCCCCAAGCTTCTTCAGGTTGGAGACCCTGAGTCTTGTGTCTGTAGAATGTCCCATACCTATTGCCTCAGTTCATTTGTGTTGCTGTGACATATTACTTGATGATTGGTAAAGTATAAGCAAAGGGTGTTTATTTGGTTCATGATTCTGGTGACTAGAACAGCATGGAGCTGGCATATGGGCATCGCTTCCCTGGCTGCATCCCAATATGAAGGGTAAGCACCAGGCACATGCAGAAGAGTCATGTGTGCAAATTAGGAAGCAGGAGCTTGGGGACAGGCCAGTCTTACCTTTTATTTTATTTATTTGTTTATTTTTGGTGGTGTTGGTGATTGAACCCAGGGCCTTGTGCATGCGAGGAAAGCACTTGACCAGCTGAGTTATATCCCCAGCCCCAGCCTTGCTTTTTTACAACAACCTCTTGAGGAAGACCCTCCTCACTCTGCCAGATCAGCATTAATCCATTCATGAGGATGAGGCCCAGATGGACCTAGTTAGCTTCTGTGTGGACTTACTTCCTCAAGGTCCTACCACTCAATGGGGGACTAAGATTTCAGCATATGCATCTTTGGGGGGCACACCGCAACCCATGCAGGTGTTGCACAAAAGTTGCCTGCACTCCCGTGGGGCTCACCACTTGTGCTGGTCACCACTCTGAAGGCTAATGGTTTCCACTTCTGTCCTCTTTCTCTTCCCCAGAGGCTGTACTTCCCTTTATGCTGTTAGGCAACAGATGAGGACCCCCAAGTTTTGTTTTTGTATCTTTTCACAAACCTGTGCATGGTTTTGTGAAACGATATAACACTTAAATCAGGTCTGAGCATCTTCAGTAAGGAGAGAGGGAGAAGGGAGAAGAACGAACTGATTTAGGATTTATGGCTCTCCCGTGCGCCGGGACCCTTGACTCAGAGGCTGCAGGATGTGGCCCCTGCTCTCTGAGTCTGGTGGGGTTAGAACAGAAAGCAGTCTTTGCAGAGTATACACGTCCTTCATGTGCACACCCTGAAATCTGCTCTACACGGGCACAACAATATTCCAGAAAAGCCAAAAAGTGCTTTAGATTTTGCATGTTGATTGGCACGATCACCAAGAGCTGAACCATGTCTTTTTTTGGGGGGGGCAGGTAATCAGGGATTGAATCCAGAGGTGCTTAACCACTGAGTCACATCTGAGCCCCTTTTATTTTTTATTTTTATTTTGAGACAGGGTCTCACTAAGTTACTGAGAGCTTCACTAAGTTGCTGAGATTGGCATCAAACTTGAGATCCTCCTGACTCAGCCTCCTGAGTCACTGGGATTACAGGTGTGCACCACCGCACCTGCCTCCACTTCCTGTCTTTTTAAACTGTGTCTAGACTCTCCCTCAAGTTCCAAGAGCCAGGAAATATGAGAAGCATCCTAAAGAGATGTTAACAGTAATGAGTTCTTCTGACGCGCGGGGGTTGAGGGACAATGACCACATTCATTCTTAACCTTCATGGAATCTCGATTGGTCCGGTTCCCTGATTTCCCTTATTCCGCCTCCTGTTTTCTCTTCCTGGGTCCTGATGGTGTCACCTGTCACGACACCAGGTTTCTCCTTCCTCATGTGCTGAAGTAAAGCAAGCTAAACTCTGAGAAGGAGGGTCCAGGCTGCCTCTGCCTGGACTCTTGGACAGGCCTCTTCCTGCCTCCCTTCTCCTGTCTGTAAAGTGGGCATGATCCTAACTCACCTGCGCACCCCAGGTCTCACGAGAGTGTCCCATCAGACAGCATCTTTGAGAACACACTCCCCACTATCATGTGCTGTGCAAATACGTGTGGTTGACCAGGACCTTCTGCCTTTCAGTGACCTGCATGAACGGAGGGAAGTGGACAGGAGTGGCCTGTGATTGTCCCCTGGGCTTCACAGGAGATCGATGTCAGTTATTGACCAATATCTGCCTGAATGGAGGTCTCTGGGATGGGCTCAAGTGTCAGTGTCCCAGCCTCTACTACGGGCCACTGTGTGAGAATGTGGTGGAGAGCATCGAGATTGGTACGTGACACCTCACACCCTTCCTCTCCCCAGCACCAGGCCCAGGGCTTCCCACTAGGCTCCTGTTCCTGTCCCATTGCGGTGTGTGGCAGGGAGCATGGCCACTTTGGGGATTGATATTAACCTAGTGATAAGAGAGTTAAAAACATTTTTAAGTGAATAAAAGAAGAAAGTATAATTTGGAACAAAATACCAATTTGGCCCAGAACTTGACCATAAAATGCAACACAGACGTTCTCCGGCTCAGGATGGTTCGACTTAGGATTTGGGGGCTTTCTCTTGGTGCCCGAGTGATACGCATTCAGTGGGAACCGTACTGCAAAGTGTGAATGTGCATCTTTTCCCAAGCGAGGGATGTCAGGTATATTCTCTCGAGATGCAGAGCTGCAGCTCCCAGCCAGCCCCACGGTCACCTGGGGAGTGCAGGGGAGCGACCGGCACTCTACAGGGTTTCTGTTATGGTTTTCTGTAGGTTCGTGGGCGCAACGCCTTTCAGTTTATGATATTTTTTTATTTATGATGGGTTTATCCAGATGTAACCCCATCATAAGCTGAGGAACAGAGCACAGGGCAATATGGGTAGAATTTTCTAGGAGAATATAAGACCCAAGGCCCCTTGGGCTCCATCCCTTATCCCTGAGGACTACAGCATACTTAACCTCTCTTCCCAGGAGACAGAGGGTCGGGAGAGACCCAGGTTGCTGCCTCCACCCAGGGTGGGCTTCTGGGGGGTGCAGGTCTCCTTGGTAGGGAGCCCAGAGGTGATGCTTGCTCAGTAAGTGATGCTCCTGTCACTTCCCTCCAGAGCCACCACCACAGACGGTCTCTGCTCAAATGGAACTGACCGTGACCGTGACTAGTGAGCCCTACAGTGATAAGCTACAGGACCGGTCTTCTCAGGAATTCAAGAAGTTCAATGAAAGCTTCACGGAACAGGTAAACCTGGGAGAGCAAGTCCCCAGGGCCCCTCAGTTCCCCCGGGGAGGAGTCCAGAGGGGTTAGGAAAGCAGCTGAGGGCTATTTCCTCCATGGACTTGTGAGTTCTCGGCTCCCTCATGTCCTCGGACTTGCTAGGGGCCTTGACACAGGAAACCAACTTCCTCTGGAGGCTGCTGGGTGGAGGAACCCTGGTCTCTGGGAAGGAATCTTTCCATTCCAGGGAGAACTGGGGAGGAGGACTGGGAGGTGCTGAGGGACAGGGCGGCCATGCTGACCCTCCTGACGTTCCACAGAAAGGCCCAGCAGGCCCCTAGATGGGACCTCTGGGATGACAGAGTGACCTCTTACCTTTCAGATGAAAACAATTTATTCTGGAATCCCTGAGTATGAAGGAGTCAACATCACAGGGCTGAGGTGCGTATCTGGGGCTGGGCCTTCGGAGTGGAAGCAGCGGTCCTAGTTATAAAGGCCATTGTGACCAGGCCATCTGTCCTAGCCTGCTAGAGCTGCCCCGTGGAACACATGGACTGGGGGCTTCAGCAAGAGACAGTGAGCTCGCAGTCCTGGAGGCTGGAAGTCCAAGATGAAGGTGTGGGCAACGTGGGTTTCTCCTGAGACCTTTCTCTTTGGTTTGCAGATAGCCACCCCGCTGCTGGGTCCTCACATGGTCCTTTTCTCTGTATGCATATCTTGGCTGACTCTTAGTTCAAATTTCCCCTTCTCATAAGGGCAGCAATCAATAACTGAATTAGGGTCCATCCCAACCACTCCATTTTAACTTCACCTGCATCTCTGAGGTTTGGAGATTAGAGCGACAACCTATGAATTGGGGGTCTGACTGTAACACCATTCAGCCCCAACACCTCTCAACGATGATTTTGCCTCTTTTCCCCACTGGATGCTCATCAGGAATGAGGGAGGCCAGCCGGGCTGTTTCTATTGCACAAATGGAAAAACTGAGGCTCAGAGAGATGCAGCGACTCACCTCAGGGGTCCGTTACACAGTGGCAGAGCCGAGATTCAATCCTGTCATGTCAGGAAGAGACCATCTGGAAAACCCAAAGCCGCAGTGGGAGCCAGGGATAGATACCCTGTTTGTCTTCAGAGATGCAGCCAAATCATTGAGCTGGGAGAGGGAGGCGCCCAGGGGAAAGGCTCCCAAGTCCACCCCGTCCTGCCTTCACCCACCCGTCCTCCTGGGATTCTGTCCTGTAGAATCTTCCCCTAGGAGCCGCCCCAATTTTATGAAACCATTTGATCCTTGCTGGCCAACAGGGCTGGCACGATTCCCCTGAGTCCCCCATGGATCATGAGGAAAATCTCTTCTCGTGGGTTAGCAGAGCCATGATGGACAGTTTTCATAAGGAATTTAAACGGCATTGCTATTTTTTGTGTGTGGCCCTGGGGACTGAAGTCTGCACCCTGGGCATGCTAGGTAAGGGCTCCACCAAAGGACCAAAGGACTTGGGCACCCTTGGATCTTGGTACTTGTAAGGGGTCCTGGAACTAGACTGCAATGGCTCTCAAGAGATGACTACATTATGATTCATGTAATTACCCTATAGTGCACATTCTAATAGATAATATTGTATAATTTGATTTTTCCACATGCTGTATTAGTCTATGTGATACTCTAATTTTCTTCTATGAGTATTTCCCCCAAATCTGCTGTTGATAGTTAAGCCTCTCAATACAGCATCAAGAAGATAAAAGGAAGAGGGCATTAGACTTCTAGAATTTAGGAATCTTGGATGGTGCTTATGAGGCCAGACTTTCACTGTATTTTTAAATCCAGAAAAGACTCATTCTTAGGGTACACATAATCCCTGTGCTCCCTGAGAGGTGCTCTCTGGGGCCTGCAGTGTGAGGTTGCTGATCATCAAACTTCCTGGTTCCTTCTATAAACACAGGAGATGGCCTTCATAAACTCTGGGGCTGGCTGCATTGTTCTCTTGAGAGCACTGACCTTGACTTCTAAACCCTAAGTAGATTAAACCCTAATCTTGGGATTTTTTTTTTTTTTTTTTTTGCACCAGGGTTTGAACCCAGAGGTGCTTAACCACTGAGACACATCCTCGGCCCTTTTAAATATTTTACTTAGAGACATGGTCTCTCTGAGTCGCTAATTTGCTGACACTGGCTTTGAACTCACAACCCCCCTGCCTCAGCCTCCGGAGCTGCTGGGAATACAGGCATGTGCCACCACCGTGCCTGTCCCTTTTTGATTGGAATTTCAATCATCTGGGAGCTGGAGATCATTTTAGTGTTGACAAAAATATATGTGATTAGAAAAAAAAAATGCATGTCTGTGCCTTTGGATTTCTGCATGTCATTTTAAGAGGCTCAGAGACCTCCTGCAGCCCTTCACCTGTCCCTAGGGAGCTGTGACCTCTGAGAGAGCCCCTGCAGTGACTGCCTATCCTGAGACCAAGCCTCCTTCAGGACACCTCAGTGTCTTGCTGGGTTACATCTAGTGACAGTTTAAGGATGGCTTTTCCGTGTTCTCCACCCACATCCAACCACATGGCTGAGGCTCCCTGGAGGCTGCCCAGGCGCCTCCTCCCATTGTTGAAGGCTTCACTTAGGTGCCATTATAGAAAGACCTATGGCAAAGGGCCCACCGTGGTGCCTGGGACAGAGCACTTACCTAGGAGGCCTCAGGTCACCATTTTAATGGTCCCTCCCCCAGCTCTGCCTCCCCAAGAGAGCAGATGGAGCAGAGCCAATGGGAAGGGCGGACACCAAGGCCACCAGGGGAGGATGCTCAAGCACATCATTGTCTCTTCCTCCTCAGGCAGGGCAGTGTGGTGGTGGAGCATGACGTCATCCTGAGGACCAAGTTCACCCCAGAATACAAGGAAGTCTTCAAGAAGGCCACGGAGGAGGTGAAGGAAAAAATCGAGAGTGCAACCAGAGAGCTGATAAGCAAAAATGATACCTGCACAGGTGGGCTCCTGCGTCCAGGTGGGGCTGCCCGAGAAGTTCTTCATGTTTGTCATCCTGGGAGGTGGGGGGAAGGGAGGGAGATGGCAGCTCGCTGAGATCCAGGAATCAGCCCCTCGGCCCTTCACTCAGACTGGCAGATTCCAAGAGAGCCTCGAAAAGGAGGCCATAGAGCCCAGTGGAGTCAGGCCGAGTCCTACAGGGCACCGAAAGGGTCCAAGGCAGCAGGGGCTGCTGGGAAGTGAGGACCAGTGTGATTTATTATGCAGTGAATCTTCTGAACACGAGAGAGGTGCGGGGATCCTGAGAGAAAAGGGACCCAGGGAGCAGCAGGCAGGGCCTCTGGTAGCTGGAAGAGAGGCTGGCGCTGCCTCTGCACAGAGCCGCTTCCTGTGTCCCGGTCACAACCCCCCCCACCCCCCACCCACCCCCCACCCCCGTCACACGCCTCAGCCCCTGGGATGCTGGACGGGCTGGTTGTAAGAGTCTCCTTGTGTCTCCTTCACAGCCCTGCTGTGCTTCAACTCAACTGCCACCAAGGTGCAGAACATTACAGTCACCCAGTACGATCCTGAAGGTAGGTGACACGGTGGATTCAGGAAGAGCTGGAGAGGTGAGGGGGCAGTGGGAAGCCAGGGCTCCTGGCGCCTGGTCACAGCTGCTCTCGTGTCCCCTCAGAGGAATGCCGGAAGAAGGCTGGGGAGGAATTTGCCCCCTACTTCAGGGTGGAGTACAAGGACCAGAAGCCTTACTGCATCACGCCCTGCATGGCCGGCTTCAACGCCTCCTGGGACTGCCACTACGGCAAGTGCCTGCTGCAGCGCAGTGGCCCCCAGTGCTAGTGAGTACCCCACCCTACCCCCGCCCAGCTCCTGGGGTCTACCCAAGATGCTGACTGAAGGTCAAGGTCATGGGACTGGGTCCCAGCATCTCCTGAATGCATCAGGTCACAAAGGACTTGGCAGAACATGCATGGCCAAGCCCCCTGGCCAGGTCCAGAGTAGGCTCCGTAGCTGGTCCTCCTGGTGTCCTCTCTGTGCTGGGTGACACTGAGGGGGGGGTGAGCTCCCCGGGAGCAGAAGGAGGGTCCCAGCTTCAGGACATTTCCAGCCTGGCATGGAGGCAGGGGCTTGCTTCCAGGGAAAGGACCGCCATCTCCTGTGAGCAAAATAGGGAAAGAAGGCTACACATCTCCACGGGCAGGAGAGAGCCCACGAAGCCCAGTCCTAGAGGGACAAAAGCCAAAAAGACGTTGCCAACCTAAACCGAATTAGAGAGAGTGGCAGCCGGCGAGAGCACTGGGTGGGCAGGCGGGAGCCGCACTCCTCCCACTCGCCTCAGCCCCCTCGGGTGGAGGCCTGCGAGGTCCTTCTGGGACAGCTTCCTGGGGGAGGGCCTTTCACTCTGGCCAGAGAGGAAAAGAGCCGGGCCTCAGAGGGGGAACAGGGGCCCCAGATCAGGGCGGGGGACAGATTTTCCGGATAGAGAGGAGAACTGAAAGTGAGGATTGGACCGTTAATGGGTGGGTGGAAGGGTCACCTTGGGGTGCAGCCCAAGGAAGTCCAGGGCTGGGCCAGCTGTCCCAAGTCCTGGGTTGCTACTATGGGTAAACCTAGGGGCCTGGCACTGGGTGTTGGACCCACTGAAGTGCCAGCCCAGGGACACTGGGCTTGGTCTCCGTCCATTCTCCTTGCCACACACTCTCCTTCCCCCTTCCCCGCTTCAGACACTCAGGGGTCAGGGCCCAGCTCTGAGATTGGTGCTGACCCCACTCTCACCCCCGCTGCCCCTCTCCCCCATCTCAGCTGCCTGATCACAGAGACTCACTGGTACAGCGGAGAGACCTGTGAGTGGGGCATCCAGAAGAGCCTGGTGTACGGACTCGCCGGCGCGGGCGGTGCCGTGGTGCTGCTGGTCATCGTGGTCCTCCTGGTGTTCACGCTCCGCTCCAGGAGAGAGGTGAAGAGGTGAGCCACGGCTGCCCCTCCCCTCTTTCCTCCAGGTCCCCCTCCCACTCCTCCTGCTCAGATCCTCTGTCTTCGGTCTCTCCAACCCCGAGGTGAAGAGTAAGAAGCTGAAAGCAGGGACCTAGCTTGTCCTTGGGTCCTCGTCCCTGCTCCCTGATCATCATGGGGTCTCTGTACAACTCTATCAACAGGCAAAAGGCCACAGTGTCTCAGTTGTACCAGTGGCAAGAAGACGATGGTGGATCTGTCCCTGGGACCCTCCGAAACATTGGCTTTGACATCCATGAAGGTATGGGCAAACTCCGCTGGACTCAGAATTCGTGAGGACACACAGAGAGAGACCATGGGGAACACTGGTGCTTGAAGGAGGGAAGGGGGCTTGGGTACAGTGGGGCATGCCTATAATCTCAATGAAGTGGGGGGTGGAGGCAGGAGGATCACAAGTTCTAGGTCAACCTGGGTAACTTAGTGAAGCCTTGTGTCAAAATAAAAAATAAAAAGGGCTGGGGTGTAGCTCAATGGTAGAACACCCCTTGGTTCAATCCCTAGTACAAAAAAAAAGTAGGGGCAAGAGGGGAGCATTTGCCATTTCCCAAATATTTGGTGCCACATTGGAAACCCTATTTCCATGGCTAGTTCCTGCAAGACCCTGGGCAGGGCATAAGCCTGGGCACTGCTTGGCTAGACCACTGGGAAGGCACAGGCTACCTAACAGTGCGAGATTTCTCTAGAACTCAAAACGGCCTATGTGGACATAGATTTGTGCCCAGAAGTTGGTGAACTCATTAGCAAGTAAGTTGCATCTCGGCAAAGAGATTAACATTCGATTTTGTTAGGTCAAATGCACATGTTAAAAATTCTAGAAACAAAGTTTTTAAATTGCAAAGATGAAAAATCCTACAATGAGAAAATTTCTCAGAAGAGTCTTTAACTTCTAAGAAGGGGAAGGTTGGAATGAGGAAAAAGTCCAATTCATTCACAAAAAAGCAGGAAAGGGGAGGAAGAGAAAAATGAGAAGATAAATAGCACAAAATAAGGTGGCAGAAAGAATTCAAACCTATCCATAGTCATAAAAAATGCAAGTGGATTAAACACTCCAGTTAAAAGAGTGAATTTTTTTTTTAAAATCTAGCTGTCTATCATGGATGAGAGGAACATGAAAACAGATGGACAGAAATATAAAAAGAACATGGAAAAAGGAAAACAGGATTGCTAGACAAAATATTTGTTGTTCTCTACATAGCTACATTCGTTGTGGGAATATACATTTTAAGTTAGAGAGAGAGAGAGAGAGAGATGAAAAGGATCTAATTTTTTTTAAATTTTTTTAAGAGAGAGAGAACTTTTTAATATTTATTTTTTAGTTTTCGGCGGACACAACATCTTTGTTTTTGTATGTGGTGCTGAGGATTGAACCCGGGCCGCACGCATGCCAGGCAAGCGCGCTACCGCTTGAGCCACATCCCCAGCCTTGAAAAGGATCTATATTGGAAAATGGCTTACTATGTTAGACACAGTCCCACTTGTGTCCAATGGGTACAGTTTCAAAATATAAAAAGCGAAGATTGACAAGACTGTGTGGAAAAATGGACAAGTCCACCAATATGGTGGGAGATTTTAAAAATACCTGTAGTAACTGATTCATCCAGCAGACAAAAAGTCATCACGAATATAGAATACTTGTACCCAATAACTGGCAGCCTTGGTATAATACAGAACATCATGTTCAACAACTGAAGGGAACATAGTTATAACAAGAGAATATAGAAGACTCATTTGATGGCCATGCACAAGGCCACTAAAAAAAAAGGCCTTAACAAATTTTCAAAACAAATATATAAGTCAGACTACATTATATGATCATAATGCAAGCAATTTAGAAGTCAATACCAAAAGTATTTCTGGAAATGAAAACAAAAAATTTTGTATCTTTGGAAACTAAGTTTCTAAAAAAACTCATGTGCTAAGCAGGAAATCATATGGAAGTTATAAAATACTTGGATATAAGGGATTATGAAAATACTTGGCATGAGAACTTGTGGGGCAGTTATGACTATACTCAGAAAGGAATGTACAGCCTCAAAAGACTTATAACTGGAAGCTTTGGGGGTGAAGCAGTTTAGGTAGTCTGCCATGTTTTCAACGGTTTTCAGTTTCAAGGGTGTGGAATGAACCCCCTCGCCCTCTGTCGGGTGAGCAGAAATGAGACCTTATCTTCCTAACCACCTGTCTCTTGGGGGGGGGGGCTTTCTCCTCCTCTAGAAAGAGAAGATTACATCCACCTGGACTCCATCTACAGTAACTTCCAGCCCTCTCTGAATCACATAGACCCTGCAAAAAAGGTAAGAACAGCCTGGGTGAGACTCTCACCTCCCTCCACTCTGAGGTGCCATCTTCCCCAGGACACAATAGGATCTTCAGCAAGTAAAGCCAGGTGTATGGTTTGTTGGTCCAGACAATGGTCCCTGGACTACTCGGCCAGAAAATGAGCATAACCTGGGAGGGCACTTGGTAGGGGAGGTGGGGAAGGTGGAATCCACCCTCCCTCTTCCTCCTCTGTGATTTCCCTCTCCATTGTAAGTATGTCCATCATGGTCAATTTATTTAGTTATTTTAATTTTTAAGCAACTATTAACGTCAGAACAATAGTAAATACTTACATGCCTCACCCAGATAGTGGTGTTTAACATGCTGTCATGTTTTCTTTCTTCCTATCTACCTATCAATTCAATCATTCAATCCTAGAGACTCAGGAGGCTGAGGCACGAGGTTTGCAAGTTCAAGGCCAGCCTCAGAAACTTAATGATTCTCTCAACAACATAGGGAGAAAATGTTTCAAAATAAAAAAGGGCAGGGGATATAGCTTGTTGGAAAGGTACACCTCAGTTCAATCCCCAGTATTTTAAAAAGGAGGGGAATTAATTTTTTTTTTTGCTGAGCCATTTGAAAGTCAATTGCAAACATTATGACACTCTCTCCCGAAACACCTCCACACATATTCCCAAATACTATTATTATACCCAATAAGTTGATAATAATTCCATAATATCATCCAATAACCAATTTTTCCAACTGATCTAAGGGCATCTTTTATAACTTTTTTTAAGAGAGAGAGAGAGAGAGAGAGAGAGAGAGAGAGAGAGAGAGAGAGAGAGAGAGACAGAATTTCTTAATATTTATTTTTTAGTTTTAGGTGGACACAGTATCTTTATTTTATTTTTATGTGGTGCTGAGGATTGAACCCAGCGCCCCATGCATGCCAGGTGAGCGCACTACCGCTTGAGCCACATCCCCAGCCCTATAACTTTTTTTTTTATATGTGGATATAAATTTCATTCGGTGAATTTTGTTGTTTCTTTGGCATTTGTATCTACAACTGGCTTTTAAACATATAACGTGTCGTTTTGAAAGTCTAGGATGGTTGTCTGCAGGAGGGGCCCATACTCTGTATTTGCCTGATTATTTCCTGGTGGTCTCATTTAACTTGTCCTTCAATCCTCGGTAATTCCTACAAACTGGAGGTTAGGTCTAGAGGCTTATGTCTTAGATAATGTTATTGCGCCACCCAAGAGAAACACAACATCAGGTTGTCCCATGGAGACTGAGGCCATGACTGGTTCCCTGGGAGAAGGTGACCACTTCTTAATGACCTCATTAATATTATTTCATCTGGGTAGATATTTGAGGACAGAAGAATCACCAAGTGTGATTGGCCTCAGATACTGTACTTCCCAGAGAGAGAGAGAGAGAGAGAAAGCAAATCTTGGGACAAAAAATGAAATCCCTGGCCAGGCCTCCTGTAAGCCCTCCTGATGAGGGAGGGATGATACCATGTGTTTGTGCTGGATTCCAGGTAATAGGACAAGTTCAAAGCTGAGATTTTCCTAGGCCCGAGTCTCTAATGCTTTCAAAACCCAAATCACTCATGGGCCCAGCCCTCATTGAATTCTGTTTCTCTTTTCAGGTCCAAATTCAGAGGCCCCAGGTGATAATGACAGCCTTGTAAAAAGCAAAGCAGTTTTGTGTGGCGCCGTGGGATCTGGGAGTGAGGGGACCCCAGCTGGGCTAAGCTTGGTGGAACATTTCCCCATGGAGAGCGCGCCCCAGGAGTTGATGGGAAACAGCCACTGCACATACCAAAGAGGAAGAGAAGAGAGAAACAACAAACTCAGCTTCTGCTTGTAAAGTCGTGTGGAAGCACCGGGGAGGCTCCAGAGGGTTTGTGGTGATGCCAGGCGAGGCCTTCTTGCCCACTTCCTGGGAGGTTCTTCTGAGCGCGCCAGCCCACGTTCAGCACCAAGGACAGCGCCCGGCCTACGGGCTTGCAGCCGGGACCGCTTCCACCCCACGACTGCGCTTTGCAACCTACACAAGACTCATCTAAGGACCCTTGCATCCCATTTTCGTAAAAGGCGTCTATTTTTAAATAATGTAAATATTTACAGGATAAATACATAGTATATATCTAAGATTATTAATAAAGTTATTATTTATATGGGTTGTGATTTTTCGTGAATAAATATTAATAACGTATATTTATAATAACTCAAGACAACAAAAGCAATTTTGTTAGAATTTCCATGGTTCCCAGACCTTTCTCCGGTTGCCAGCAGTCTACAGTGTCACCCGCCAGGCCCTTTTTCTTCCTCCTTTCATAATGTAGGTTTGATGAGATGGGGGGTCTAGAGGTGGCGAGGGGGTAGCTCTGCACTCTGTAAAGATACCATCCCAAGTCTTCTCCAGCGTCACCTCTGGTCCCAGAGAATGCCATGAGCAAGACCACACCCACCCACCTCACAAGAGACAGGGACTCACTCCCCCTGGGGAGAACCAGTTCTCCTGGAATGGTCACATTTCTTTCCATAGCTCTAGAGAGAGGGAGTCCTGGGTTCTATCTCCAGTTTTCTCATCCATCCCCTGAATTAAACTGGGGGACCAAAAGCAGGATCATGTGAATATTTGGACTCAGTCTGGTCTTCCACTGAATAAGGACTAGATCATTTCTAAAGTCTGCCTCTTCACTGTCACTTAACATTTTGGAGAGGCTTTGTGAAGATTCCCGGTGTGCAGCTCAGGATACATTTTGTACTGGACACCTCTCCCTCCGGCCACCGCACACCCCCATCTAAGACAGAGCCTAGACTCTGCTGCCCCCTCGTGGATGCCTCCAGAATCTGCAGGCACCATTCAGGTTTTCAGTCATTTCCTCCTGGGCTTCAGCCATGAGAAATTTTTAACCTACCCTTGATTCGTTTCCATATTTGCTATCCAAATCTTGAGCTCCTCAAACGTGTATGGAGTCATAATTCTTCACTTTAAGACCTGCATCCTGCCTCTACAGGTCTGGGCATCTGTGGTCATGAGAGGGGATATTTATTAGGGCTGCTGACCCCTGCTCCCATCTGGAAGGACATTATCCACCTTCACACCTTCCTGCTCTCTCCTCCCATCTACTCAGTGGAGAAGCAGGAGAGACGAGCCAAACTCAGAGGCTGCCCAGGTCCGATTCTTGGCAAGCCATTCACTACCTGGGTGAGTGTGAGAAAGTAACTTCTTCCCTCTGGACCCCTGTTGTCTCATCTGCAAAAAGCCAGGGACCAATTACCAAGTGCCAAGCACTGTTCACCATCCTCCGTTTGCAACTGGAGGGCAACGGAGGCAAAGAGATACCTAGTAACTTGCCCCGGGATCATGCCGTCAGTGGGTGGGAAGCTGAGATTACAAATTAACAAGGCCAGCGGTCAAGTCCATGTCCTTGACCATCAGTCACGTGTTGTGGAACATGAGATTAACTGGATGAATACCTGTAAGGTGCCTGGTGTGTAAATAGTTCTAAAAAGAGAAAGAGGGAGAGAGAGGTAGGGAAAGAAGGAAGGAAGGAAGGAGTGAAGGAGAGAGAGAGAGAGAGAGAGAGAGAGAGAGAGAGGGAGAGAGAGAGAGAGAGAATGGAGGCAGAGAAGGACGGAAGGGAGAGAGGGAGAAGAAAAGAAGAAAGAGAAAGGGAACATCTGCTTCCTCCTTCACCATTCTCTCTCCAGCATCCCTCCTCTCTTCTTGAGCTTCCTCCTGCAACCACAGAAAAGTGATGGATTGGGTTGGGGCAAGATGACAGGAAGACCTTGTGGCTTTGCAGAAACCTGGAAATGCAAATGCATAGAGATGTGCAAAACACCTGGAGGCAGACACACCAAGGCACATGAAGGAGGTTCTGGTGGGGGCCTCAGGGCGGGGGAAGTGGGGCTCACCTGCGCCCTTGGCTATGTGCACAGCCTGCCTGCCAGCCTGCCTGCCCTTTGGTACATTAGCTCAGACCCAGTTGGTAGCATCCAACAGCCTCACAGCTGCACACACCCCCCCATCCCCACAGCCTGACCTATTGCAGGTTCGTCTCTCCGACAGCAACCCATGGTTCCTTCCAATGAGGTCACTCACCTGCCCAAAGCACGGAAGCCTCACTCTCTTATTAAAGCAAATTCCACATTCCTCAGCATGGTTTTCAAGGTCCCTGGAATTGGGCTTCCATCTTTCCCTCCACCCCACATCCCGGTCACACAGACTACTGGAATGCCACCCTCTCCCTTCAGCAGATTCTCCGCCCACAGCTTCCTCTCTAGTAACTGCAACTCCGGTTCTGCTTCCTCCAGGAAGCCCTCTTGGATAGGATCCCTCTCAATTAACCTCTCCCGTCTGCGTCTCCATGACATTGCTATGGACACTTGGCGCATCCCACTCTCCACCCTGTTCGAGGGTGAGGACGGGGTTTTGTTCCCCTCTGGACTCCACAGAGCCTAACAGTGCCTTGTGCATAGAAGAGGCTATTAATGCTCATTAAAGTTAATTGAGTCAAAACTCATCTCTGCCAGATTTTCGGCTTCCCTCCCACAGCCAAGCCTCCCCCTGTCTGGAAGGGATCAAGGCTAAAGGAAAAGCCTGCGTAGCTTTTTCTCTCCCTCCCAGGGGGCCCTGGTTTGAGAATAAACAGCATCCTGATCCTTCCTCTCCTTCTCAGGTTGATTCCAGGTCACCCTCAGTCACCCAGAGACCTTGGGGAGCAGGACAAGTAGGAAATGGGGCTGGAAGTTCAAGGACCACCTCCTGACAAATCGATGACCCCAATGCCACTTGCCTACCCTCAAAATGCGTGGAGGAGGAAAAATCATTTTCCAAAAGCATCTTGTCTGATCCAGACCTCCTGCGTCAGATTATACTGTGGTGTTTTAGAGAACAGGAGGGTCTTGGCATTTAGACCTCGGAGGACCTGTTCGATGGATCGTGCGATGTGACTCTGTAGATGGCGTTTAAATGACACCCCCACGTCGGGCGGGCCTGATTCACCGGCGATGATACAGCAGGTGGGGGTGCTGGCGGCTTCCTAGGCTGGGCTGCCTGACAAGAGGCAGAGCTCACCGGGGAGCCAAGCAGCTAAGGAAATTTACTGCGTGTTGGAGCCAGGGAAAGTGGAATTGAACTTGGGCGATAATCAGCCTGATTAGCTTTGTGCCTCCTGGAGGGAGCTGAGGGCGGGAGGCAGAGCTAGGGAGGGGGTGCGGGGGAGCCGGGTCAGCCAGCATCAAGGTGGAGGAGGCTCGGGAGCTGGGGTTTGCTGAGGTCAGGAATCACTGGGCCTCAGGAGAGCGCAGGAAGCGGCAAATCCAGAGGAGACACATGGTGCTGGGAGCCAGGGTGGGTCCAGAGCAGTGACCAGGATAGAGTCTGGCGACAGGTAAATGCAGTATAAAGGGCGAGGCAGC
Organism: Ictidomys tridecemlineatus; assembly: GCF_052094955.1. Taxonomy (NCBI): domain Eukaryota; kingdom Metazoa; phylum Chordata; class Mammalia; order Rodentia; family Sciuridae; genus Ictidomys; species Ictidomys tridecemlineatus. The sequence continues at coordinate 116,058,050 of NC_135486.1, forward strand.
CAGGACCCAGGGGAAGGACTAAGGGCAGAGTTCCGGGCCCATGGCACCTCTTCTGGTGCGGGCCTCATGAAAATCTCAAGATCGGCTGCCAGCATCCCCATCTTCAGGTCCCTCAGGGACTTGGCCTCTGCCAGGTGACACTGGGTAGGAGGCAGGAGTCCCCAGCCTTAATTCTGGGATAGGCCATTGTTCTCATAGGGTGGCCACAGGAGCCCCTGACCTGAGATGCAGCCATAGTCCCCTGGTTGGGTAAGGCACCGGCACCTGTTTATGTGAGATAAAATGGAGTCTGTGGGCAAAGAGGATCCACAGTGCCCGGTGAGGACCGAGAAACAGGCCACCGACAGGCCCCTTCAGGGTGGCATCTCCAAGCTTCCAAACTGTCCTAATTGCAGCAAGAGCCCGTCCACTTATGAACCCACTGTGGCTGCCAGGCCTGTGCCAAGCCGTGCATCCCCTAGCTCCCCACCCCAGGCACCCAACCTGCTGTGCAGAGGAAGGAAGGGAAGGGACTCCCCAGCCTTCGGGGCCTCCCAGCAAGGCTGGTCAACAACTGTCACACCGCCCTGGGGAACTCCCGGCCTCTGGCCTTTCTACTACCATGACATTTCACATGTGCCTTGTGTTAGGAAGGGTGGAGACCTCAGCATCACTCCATCTGATCGACCCCATTGCTCTGGACCCACGGTGAGGCAGCCCACCAGCCCCTTTGCACCAGTGAGCACCCAGGAAGGAGGGAAGCAGCCTGCTGGGTGGCGCTTCACCAGGCGAGGACATACCAAGGCCTGTGGTGGGGACAGACTCAGGCAAGCACACAGCTTTCTCCAGTCCCAGGCTGGGCCCCAGGGCCTCCATGGCCAGCAGAGCCAGCTTTCTCCTAACACATGCAGGAGAGGGGAGATTCCCTCCTCAGGATCCAGAGGAGCCTCTTTCAACCGCCTGGGAAGGATCTCTTTCTGCACCACCAGGGTAAACCAGATGGTCGGAGAGGGGACCACTCGCCTGCTCTTCCTGTGTCCCAGGCTGAGCTAAAACCTTCCTGGGCGGCTGGTTTTCTCCACACCTCCCTCTTTTTCAGAATGGACTGCACTTTGCAGAGACCTGGGTTGACTCTCTCCAGACCCGGGATGTGGTCTGATAAGTCAGGGATGCCCAGGAGTGTCACTGCCCTGATGCGCCCTGCAAGTCCCAGGGATTTCCCTGCTGGAACCTCAAGGCAGGCTGATCCTGGGAGAGGCAGCCCACCACAGGGGAAGGGCCCATGGAGGAGGGCTGCTCAGCTCTTGCCTGGGTCAGGAAGCACAGAGATCATGAAGGGAAGGGGACACAGAGAGGACACAGCCTTCCAGGGCATGCCCCGTGACCCCCCTCCTCTAGCCACATCCCACCCGCCTGTGGTTACCACCCAGTCAGACCATTCAAACTGGGATGGACTGATGGGGTCACAGCTCTCGTCATCCAACCATCTCGCTTCTGAGTGTTCCTGCGTTGACAGGTGCTTTTGGGGAGCACCTCATATAAATGACCACCCCCAGCTCACTTCTTCTAGAACAGCGACTCTCCAGATGGCGAGGATGGAACCACCTGAGCACTAACAGAGGACCCCAGGGCCCAAGCTTGTGCACACAGGGGATGGAGAGACCTCCGAGTGTTGGGACGACTCTCTAGGGGACTGTTGAAGGGGACTCGGGCTCTTAAAGCATAGGCAGTCTCTGTTTCTTACCAGAAAGATACTCTCTACTCACTGTCCTTAGTCCATGTTCTAAGATTGTAGAGATTCCACTTCCTGATGATGCTGGAGAGAAAGGTGTCCCCCACATTAATGGTATTTGTAATGGAGCCCAGGGCTTCTCTACCACCAAGTTATGTCCCCAGGGTCTTGCTAAGTTGCCAAGACTGCCCTCAAATTTGTAATCCTCCTGCCTCCGCAGCCCGAAGAGATGGGATTACAGGTGTGTGCCACCATATCCAGTCAAAATAAACTTTTTGTCCTTATTAGTATACCTAGCCTTGGGTATTTTGTTATAGTAACACAAAATAGACTGATACATCATCCTATTAAAGAAAAATACAACATAATTGAAAGCCGCAGAACCGGATGAGATCACCCAGGGAGGAAGGATGGATAGACAGGAAGTCCTACCACACTCTTATGTTTAGGGTCAGAATGTTAGGAGAACCCAGAAACAGAGAAGACAGGCAGGCGGGAAGAGGATCAAGAGAGACCGGAGGACAAGACGTTAAGAGAAAGGAATTCAAGGTCTCTATAAAACCCTAGAGTCAAATGAGAGGAGCACAGAGAAGGTAGAGGTTGTTGTTGACCTTGGTCAGAGCGCCTTCCATGGAGTGCTGACAGAGGAGAGGGTGAGAGGTCAAGCAGGGGACCGGCTTTCTAAAGGCAGGATCCTGGGGACAGAGGCAAGGGGATGTTGCAAGAGAAAGAAAAATACAGAAGAGAGGTCTTTCCGTGAGTGGCAGGAGGTGAAGCCCAGCCGTGCCCAGCCAGCCATGTTGAAGCCTGGGGCTAGAGGAAGAATCACTAATGGCCATCCTATCCTTTCTTACAACTGAGAAATCATGTTAGTTATGGATTTGGGGCAGTCATTTAGATTTTTTAAATATCACATTAAAGGCTTTTATTATTAAGCATATCCATTAACATTTATGTTAATGACTGATATTTTTGATCCTTCTATAGATTTTACATCCGAGGCCCTGGTGGGAAGAGCAGTGAAAGGAGGAAATAGGATCTTTGAGGGAGATTTCCTAATGTAAAAGGGAGGTGGGGGCGGGGCCTGGGTCTAGCATTACCGGAAAGGCCTCTGATGATTGGCAGGAGCAACCCACAGGCCACAAGGACCCTCAGGGGCTCTGGCCTCACGTGGTCTCCTAGGCTCTCTTGTGCTGCTGACATGCAGGGGCACGGGGCTGCCTTGACATCTTTGAAGAGTAGCCATGGGCTCTGCTGGAGAGAGTGACCATACAGAAGCCCCATACAGGAGAGTAATTCTAGGATTAGCCAATTCCAGAATTGACTAAGGAGGAAAAGACAATGAAAGCGGCAGTTGTTATGGCAACCTTAGGGTTTGCTAGATGAACGGCTGTAAATCCGGAGGAGGGGCAGAAATGAGGACCGGTTGGAGATGAGGCAGAGGTGGATTTTCTGCACGACTGGGTAATTCACCATTTCCCACTTGGCGGTCAGGTTTCGCAGGGAACCGAGCGCCCTCTGGTGGCCATGGGTGGCAAAGACAGCTTGGAGAGGAGGAGGTCGTGGTGTGGGGATGGCAGGTGTGTGTCCTGTGAGCAGGAGGAGAATCTGCAGAGGGGAATGGTTAGAGGAGGAGGAAAGAGGAGGAGGAAAGCGACGGCCTGGAGAGGAGCGAGGTTTGAGAAGGAAGTAATCAGAATATCAACTCTCAGAGAGGCCGAGGGGTGTAAAAGTGGTCCACTGTCAGCTGGCCTGGAACTAGATTTGGGGGCCCTGGCACTGGGCCATGACAACTGGCCACCGGCTATCCAATGGATTTTTGAGGCCTCCAAAATCCGAGTGACTCAGAGAAACTGGTTACTCTAAGATGATGGAATTTCAGCTTCACATCAACGAGAATACTGAGACAAGTCTGGCAGCCTCTTCACCCAAGGCTGAGCGAGAAGGGGGACCTGCTTCCGTCCATCTGGACAGCTGGAGGCAGGTCGGTTTGTGTGGAGCAAGAGATGAGGCAGAGTCCCATCAGAGCCATCGCCCCAACTGCTTCTCAGCATAAGGGCCACCTCTGGCCTGGAGCAAGTCCTGAGGAGGATCACAGGCTGCGTCTAGGACTCTCATGTACTTCTCTAAAGTTCAATTTATTTGAACTGATGCATAAAAACATTAAATTGTCCTCTGTGTGTGGGGAGCCCTATGATGTTTCCAAGCACACACATGCTGAATAATGTTGCAATCGGGGTCAACGTACCTATCTCCTTTAAATCTTATCACTCCTTCATGGTGAAAACGTTGAGACTGTCTTCCAACTTTTTGAAACACACACTACGTTTTCATTGTCTACAGTCGCCCTACTGCGCTACAGAACTCCACAGCTTCTTCCTACCCAGCTAAACTTAGTACCCATCCATCCATCTTTCCCCCCCCCCACCGCCCTCCTGCATTTTCCCCAAAGGCCCCATGTGTGGAAGGACTGGTCCCCAGCCTTTGGGGTCCTCGTGGGAGGAAGTGAGGTCACCTGGGGCCTGCCTTTGAAGGGATGTTGGGACCACAGTCTCGGTGCCTCCATCTCTTTCTCTCTGGCCATCAGGAGGTGAGCAGCCTCCTCTGCCATGAGCTCTTGCTATGATGTCATGATATGCTCCCTCACTGTAGGCCCAAGAGCAATGCCCTAACTGATCATGAACTTGAATATTCAAAACTGTGAACCAAAGTAAACCTTTTCTTTTTGGTAAGTTGTTTATCTCAGCAATTTTGTTACCATGATGAAAATCTGACCAATACACCCCCTACTCTCAATTATACTTTTTTTAAAATATTGGATATTGAACTGAGGGGAGTTTTACCACTGAGCTGCATCCCCAACTCTTTTTTATTTATTTTTGAGACAGGGTTTGGGTAAGTTGCTGAGACTAGCCTCAAACTTGAGGTCCTCCTGCCTCAGCCTCCAAGTCACTGGTATTACAGGTGTTCAATTGTACTTCACCCTGTTCAATTGTACTCTACATAAACAAACATTATAAACTATTTTGTAGCATCGATACCTTCAGAAAGTAATGATTCTTTTTAAACGATACTTGCCTGGGGTGCAAATATTGCTAAGTGTCCTATTACACCTATGTGTGCAAGGAGACCCTAGGGCAACCAGGAGGAGAAGGGGGAGAAGAAAGCAAAAGAGGAGAACCAAATGGAAATTCTATAATTGGAGAATGTAGTAACTGAATTGAAGAATTCATTGGAAGAGCTCAACAGCAAATTTAAGGTGGCAAAAGAATCAGTGAACTCAGACAGGTTAATAAAAATTATACAATCCAAAAAACCTCGAGGAAAATGATGGAAGAAAATGAACAGAGTGTCATAGACCTGTGGGTCAATGTTCAGTACAAAGTATGTATAAAGGAGAATCCAGAGAATGAAGGAGTGGGGTGGGGAAGAGATGGGGCAGAAGAAATATCCTTCAAAAATAAAAATGACTTTGCTCACTCATGTATGTATCGTTGTGGGGAGGAGTGATTCTGGAGCCTTTTTTGTGACAGCAGCTAATGAGACTGTAGCGCTTGCTATGATGAAAAATGCAAGGAAGGAGTCCTGATGAAGAATAATTATGTGAATTAGACGGTGGTGGGGCAGGATGGCTCTACAGTGCAATTTAAGATGAAGAGGCCTTTGAATTCATAGAAACAGAGGGTGGAATGGTGATTATCAATGTTAAGTCACTTGATTTAGTCATTCCATAATGTACACACATATCCAACCATCATGCTGTGTCCCATAAATATATGCAATCATTATTTGTCATTTAAAAATCTATAAAGCATAAAGGTAAAAAAAAAAAAAAAAGATTAAGAAGCAAATACCATGTAGCAAACTAGTGAAAGCCTGTTTTGGAAAGACAAGATTTGTCCACGAGGAAGGTCAGGTTCTGCTCTTGCTGGGCGGTCCATCGATGACACAGACACACCTGTACAGGTGGAAGCAAAGGGCAAAGATGCAGCTGACGTGTTCCTGTGGCCGACAGGAAGTGCCTACTAAACAGAGAAACTGCTGTTTTATCCCAGGACTTCATTTGCACAGACCAAGAATGACATTCTCAAGGAGAAAACTGTAATCTGGTTCCACTTCCGCCTTCCCATTCCTTTACTGTAGCTGAACACACCGGTATCTACACCCGAGTTCCTTGCTTTTTGTTTTTTAATGGTCAATGATATATTTTCCCCAACATCAAATGGAGGTAGGCGCTGGGGATGTGGCTCAAATGGTAGCGCCCTTGCCTAGCATACGTGAGGCACTGGGTTCGATTCCCAGCACCACATAAAAACAAAATATAGTGTGTCTACCTAAAAAACTAAAAAATATTTTTTTTAAAATGGAGATAGGGTAGGGAAAAGTATTATTTTTACTAAAAAACAAAACAAAGACCTCTTTTTCCATTGGGAACATTCCTATTGAACTCTTATTTCAATAGTCCAATAAGTTATTTATGTTAGCTGTTAACAAAAAAGAACAATAAGAAGACTCCTATATACCATGTCTACATAATTTCCATTTTTTTCATTGTTTGTGGTGAAGTCAAGGACAATTTCTGTAATTTGTTCTTTGTACGTAGCTGTTGCACGTAGAGCCATCTTGTCTTTAGTGATAAATCGCTTTAAAAAAAAGAAGAAATGTATCCTAGGTAATGTTCTCTTCCTGTCAGGCATCCTGTGTAAGTAAATTTCTCATTTAAATTTTTTAACTAAAGGCAAAAATAAGGACATTCCAAGAAAAATACAAACCAAGGGAACTTGTGGCTGGAAAACCCATCCAACAAGAAGTGCCACAGGAAGTCCTCAGATTGCAAACAAAGGGTACCAGATGGCAGCTCCAAGACTCAGGAAGCAATGAGCAGCAGGAGGAACGGTAAACATGTGGCAAGAGACAAAAGATGGACCTAGATGTTGTCTTCCCTTCATTTGCTTTTTAAAATGGAATTATTTAAGTAATTATTATAATACTGCATCATCATTGGTATTACATGTATTAAGTATATATTCCCGTTTGCAAACGTAAAGCAAAATAACAAAGGGAGAAAATAATGCTATGTGGGTATATTGAATGTAAGTCAGTATTTACCTGAAATCTGTGTTGATAAATTAAAGATACATGCTATAAAATTTAGGGAAACCTGAGAAATCATTTTTAAAATATATCAATGGTGGAATTAGATTAATACACCGGGCTGAGGTTGTTGCTCAGTGGTAGAGCACTTGCCTGGCATGTGTGAGGCACTGGGTTCAATTCTCAGCACCACATATAAATAAATTAATAAAATAAAGGTCTAAGAACAACAAAATACTTTAAAAATAAATAAATCAAAGAATACACTAATAGCATTTTGAAAACCAAGTAGGGCAATTTTTTTTAAAGTAACAGAAATATATGAGACAGAAATCAAATATCAAAATGATAGACATTGGTTGGGGGTGTAGTTCAGTGGTAGAGATTGTACGTTTAGCATTTGAAAAGTCCTGGGTTCAATCCCCAGCATCAAAATATAACAAACAAAAGCAGTTCAATCATGTCAATAATTACATTAAATTTAAGTGGATTCAACACTCAAAAGCCAGAGATTATCTAACTGGATACAAAACCTAATATCCAACTATATCTGTCTATAAGAAGCACATTTTAGAGTCAAAGACACAAATAGGTTAATAGTAAAATTGTGGAAAAATATATACCATGCAAACAGTAATAAGAAAACTGGAGCCAGCTGTAGTGGCTCATGCCTGAAATCCAGCATTTGGGAGGCTGAGACAGGAGGATTGCAAGTTTGAGGCCAGACTTGGTAATTTAGCAAGGTCCTAAGCAAGACCTTGTCTCAAAATAAAAAGTAAAAAGGACTGATGACGTGACTCAATGGTAGAAGGCCCTGGGGTTCAAGTTCAATCCCTAGTATGGATACACACACACACACACACACACACACACACATATATACACACACACATATATATACACACACACATATATATACACACACACATATATATGACAATATTTAAGATATTATTAGAGACAAAGTGGGACATTTCTTAATGAAAAAGGAAGATATAAACATTATAAATGTGTAAGCATCTAACAACAGAGCCCCCAAATCCATGAAGTAAAAATAGGCAAAAATGAAATAACAGATGAACAGTTCAACCATTCATTATTACAGAAACATCAGTACTAAATAGAACAGTTGGATAATCAATTAGAATATAGAATACTGGAACCACCGTACCCACTTGACCTAGCAGACATACAACACTGCTTAAAAACAGCAGGAGAAAACAGGCACAGCAACTCATGCCTGCAAACCCAGCAGCTCAGGAGGGGAGACAGGAGGATCGTGAGTTCAAGGGTAGCCTCAGCAATGGTGAGGCACTAAGCAACTCAGTGAGACCCTGTCTCTAAATAAAATACAAAATAGGGCTGGGGGTGTGGCTCAGGGGTGGAGGGCCCCTGAGTTCAATCGTTGGTACAAACAACAACAATAACAACAACAACGACGACGAAAATGAAAACCAGCAAGCTACATTTTTTAAGCACACACAGAATATTGTCCAGGAGAGAGCATATGGTAGGACATAATGTGAAGCTCAATAAATTTAAAATGTTTGAAATCATGCAAACGACTACAAAATTAAATTAGTAATCCACAACAGAAAGAATATTTCCCAAATATTGGAAACTAAACAACACAGTTCTAAATAATTCATGAGTTAAAGAAGAAATCACAAAAGAAATTAGAAAATATCTCGACTTTAATGAAAATAAAAATACAAATATCAAGATTGATGGGCTGAGTGTGGTGGTGCAGGCCTGTCATCCCAGAGGCTTGGGAAGCTGAGGCAGGAGGATCAAGAGTTCAAAGCCAGCCTCAGCAACTTAGTGAAGCCCTAAGCAATTTAATGAGACCCTGTCTCATATATATATATATATATATATATATATATATATATATATATATATATATATATAGAGAGAGAGAGAGAGAGAGAGAGAGAGAGAGAGAGAGACAGGCATGAACCTGTTGTAAGCATGAGCCACTGTGCCTGTTTTCTCCTGTCTTTATTCATAGGTGACATGACCTTGTGTGCAGAAAATCCTAAGGAACCTACAAAAAATAACATATAAATAAAATAAAAACTACTAGAACAAATAAGTGTTTTTAGCAAGGTCATTGGCTACTAGATCAATACATAGAACTTTGTTGTATTTTCATATATTTGCAAGTAACAATCACAAAATGAGATTGAAATAATTTCATTCACAATAAAGTAAAAATAAAAACAATACAAAACAAATTTGGGGCTGGGGATGTGGCTAAAAGCGGTAGCGCGCTCACCTGGCATTTGTGCGGCCTGGGTTCGATCCTCAGCACCACATACAAACAAAGATGGTTGTGTCCGCCGAAAACTAAAAAAATAAATAAATAAATAAACAAATACATATTAAAATTCTCAAAAAAAAAAATTAGCCAAGGAAGTGCTAAAACTGGCACACTGAAAACTATAAAACATTGCTGATTTGAAGACTCAAAGCAATGAAACGCTATGCTGTGTTCATGAATTAGAAGGCTCAATAGTATTAAGATAGGCAATTCTTTTCAAATTGATCTGTAGATTCAATTAAATTCCCGTCAAAATTCCAGTCAAGTCGTAGCGTGCTCGGTTGGCATGCGTGCGGCCCGGGTTCAATCCTCAGCACCACATACAAAGATGTTGTGTCTGCCAAAAACTAAAAAATAAATAAATATTTAAAAAAAAAAAAAATTCCAGGAAGCTTTTGTAAGTAATTAACAAGGTGATCCTAAAACATATGGAAATGCAAAGGACCTAGAATAGCCAAAGTCGTTTAGATATGGAAGAACAAGCTTTGAGGGCTCGCTCCATCTAATTTCAAAGTTTACCAAGAGGCCACAGTAACCACAACAGTGTGGTATTGGCATAGGAAGAGCCACATAGACTGATAGAGTAGAATAAGACTTTCAGAAATAAACAAAGAAAGCCTGTTTTGGAAAGACTAATGGTCAGTTAATTTTTGACCAAGGTACTAAGAAAATCCAAAGTTGGAAGAATGGTTTTTTCCGATATGTAGCACTTGAATATTCATGTCCAATCAATAAAGCCAAAGCCCCAGTCACAAAGTATATGCAAACCAACTCAAAGTGGACTAGAGCCCATGTGTAAGTGCTAAAACTATGAATCTTCTAACAGAAACACAGGAGAACATTATTGTGACCTTGAGTCATGCAAAGATTTGTTAGACATGACACCAAAAAATGAACTATAAAATTAAAAAATTGATAAAATGGACAGCATAAAATTTAAAACTCCATCCTACAAAGAGCATTGCTTTTTTTTTAGAGAGAGAGAGAATTTATTTTTTAGTTCTCAGCGGACACAACATCTTTGTTGGTATGTGGTGCTGAGGATCGAACCCAGGCCGCACGCATGCTAGGCGAGCGCGCTACTGCTTGAGCCACATCCCAAGCCCCAAAGAGCATTGTTAACAGGATGGAAATATAAGTTATAGGCTGGGAGAAAATACTTGAAAACCACCAACAAATTACTTGTATCCAAAATATGTGATTTTTTTTTCAAAATCAACATTAACTTTTTTTTTTTTTTAAATATTTACTTTTTAGTTTTAGGTGGACACAATATCTTTATTTTTTATGTGGTGCTGAGAATCGAACCCAGTGCCTCACACATGCTAGGTGAATGCGCTACCACCTGAGCCACATCCCCAGCCCTCAACATTAACTTTTAAAATCCAGTTGAATATTGGCAGAAAGAATAGCAGACACTTCACCAAAGAAGATATATGGCTGGGGAAGAGGGTAATATATAGATTTAAAAAAATTAAATAAATTAAAAATACTGACAATACTAAATTCTGGCAATGATGTGGAGATTCCAGATAGTATACATTAGTGAGGGAATGGAAGAGAAGTTAGCAATTTCTGGGGTTGGGGATGTGGCTCGCCTAACATGTGCAAGGCCCTGGGTTCGATCCTCAGCACCACATATAAATAAAGGTATTGTGTGCAACTACAACTAAAAAAGAATTATTAAAAAAAGAAGTTAGCAATTTCTTATAAAACTAAAACACACAACTCAATAATCATGCTCTTGTATATTTATCCCAGGGAAATAAAAGCTTAGGCTCACACAAAAACCTGTGTATGAATATTCGTAGTAGCTGTATTTGTAATAATCAAAAGCTGGAATCAATCTGAGCATCTTCCTACAGGTCAGTGGATAAACAAACTGTAGTACATCCAAATAATGGAATACCACTCTGCAAGTAAAAAGAAGGAACCCCTAACGTACATACAAAAACTTGGATGGATGCTACACTGAGCGACAAAAGTCAGTCTCCAAAGGTTTCATATTTATAATTCCATTTATAAAAATTATTTTAAAGGTCTTTAATGTCGTCTTTTATACCTCTACTTTATTTACTTATTTGTTTTTATGTGGTGCCAAGGATCGAACCCAATGCCTCACACATTTTAGGCAAGTGCTCTACCAATGAGCACCCGGGTCCCACTTATAGTAAATTCTTTTTTTGTGGAGGGTGGTTTACCGGGGATTAAACTCAGGGACACCCGACCACTGAGCCACATCCCCAGCCCTATTTTATATTTTATTTAGAGACAGGGTCTCCCTGAGTTGCTTAGTGCCTCCCAGTTGCTGAGGCTGGCTCTGAACTCAGGATTCTCCCGTCTCAGCCTCCTGAGCCACTGGGATTACAGGCATGCGACATCATGCCCAGCCATTTATATAAATTCTTGAAATGACAAAACTAAAGAAATGGAGAGGGGCTGGGGATGTGGCTCAAGCGGTAGCGCACTCACCTGGCATGCAAGTGGCCTGGGTTCGATCCTCAGCACCACATACAAACAAAGATGTTGTGTCCGCTGAAAACTAAAAAATAAAACATTAAAAAACTCTCTCTCTCTTTAAAAAAAAAAAAAAGAAAAGAAAGAAAGAAATGGAAAACTGTCAGGGCCTAGGGATGGGGGAAGGGGAGGTGTTATAAGGTATTGTTTAGGGAATCATGACAAGAAAAATATCTGCTTATGTTTAAGACAGAGACAATTTTTTTTTTTTCTGAATACTTTCCACCAAAGATTGGTTGATTCCATGGACTCAACACCTGAGAATGTGGAATCCCGGGACACAGAGGATGGTGAGCTTGGCTTCCGGTTACCTTAAGGCATTATAGCTTTCTTAACTGGGAACTTTAACGTTTGTTCTGGAAGCCCTCTCCTGTCTCCTACCACCTCCCGCACCCATCCAATCCATCAGACCTGTGGTCCCTCTGCTGAAAAACATCCTCTGGGTCACCCCCAGGAACCCCAGAATCCAGCAACAACCTCTCCCCACCCCCACTTCCCAGCAGCACCACCCTCCCCTCCTCCCCTGGGCTTCTAGTGCTATCTCTGTGTATCCATGGTAACGCTTATCACCAGGCTGTAGGTGAGGACTTAGAATTCCGGTCTCCAGGGGAAACTGTCTCCCTGGGGCCTGACACACACTGTAGGTGCTTTAAGCAATGGTTGGTGGGTGGCAGGGGGTGGGGGGCCATCCTGATGTTGCCCCTTCCACAAAGCCTTCCGGAATCCCATACCTGGCCCTACCTAGGAGAGGTCACTCCCTCTTCCGAGTTCCCCTAGCATTCGTATGACTTTGGGGAACTTCCTTAGGTCTCCTCATCTGTTACGTGAGGCAATTATCATCCCAGATCTCACCAGGTCGTAGGGAGGATTCAGTTGGGCTGTGTTTACCACACCCCACACCAAAGCATCGTGATGACTATTTCAGAACAGGGAAGACAGTTGTCTTTCCACCTCATTTTGCAGCGTGTCCTTCACAGGACCTATGAGATTGCCACCCCTGACAGCTAGGGAATAGGTCTTACCTTCATATATTCCACAGGACCTGCCCCACACTCTCGGACCACAGGCAGCCTGCAACAAATCCTTCCTGAGTGTGCACAGACTAGCCCACAGGGAGGCCAGTGGCGTGTGCAAGTAGGTGTGTGCCTAGAATTAAGGACACACAAGCACCAACACAGATGTTCCTCCATTTACGATGGGGAATTATAATCCAGATAAGTCCATCATGAGTTTGTTTTGCTCGAATTCGGGACCCCAAAAGATCACCAGAGACCAAGATCGATGTAAACAGCAAAGAGGTGTTTATCGCGAGCTAGCTCGGTCCTCAGCGCACACACAGCAACTGGTGACGCTGAGAGGCCCCGATCCCAGGGTTTGCAGCAGTTTTATACATTCTTTGGAGAAGGCAGAGATCCCCACATATGTCATAGCATCTCTTAGCAAATCATCACACACCGCCGGAAAATCAAACAACAACTCTAAAACATGATTAGCACATTCACTGGCGGGAACAGGTTGGGTAGGGGTGATTGGTTAGTACAAGAGGGGTATTCATTTGAACTGATTGGTTTAAGCCAAGAGGGGTGTTCGTGCTGAACTACATGGTTTCCCAACACATTATCAATCACCATAAACTACTGGGAGGAAAAAAAAATAAAAATTAAAAAAAAATAAACTACTGGAAGGGTCATCTGGCATCCCAGGTGTTTCCCTGTCTCATGCTGATTGGTGGCTGCTGAGGGATGCTATGGGTCCCCAACTAGCCTGACTGAGTCAGGGACACCCAGCGCAGCAGATCTCATTCGTAGATAAACAACTTAGCAGGGTGGGAATGTGCCTAGGAGTGCTCTGTGGGTCTTTCTAAGGACAAAGGTCATGTCCTTTCCTTGGACAGGCTTTGCTCTGAGGTAGAGGCTGGTTTTTCAAGTTGAAACTGTTATAAGTAAAAAATGCACTGCACACACCCAACCCACCAAAGGTTCTAGCCTAGCACACTAGGGAATGCTGGTTATTTGTCCCTGTGGTCCCAGCATCTCAAGAGAATATCACACCACCAGCTGCTAGCCTGGGGCAAGATGGTAGGTGCCAGAAAGGGCATGGATCACATTTCTGCCCATCATCAAGGGTCATGGCCAACACCCCCACTTCCAGAAGACAGCTTAAAAAGAGAAAAACATAACAAATGTATTTGACCGTAGTCTTACATGGCACTTCAGACGGAAGACCCAAAGCCCCAGGGTACACTGCCCATCTTTCCACTCAGGTTCAATGAAGCATGGACAACCGTGTAGGACATCATGGAGCAAAAACATAGGATCTAATGCAAAAAGATGGCCTGGGGGAAGCCTAGCAGGGCCTGGCTGCTCAGATTCTCCTTGGCCTCTGGGCAGCATTCTTTAGTTCTAGGTATGGAGCAGGGCCCCTCCAGAATGAGGATCTTATGATTTGGGGTCAGACAAGGCATGGCAGAGAATTTCTTTATGGCCAGATCCAAGATAAAAATGAGGGGGGAAGATTACATAAAGTAGGCTTTATGGCTTAAGTTGGAGAAAAGGAATTCTAATTTCTGTGCCCTCCTTGGGGAAGAGGAATTTCCAGTTTCCGTAGCTTGCCTGGGGGAAAGGAGAACAGGACACAGAGGGCGGGGAGGATCCGCGTTTCTGCTGACGTCACTTCTCAGCCCTTTGCTTTAGGATACTGTTTTCTGATCCTCAACAAGATCATGATTCAGAATACAAAGTTTGGCTTCTCTGGAAGGTGTGTTGCTGACCCGCCTTTATCAAGCAGGGAAGTGGAACCGTCTTAAGTTGGGGGCCACCTGTGTTCTTCAGACCTCATCCTGGTCGACTGTCTAGTCTGTGGCATCCAACGTGCAGGCTACCTCCTCCTTCCTGCTTTCCCACATGGCTGCTGTGAGCCTCACTCCTGGGTTTCTACTTCCCGCTCTGGCTACTATATCTCAGAGCCCCCACCCTACCCCACTATTCACCTCCCTCCATCTTCTGTTATGGATAGAGTGCATTCTCATCAGTCCAGTTTCTTACTTAAATTCTGTCATTGGGGCACAGGGAGGGTGCTAACACAGACGAATCCATGAGGACGCAGCTGTCAACTGACAATTATAGAGTCACGCATAGTGGGTCTGTGAGTGAGTGTTTGATGCCCTCCTTCCAACCTCTTTGTGCTGCAAATTTTTCTTAAGATGTTGGGGAAACTATCCTTCAATGAATCTTTTGGCTTTTTCTATACAACATGGACTCCTTCCCAGTGAACTGGAGGCCTCTTGATCCGACTGCTTCCTCCCTCTATTCCGCCATCCGCCATGGCTCACATATCCCCTTCCCACAAACCATCCTAAATGACCTGGAGCCTCTCAGGAGAGTGGGATATTTCATTCACCATAGCTTCCAATTCCCAGAATGCTCATTGATGGACTCCCTGAACCCCAAACCTGTGTGTCCTCCATAAATGCACCTCTGCTGATGCCTCCTCCAGGAAGCTTTGGCTGACCCCTAGGTCCTCCTCTGGTCTGCGCTGCTCTCCTGTCCCTGGGCAAAGGTCTATGTGGTCAAGGGTCTGGGCGGGGGAGGCTGGGGCGTCCACAACATTGTGGATCTGGCCCCGGGGAACTGGCTTCCAGCTGCCCCGGTCTCTGCATCACCGATGATCTCTCATTTATTTCCACAAATAAACCTTCTGACCCTGTGCACCAGCACTCCGGAGAGCAGGTCCCCAGGCAATGCCTTGTTTACGACACACACGCTCAGCTGGCTGCGCGAGGCTGGGACTGACAGGCGGACCGAGCCCGGGGCCTGCAGCCGGAGGGGCGGCCCTGCTGGGCCGGGGGCCTGGAGAGTGAGGTCCGGGCCGGGGAGGGGAGGAGGGCGGGGCCTGCGCCCGTGCAAGCCGGTGTCCCGGGCCGGGGACGGAAGTTGCACCACAAGTCCAATTAGTTTCAGTTTTGTTTCTCTTTCAGGCCCCAGAAACAGCGCTGTGCGGGCCTCGGCCCCCTGCCATTCCTGGAGCCTGAGGTCCCCTCTGGCTGGGTAAGGAGGGGTGCAGGGGCTGAGCCAGCAGGGTGGGGGGCAGCGGTGGGGGACAGAGGGAGGAAGAGAGAGAAGGCTCCAGAGGAAGAGGAAGGGAGGGGAGAGAGGGAAAGAGGGACCCGGAAGGCCGCAGGAGGGGGTAGCTGGGAGGCAGCACTTCCCCACACCTCCTCTCCATGGCCAGAGGGCTCAGGATCCCCCAAGAAAGACC
Organism: Ictidomys tridecemlineatus; assembly: GCF_052094955.1. Taxonomy (NCBI): domain Eukaryota; kingdom Metazoa; phylum Chordata; class Mammalia; order Rodentia; family Sciuridae; genus Ictidomys; species Ictidomys tridecemlineatus. The sequence goes on from NC_135486.1 coordinate 116,073,952, forward strand.
CCCTCCCACTCTCGGAGCTCCCTTCCCACCCACCAGTAGGCAAAGGGGAAAGGCCACCAAGTCCCAGCATGAAGGGCCTCTCTGTCACTGTGCTGGGAGCTCACAGTCCCACCCTTCAGAGGTTTCTAGAATGCAAGACTGACAGGAGAATTTGAAGTAAACATGTTTTGATGAAGAAGGGTGCATAAGTTAGAAATATGTGTGAGTTAGATAAGGACATAAGGTAAACATGTTTTGATGTATTTTAGCACAAACAAGTGTGGTAGTTTAAGCATGTTGTGATGCAGTGTAAACATAATCTGTGAGGATAGGATAAGAGATAGAAGCCACGACGTAAACTTGTTTTGGTTTGAAGTGTTGTAAACAACTATAGTATTTAAGGGCCAGGAAGGCTGAACTCTTTGGTCAGTTCAGATCCACGATGCCAGTGGGTCAACATCGAGCGAACTGAGCCCCGCCAGCCTCTGTTCCTGTGCCTCGTGTGATGTGATGAAACCTGGTGTGAATAAACTGAGCATTTGAATAGGCATATCATGTGCAGGACACGGATCGTTGGCTGGGAGCGGTTACCTGGAGCAGAGGCGATCCTGACTCCAGGACCACCTGGGGGCGATCACGGGACCTCGATGCAGTCCTGCTCGTGTCAGTTGGCGTAGTCGGCAGGATCATCATCATCACCATCACCATCATCATCACCAAAGATCTGGAGAGCGCACAAGGAACCTGGGGGTAAGTGCTTTCCCCAAAACGCATGTTCGCAATCCTACCTCCGTTTGTGGACCGAAGTTCCCAGTACCCGGGAACCCAGCGGAGTGAGGAGGGGAGCGCACCCGCTTAATCCTTCATGGTGACGGCGGCCCCCAGTGAATGAGCTGGTGTAAAGAAAGGATAGGAGCTTGGGCTCAAGTAAAGTGGGAAGAGAATTTAAGTAGGCTCCTGGGCAATATAGAAACATATAGCTGGATCCAGTGGAATTGGTCTTTATATAAGATTAGGATATATCTGAGTATAGTAAAATGTGCCTACGTGAGGCAATAGCAAAATTAAAAAGGTGCACCATAAGAAAGAAAAGTTTAGAGAACAGTGAGCTAAAGCCTCAGTCGCCATGGCGGCCACTAGAAAAGGTAGTTCAGGCAAAGATGCCTGAGTTCCAAAAAGGAACCACCGTGGAAATAGCGTTAAGCAATTCACAAACAGTAAAGCCTATAATAGAAAGGGCCGATAAACATGAAATCCCGGGAATATTATGTAAGATCATTAACGATGTAGATGAAGACAGACTTAGAGGAAAACGCCTAGTCCAGGAAGCTCTTAAGAAATGTAAAAACCCATTCCTACAAGATATACTAGATAATGAGCCATGTTATAAGTCAGAACCGGTCTCAATTATTAAAATATCTACGCCCGGAAGGGGACGCCCAGACGGGTTGGAGCAGACGATAGAAACGAGGGATATGACCCGACCAGAAATGTTGCAGTTGAGACAAGATTTCTCGCAGAAAGGGTCAACCGATGGAGAATTTTTGTATAATGTATGGTCAAAGGGAGGAGAGAGTCTTAGACTCTCTGGACGAGAGATGCAAATAGTAAGCATTCAGATAGACCATCCTGGAGTAATGGAGGCACTACAGAGAATGATCAAGGAAGAGCCATTAGAGGTAAAAACGTTGTTTAATTGGATAGCTAGTGCCTGGAAAGAAGGGATTCCCCAGTTAGATCTGGGAGCTTTCGAAGGCAAGGTCCAGTGGAGAACTCCAACAGAAGGAATAAGGATGGTGAAGAAGTTAGGAGTCTTCTGCAAAATATATGATGAAAATCAAGGACCACCTGGGGACGATCACGGGACCTCGCTGCAGTCCTGTTCGTGTCAGTGGGGGACAGAGGGAGGGAGAGAGAGAGAAGGCTCCAGAGGAAGAGGAAGGCAGGGGAGAGAGGGAAAGAGGGACCCGGAAGGCCGCAGGAGGGGGTAGCTGGGAGGCAGCACTGTCCCCACACCTCCTCTCCATGGCCAGAGGGCTCAGGATCACCAAGAAAGACCCCCTCCCACTCTCTGAGCTCCCTTCCCACCCACCAGTAGGCAAAGGGGAAAGGCCACCAAGTCCCAGCATGAAGGGCCTCTCTGTCACTGTGCTGGGAGCTCACAGTCCCACCCTTCAGAGGTTTCTAGAACGCAGGACCCTAGGAGAGGAGGTCAGGACGGGGGAGATCCCGCGGTCCAGCAGGCGGAGATCTGTCCCAGAATGGATTTCAGGAAAAAGGGCAGGAAGTGGGACCCCTTTCCCTGGGGGATGGTCCTGGGGGCAGTTGGGGCCCTTGACCCACTGCAAGTCCCTACCCCAGCTGCCAGCACCCAGGTGCCTGTGCTCACCCAACTCTCCTGTGTCCTCACTGCCTGCCCCTCCTGCCCAGCACCCAGTCCAGGCAGACCCCCGACTGAGTCACCGGGGAGGGCTTGGACCACACCTGCCCCAGGCCTGGCGCCTGGAACACGGATGATTCGATTTTTGCTCTGGGAGGCCGAGAGGCCTCTCCTGGCTTGTCACCACCCCCAGCACTGACTTGTTTACATTTGCTGAATGTATCTAGGGAGGAAGAGGAGGAGGAAAGGGAAGAGGAAGAGGGAGGCTCCCAAGCTCCACCACTGGCCAAGGCCCCAGGAAACCAGAAGGAAATTCCTGACCATCAGGTGAGACCCCAGGCCAGGGAATTTTTGTGGTGCTGGAGGGTGGGAAGAAAGGGGGACTGGGCTGGAGGCCCTGTGGAGAGGCCACTCCATCCCTGCCCCTGCCCCTGTCTGCAGCATGTTTTCCCAGGGCTCCTCGCCCTCCCTCCTGGAGGCCCTGAGCAGCGACTTCCTGGCCTGCAAAATCTGCCTGGAGCAGCTGCACACACCCAAGACGCTGCCCTGCCTGCACACCTACTGCCAGGACTGTCTGGCCCAGCTGGCCGACGGCGGCCACGTCCGCTGCCCCGAGTGCCGCGAGACAGTGCCCGTGCCACCCGCCGGGGTGGCCGCCTTCAAGACCAACTTCTTCGTCAATGGGCTCCTGGACCTGGTGAAGGCCCGGGCCTGCGGAGACCTGCGTGCAGGGAAGCCGGCCTGTGCCCTGTGTCCCCTGGTAGGGGGCACCAGTGCCGGGGGACCGGCCACAGCCCGATGCCTGGATTGTGCCGACGACTTGTGTCAGGCCTGTGCCGACGGGCACCGCTGCACCCGCCAGACCCACAGCCATCGCGTGGTGGACCTGGTGGGCTACAGGGCCGGGTGGTACGACGAGGAGGCCCGGGAGCGCCAAGCAGCCCAGTGTCCCCAGCACCCAGGGGAGGCCCTGCGCTTCCTGTGCCAGCCCTGCTCCCAGCTGCTGTGCCGAGAGTGCCGCCTGGACCCCCACCTGGACCACCCTTGCCTGCCCCTGGCTGAGGCAGTGCGGGCCCGGAGGCCGGGCCTCGAGGAGCTTCTGGCCGGCGTGGACAGCAGCCTGGTTGAGCTGGAAGCCACTCGGGTGGCCGAAAAGGAAGCGCTGACCCGGCTGCGGGAGCAGGCTGCCAGGGTGGGGACTCAGGTGGAGGAGGCAGCCGAGGGCGTCCTCAGGGCCCTCCTGGCCCAGAAGCAGGAGGTGCTGGGGCAGCTTCGGGCCCACGTGGAGGCTGCCGAAGAGGCTGCCCGGGAGAGGCTGGCCAAACTAGAAGGCCGGGAGCAGGTGGCCAGGGCGGCAGCTGCCTTTGCTCGGCGGGTTCTCAGCCTGGGTCGGGAGGCTGAGATCCTTTCCCTGGAGGGAGCCATTGCCCAGAGGCTCCGGCAGCTGCAGAGCAGCCCCTGGAGCCCGGGGCCAGTGCCCTGCCTGCTGCCCCAGCTGGAACTCTACCCTGGGCTGCTGGACAAAAACTGCCACCTGCTCCAGCTCTCTTTTGAGGAGGAGCAGCCCCCGCAGGAGGATGGGAGAGGTGCAGCAGGACCCCAGGGAGAGGAAGAAACCCAGAGCCAGAGGGAGCATGGAGCCAAGGCCGAGCAGCAGGGTGGAGGCCAGCCCCAGGGTAAGGATGGAGCTCCGGCCTCCAAAGAGGACAAAGCCAAGACACCCCAAGAAGATGGAGCCCAAGCCCCCAAAGGAGACGGTATCCAGCCAGGCCAAGTAGAGGGAGGAGTCCAGGTCGAGAGGGGCTGCAGGTCCAACAAGAAGAGGAAGTTCAAAGGCAGGGGCAAGTCCATGTCCCGGGAGCCCAGCCCCGCCCTGGGGCCAAACCTGGAAGGCTCCGGCCTCCTCCCCAGACCCATCTTTTTCTGCAGCTTCCCCACCCGCATGCCTGGGGACAGGCGGTCTCCCCGCATCACTGGGCTCTGTCCCTTTGGTCCCCGGGAAATCCTGGTGGCAGATGAGCAGAACAGGGCTCTGAAACGCTTCTCGCTCAACGGCGACTACAAGGGCACCGTGCCGGTCCCTGAGGGCTGCTCCCCGTGCAGTGTGGCCGCTCTGCAGAGCACAGTGGCCTTCTCGGCTGGCGCGCGCCTCTATCTCATCAGCCCTGATGGTGAGGTGCAGTGGCGCCGGGCCCTGAGCCTCACCCAGGCCAGCCATGCCGTGGCCGCGCTGCCCAGTGGGGACCGGGTGGCAGTCAGTGTGGCAGGCCACGTGGAGGTGTATAACATGGAAGGCAGCCTGGCCACCCGGTTCATCCCCGGGGGCAAGGCCAGCCGGGGCCAGCGGGCACTGGTGTTCCTGACCACCAGCCCTCAGGGCCATTTTGTGGGGTCGGATTGGCAGCAGAACAGCGTGGTGGTCTGCGACGGGCTGGGCCAGGTGATTGGGGAATACAAGGGGCCGGGCTTGCACGGCTGCCAGCCGGGCTCCCTGTCCGTGGATAAGAAGGGCTACATCTTTCTGACCCTTCGAGAAGTCAACAAGGTGGTGATCCTGGATCCCAAGGGGTCACTTCTTGGTGACTTCCTGACAGCCTACCACGGTCTGGAAAAGCCCCGGGTGACCACCATGGTGGATGGCAGGTACCTGGTGGTGTCCCTCAGTAATGGGACCATCCATGTCTTTCGGGTTCGTTCTCCTGACAATTAAAGGGGCTGAGATGGGGGTGGGGGGCCGTGGGCGGGGGGTGGGGGGTAGAGCCACGTGGGGTATGGTGGCCAAGGACATTTCCCCAGAGGGCAGTGGTTGGCAGCTTTTCAGCACGAATGCCAAACTGCCAACCCCTCTTCTGATGTGCAGGGACCAAGGGTAGTGGTGCGTGCATAGCTCTCAGAAGTACTGGGGCGGGGAAGGTTCTAGAAGCCAATAGAACCTCTTCCTTTCATGGGTGACTGCTGCTGCTGTGTGGCTGCTTCCGTGTGGTTGAGGTTTCTGAGATTTGTATAGAGGTGTCCTGATTTGTATTCTTCAAAACCATTCCTGGCGGAGAGGCCGAGGGAGAGACCTGGGGAGGCGGAGGTCACCGTCTGAGTCGAGAAGGAGCCAGACTAGGCCAGACCTGGGCATTATGAAATAGAGTCACGAACGGGCTGCGGCCAGCGGGACACAGGAGGAGCTGGGGTCAGAAGAGGCCTGAGATCTTGAAGTAAATGACAGTGACCTGCTTTGCCAGACACAGACAGACATGGGAAGTGAAGGCTGTCTCGGAAGAGTACGGTATGGGCTTCCTGTGGGCCCAGATGCAGATATAAGCAGAGGCCATAGGTGTTAGTCTCAAAGCCTGTGGAGGAAATAGGCTCCCAGGAAAGCGTCCCTGGCAGAGTTGTTTGGAAAAAGTGTTTGGGTATCAGAGAAGGGGAGCCCTCCACGCCCCCCCCCCACCACCACCAGAGCCATTCTGAGGCAAGGCCTTGGTGGGGTTGTAAGATCTCCACAAGGCAACGTTTCTGTTAGGCTTTCTTTATATTTCCCCGGGGTCTGTTTTTTGGTTTCCCCTTCATTATTCATCAACATTCCCTTTAGGAGACGTCAGCCTTCGCTAGGCTGCACACACAGGTAAAGGAATTTGTCCTTTTCCATAGGCCAATATGGCGGCCAAGGGTGGTACTGGGGTGGGTGCCAGGCCAGCTTAGGAACCTGAGAATTCAGCAACGGGGATGGGAGGGAGGTGCAAAAACCCGAGGGAAGGATCCAGTCAGAGGTGAGCCGTGGCCACTGGTCCTTTTTATGTGTGGTGGCAGTGATGGAGCTGAGGTAGTTGAGTTGGCTGCGAATGTGTTTAGCCAGGGCTGTGGAGAGGTGGACGGAGAAGGGAATTGTCGTGTAGGGATCACAGACGGTGGAATGTGCATGAAAACTAGAGGGATTTGGAACAAATTCAGGTGGAAAGTGGGTTGTATTAGGGTCAGGGAAAAGAAAATCCTTTTCCAGAGAGAACAGTTCTTATTGAAACGATGGGGGGAATCATCAATGTCCAGGTGGACAATTTTGGTGATATAAAAATTAAAAATATGCTCACAGCAAAGAATAACAGAGATTCAAAGAAAACCAATAAGATAAGAAAACTATATAGGATTGATTTGATGAGAAGAAGCTCAGTATATGAAATGACTAAGAGAATGATTTGGACAAAGAACCAGATGGACCATGCACCCAGCAAGTAATAAAAACCACTTGTATTTGTCAATAACAAATTTCAAAAATACATTCTGGAGAAATAGGTAGACTCTTGGCACTATAAATATTACTTCCTGTAGAACAATTTGGCAATATTTGACCCAAGTGAAAAAAAAAAAGCAGAAATGATTGTAAGAATACTTTACTTCACTTTGGGGAATATATTCTGGAAAAAAAAATTGATAGAAAAAAATATTAGCGCCAAGACATTCGTGGCTGCCTTCAGTGTTAGAGTCATTAACTGGAAGCTTCTCGGCTGGAGGGTGACAGCTCAGGAGATTGTGGTCTGTTAGGGGAATGAGCTACTGCTTTCACGTATGGCAACTATGAAGACTATGTGGAACGAATAGTTATGTGATGCAATCATAAGCCAATTAAAAAAAGAGAGAGAGAGAGGAGAATTTGGAATTGGGATCACATAGTCATAGCATCAAGGTAAAGATATGTCTGAAAAATGACCGAGTGGAAATAGGGCCAACTTTGTAAATAGTCAGTGATCTGGGAGACCGAGTTCTCTTTGAGTTATTTGAGCTATCATCCGCATATACACATTTCTACTTCAGTTAACGTCATCCATGACATAACGTATGCTTGAACATTTACGTCGAGAAAATAACTACTGAATTCCAGAATGAATGTGTCAGTTAGAACAAATGAGATTATCCTTAAAGAAAGAGAGAAGCCAGGGAGAGGAATCCCAGCTGGCCTGTAGTGAGGAAGGTCCACCAGAGCTGGGCCTGTCTGGGCATGGGGATGGACTAAGGTACCACCCTGGGAAGGTTCGCAGAGTTCAGGCAATTCCCGCAGGTGATGGGATGATTGTGGAATGTCCAGAATGCAGAAGTCTTGTCGGGTTCCCCCACTTACTCAGACCATCTGGGAACCAAGGGACAGTTCTACAGACCCCACTATATGAGATGGGTCATATGAAGGCCGAGACGGTGTCTGTCCTGGTTGTGATCTCTGTAGCAATCACCCAGTGATTGCTCATCTGTGAAATGAATTAATATTTATAAAGGATTAAGACAGTGGTCTGACTCCAGAGATCTCCCACCTCAAAATGCTAAAGCTGTGCAAACACCGTCACTGGCTGGAAATCTCCAGTAGGGGGCACTGTGGACACAGTCCACCATTTGCTTTCCAAGACTGGATTCTGTGTCAAAAAACAGATAAGATTGGGAGATCTTGCTTCTATGTTTGTAGAATGGGGGTGCTAATCTCCTCTCCCCTGATTGGAACAGAAGCTCTCCAGAAATGCATAGAGACACTGGGCCTGACTGGTGAGATGGCAAATGTCCCCCAGAAAAGTCCCAGAAAAATTCAAGAGATCAAAGTGCCACACGGCTTCCCAGGGACATTGGAAGACGGAGGAAAATCCTGAATTTTCCTCATAAGAGGTAGGGTAGGAAGGCACAGAACCCTGGCAAAATGTGAAAGATGAATAGGATGGGCAGCATCAAGCTTAATTTGCAAGTCAAATCCTTGGCACCTTAGCTGTGACCTGGGAAGCCCAGTGAGAGGCATCATCCAGCACGTCCAGCACTGAGGTCCAGCACTGAGGGAAGCGTTCTTTGGTATCCACAAAAATCCCCACTCCGTCCCACATTGGACTGTGACAATTAGTTTCATCCGTTGTCCTTTTACCCATGTTTACCCATGAGGTCTGTCCAGGCTGTGTGTGGACTGAATGCCATTTGTGTCTGGAGGAGAAGACTAGAAACCTCTTTCACAATGTTTGTGCAGGAAAAAGGGGGAGAATGGGGCAGCAGAGATCTGGATCTAGTGAGTGCTGATTCTTTTGCTTGATAGGTGTGTCAACTTGCTCTGCTTCCCTAACCTCTCTGAACCTCAGTTTGTCCATGGGTAAAATGAGAATTGAATGCCCATCTCCAGGTTGCAGTGAGGATCAGAGTGAGACATGTAGGGAAGTATTTTGTACACCATGAAGCTCAGCTCCGTGATATTGGTTAGAAAGAAGTTCAGCGGACTTGTTCTCCATCGGTGTTAGTGTGAATGGGGATTTGACGTGCACATATTGACATAAAAGCTCGAGAATCTTTGGGTAGGGCTGCTACCTACAAACTGTCCTCTCCTTTGGAGAGGCTGTCTTGTTTTGCATTCCAGCTGTTCTGTGCAGAAACCACATGAAAGACACAGCAGTGACTGCAGAAGAAGGGACCAATGACCAGCTTGCTAAGATTCCATGCCATTCCCAAAAGCCAGCTGAGAATCAGACTATGCTAATTAAGGACTGATTACCTGGACGTTGAGAGAAAGAAGAAAAATGGCAAGAGTGATAATTTAGATAAAATTTTTGATAATTTAGAGAAAATATAATTTGGGAAGAAATAGCCTTCCTGTAACTGTAGTCTTACTATATCTATAAAGTGATGTCATTTTCTGAATCTACAGAGATAAAATTCCAAAGGAGAAGAAGACCAAGAGAGAAGTGAGAATCTTTCAGAGGAAATCCGTGATGTTGGGGACCTGAGATGGGCAGGGTTTGATCCACGGGTGGCAAGGTCAAGGTGTTTGACCAGCTCTTCTTGGCAGAAAAGCGGAGAACTTGAGCTGTTCTGTGAAATAAGTGGGTCCCGGGTGAGGGGTGCAGACTTCTGTATTGGGGAGCACACAGTCTTGCACCGGCAGAGAGAGCACCCAAGAAGTTGTTCATAGCAGGAGAGAAACCAAGTTCAGATGCAAGCTTGGGAAGATAGGTAATTTGATCCAAGGGAGCAGAACCAGCCCACCCAGCTGGCTCACAAACATAGTTTAATTACATGCGTCATGACGGGAAGAAAAATAGATCATCTGGGGATCACAGACTCCTAGGACTGGAAGGGTGAAGAAAGCACAGAGAGGTCGGGTAAGGCCTCACCTAAGGTGCTGGGTGAGGAATCTTGGGACCAGGAGGAGAAAGGCCTGTGTGGAAAGGCCATTTAGAAAGTGGGATTGGGGGGCTTGGGAGAGGCAGCCCGAGGTGTCTCCAGAGAAAGTGTAAGCTGGTTGATTTAGTGACCAAGAAAGGCTGAGTTGAGAACAAGGAAACAGGACCCTAGTCCCCTGCATAGTGTCAGCCCAGCCCATTTCTCTGGGTGGCCAGGGGGATCTAGTGTCTGTGCTGTGAATTCTTTTGGTGGTTTATTTTGTATCTTCCTCTGTTTGTTAATAAAGTTGTTTTGAAAAATTGGAAGCCTTTCTCGGATGGGTTTGTGGGTATGGGGAACCTTCAACACCTAGGCTCCCAAGGCAGAGGGAATCAGATGACTGTCGCCACCTGGTGGCAGCACCCGGGATGACCAGGCAGATTCCTCGGGTGACATTGCAGAAACTGGCACAGTCACCATCTGTGATCCCATCTTGTCCTAGCTTGCTCCCTCCTGCAGGACAGATGGGTCCTCTGGGGAGAGATGTGTACCTGTACACTACGCCTGGGAGGAAGCCAGCAGGGACCCAGTCCATTCAGGACCACGTGCATGGAACAAGGTCAGAGTCTGACACGTTGGAGGGGGCCCAGGGGGCCCCGGGGGACCATGGTTGCATCCAGACATTGGTCTTTATCTATTTTATGGTTTGGGGGAACCAAACAAGTACTTCTGGATACTTTGGAGCCAGCACATTCATTTGTGATCCTTCCTGCAGGGTTGAAGGGTATCAGGGTTCTAGGAATATCTGCCCATCGCCAAACCCACATCCCTAGCCTAGTCTCCAGGATCCCCTCCAGGCACCTCCTCCCTCTCCCTTCTGAGTTTTCCTGAGCAAGAAGAGGAAAGACCTCGGCTCTCGGCCTCCCGGTCCAACACAGGAGGCCACAGAGCAGTGGCGGGGCTGCCCAGTGCACTTTACTGCCCGCGCCTCCGAGACCCCTGGATCCCCCAGTGTAGGCATCACTCAGTTGTTCTATAGATAAGGAAACCGGGCTTGCCGAAGCTCCAAACTCAGACCAAGGTTCCTCTGATTCCAAAGCTGTCCTTCCCAGTATTCATCACGGGGTCCCCTGCTTTCCTAAGCATCTCTGTCACTTGAGCCCAGCTGTGTTCCCATCTCCATTACAAAATGAGAGAGTGAAAGAAAGGAGACCAGAGGTCCCTGAGCTGACAGATCAGGCCTGTCCCTGTCACCGGTCTGGAATCTAAGCATGAAAAGGAGCTGCAGTGGCCCCAGGCCCCCCTTGCGGTCTTGATCTCACCGCCAGGGCCCCCAAGCTGGAGAAGGAAGGACAGCCAAGGAGGGAGTGCTCTGAGTGGCTTGGCGAGGGAGCAGGGCCTCGCTGCCGAGCTGACAGGCCTGCCCAAGAATCCCGCAATTCATCCCGGATGACTCAGCCCGCTCTGGACCAGGCGCCCCGGTGAACCCCGGGGAGCGTGACTCAGCTGCCGAGGGGGCCGGTGGCAGGAGACGCTGCTGCCTGCTGCGGTCCATGTGAGCCGAGCGGTGACTGTGGGCAGAACAGCCTGTTCCCAGCCCAAACCCCAAGGCGGAGCGTCTGCCTCTGTGGTCAGACCCACACGGGCCTCATGCTCCCGGCCATGTGGCCGGGCCCCCTCCCTCTGACCTGGTCTGTCTCTCCTCCTGTGCATGCAAGGGGTCCAGGCAACTCTGCTGCCCACAGCCCTGGTGAGCAGCCATGGCTGCAGCCAGAGGCTATGGATGCAGCCCCCTCATCTCTGCTTGGGCCAGGCAGGCGCCTCATGAGCTGGGCACACCCTGGACAGGTGGTCGCAGCGCCTCTCAGCTCTCCCGCGGGGGGGGGGGGGGGGGCTAGGGAATGGGGCTCTAGGTTTGTGCTCCGGGATCTATACCAAAAACAGTTCAATTGCTGCCCAGGGAGGAGTGGGCAGCCCCATGCCTGGGGCGAGGCCCTGAGGCCAAAGAGATGGACTCCTTTTCCTTAAAAGGAAATGGTGAATAAGAGTCTCCTTTCTTTCACTCTCTCATTTAGTAATGGAGAAAAGTCAGGGAGAAAAGATAAAAATCTCATTCTGGGGAGCTTCCTGACCCTCCCACCCCCCACGACACTTTAAGGATCCACTCTGACATTTGGTTATCTCATCTGAAATGACGGAAATGGTTTATTTCTTGCCTCCCGTTGACACTTCTTGCCCCTGAAGATGCAAGCCCCCTGCGTCCAGGGGACTTTGTCTATTTTGTGCATGGATCCTAACCCTTAGAACCGTGCTAGAGCTACAGTGGACACGAATGAATGAAAGAAAGAAAGAAAAGAAAGAAAGAATAAGCGAAGGACCCTGCGAGTGCTCACACAGAGTCGGGCCCCCTTCTACCTACTGTGGGTGCTGCCCAAGTTCCTCCTTCTAGTCATCCCCACCTCTCCAGGAAGCAGGTGTTGCCCTGGTGCCTGCTCCAGAGCTCAGGAAGGTGCGGTGAGAGGGCTTATGTAACATGTGAAAGACGGCCAAGAGCCATGCCGGGAGCAGGGCAGAGGCCAAAGCTGCCTAGGCTTACCTGTGCCAACTCTTCCTGCCCTGGTGAAGACATACCCCAGGAATCACTTTAATCCCCACTGACCTTCCCATGACCCCATCCCACCTCCCAAAATAACTCTGTGATGTGCACTCAACTGGGAAGAAATCAGAGTGGATAGAAGCACAGGCAGGAGGGAGGCTGGTGGATGTGATGGAGGAGTGGACTGGTCTTCAAGCTGGCCTGAGGCTCCGGGGCCTGGCTTCCCTGCCCTCCACCTGCAGAATTGGTCTTGAGAGGAGATGGCATCTTCGAGCACTGGTGTTTCAGGGACTTCCCTGGGCTCAAGCTCAGCCGCAGGCAGCAAGAAACCCACAGGAAAGTGATCAGGACCCAGCCCTGGGAGCTTCCCACACAGTCTGTGGAGGGCAGGGATGAGTGTTAGGAAGTGAGCTGCGGGAACAGTACATCTCGCCCCAGTTTTGCAGATCAAGGACAAAGAAATCATCAGGCCCAGGAGCCAACTTACATATAGGCCCGTACTCCTTCTACCTCACCTATCAGTTCCCCTTTCTGCCCTTGTATTAGTCTGTCTTCTGTTGCTATAACAAAACACCGGGGACTGAGTCATTTATACATAATAGAGGTTGATTGGGCTTACCGTTCTGGATGTTCAAGAACATGGTGCCCATATCAGGTGAGGGTCTTCTCGCAATGTCCTAACATGGCAGAAGGTATCACATGGTGAGACAGAAAGCTTCTGTTGGCTCTGCTATCTCTCCCTACAAAGCCACTAGTCCCTTCACAGCGGAGGGGGCCTAATTACCACCTCACTTCCAAATGCCATCGGCTTATGAGTTTGGAGGTTGTTTCCCACATATGACATTTGGCGACACATTCAAAGCATCACAACCTCCATGCCCTCTATCAACTTCTATTTTCCTGCCAGGAAGAAAATCAGACCAGCTAAAAAGTTGTGCTGCAGGGAAGAGAGGTGTTTTAAGTGGTGGGTTGGGGTCACATGGGAAGCTGATGGGCTTTGGCCTCTCTTGCTCCTACGTGGTCCCTGGGGAAAAGAACAGGAAATGCAAGGAGATCAGCAATGGGGGGCATGGTGAGGCCTGGAGGGTGCACGCCCTGGCTCAGGGAGGCACTGTGCCACATGCCATTCTAGGGACAGCTGGGGTCTGGGTGCTGGAGAAAGCGGGGCAGCACTTCACGGATGGGCTCCTTCACGTGGCTGGGGAGGGGCATCCTCATCAGGGTTCAGAGGGGAAAAGGGGTGTACCCCTGGTCCATCAAGGTTCCCAGGAAGGGCACCATGATCTCACCTCTTCAAAGAATCCAGACTGGAAATTCCCAAGGCTCATTTCCTACCATTTAATCCTCACTTGGGGATCACAGTTGCCAAGTCTGGCTATCAAGGGAAAATGCTGGGTGTGGGTGACAAGCACAGCCCTCCATGCCCTGTCCAGCCCTCCATCCAGAAGGTACATCCTCACCACCTTGTGTCCCTCCTCCTTCCTACCCAAGAAGGGTGGTCAGGGCAAGGAGACCTGTGTTGAATCCCAGCTCCACCCCACAGTAGCTGAGGGACCTCTGCGTGGGTTACTAACTTCTCTGAACCTCTGTTCTTCTTATACAAAATGAACACGGTTAAATATCCCGTGAGCTCTGGGGATAAATAAATGAGATTAAAAAGGTAAACATAAGCCAGGTGAATATCGCACACCTGTAATCCCAGTGGCTCAGGAGGCTGAGGCAGGAGGATCGTGAGTTCAAAGCCAGCCTCAGCAACTTAGCGAGGCCCTAAGCAACTCAGTGAGACCCTGTCTCTAAATAAAATATAAAAAAGGGCCAGGGATGTGGCTTATTGGCTAAGCATTCCTGGGTTCAATCCCTGGTACCAAAAAAAGAGAGGGAGAGAGGGAGAGGGGGAAGATAAATATACTCAGCCAGTGCCTGGCACATCAAAGATGTGTTATTCGTTCTTCCTCTGCCTCTTGGGACCTTGTGCCCTCCCCTCCCCTTTTGGAGATAAAACACATGGTCTGAGCTAATTTCCATCTGCTCATGCACCAGACAGTCCACCATGCTGCAGGATCTATAGGGCCCTGCCTCTAAGGAACCAATGCAAACAGCAAGTGCAGAATTGCAGAGGGAAGACACGGCTAGCCGAGGAAGGTGGGTGGTGGCCCAGATGAGATCACTTGATTGTGGTGACTTTATCATAGTCCAGCAGCTGGTCCTTGTGAACTGGCTGACGTGTGAACTCTGCAATGAACCAAACCCAGGAGCCAGTCAACGTGGACAGACCCACGAAAGAGGGAGCTAGAGGGCCAGTTGTGCCAGTGCAGACAGAGCCCAGATCCCCAGGGGCCCAGACACACGCATCTCTCCGGAGGCCTCAGGAGAGTTCCTGAGCCTGGGATTCAAACGAGGCCAGGATGCTGGATGGTCTCCATGGCTGCTGTCATCAAATGACCCCCTGTGACATCCACACACCTATGCTGTGGCCTGGCCACCAATGTTTGCAAGGCCGGGCAACAACTCCCCTGGACAGCCTGGTGATCCAGCACCAAATCTGGTCTCTCAGTGTGCAGAACCCACCTCTGGCCCCGGCACTACCCTCTGACAGAGGACAGGGATGCCGGCAGCTTCTTGTTGCTGCTCTGAGGTTTCGCTCAGGTCTCCCTAATTGGATTTGGGATGTCCGCAGACAGACTGTCTCCTAGGTTATTTCCAGCAAGGGCTAATTTCCTCTCCTAAACTGTTTCTTCCTGATTGAATTCTCAGAAGGCGCTGTGAGCTTGCAGGTACATGGCTGTCAGGCCCAAGCACGGCCACATTTTGCAGCATCGAGGGGCATGGGAGGAAGGCTGTCGACCAACGGTTCCTCCCCCGGTGGCCTACCATCCAGCAGGAAAATAAGATGAATACATTCGGTGCCATTGAAAACCAGCCAGCGTGCGACCATGTGCACACCTGGTTGTAAGATCCTCCAAGTTCAAAGAGGGACAGACACGGGAGGGCGGCCAGGCCTTAAGAGGCACTGTGGACAGCAGGTTTTAGGAAAAGCAGAGGAGGCAGAACATCTGGAGGGGCAGGTGTCGGGGGAGGGGCTGAAATGACCCCCAAGTGTAAGAAGTGGCAAGAAGAGGCCAGAGAGCCCTCTGGCCTAATTGCGGGAGATGGATGATGGGGAAATGGAAATCAGATGTGGGGGGAGGGGGAGGGCACAGAGGTGGCAGGTGATGTCCCCTGTTCATGAATGTGTGCCTGGCTTCCGGCTTTCACCCACACAGATCCTGCAGACCTTCCCTGGTCAATGCACTGGGTTTGTCAACAAACTCAGAAAATCCAAGGGAAGCCCCGCAATTATCAGAGCCCCAGCAGATGACAATCACACACACACACTTCCGTATCCATCCAGACGCTGGGTCTAGTGGGACACCAGGCAGGAAAGCCCTGTCCGAGAGGGAGGGCAGGGGAGCCCCGCCCAGGCCAGGAGGGATGTCCCCACGGCTCTGCACCTGGTGTGAGGCCATTGCCATGGCCCTGAATCAGTCCGGAAAACCAGCCTCGAACTCCAGACACAACACGACTTCTCACCTACAAGCCCCTCGGGATTCTCAGAAATAACAGGAATAACTGGGGCTTTCCATCCGGGCTCAGTCCCTGTCTCCCTTTCCCTGAGCAAACAAGTTACCACCCCAGGCACACAAGAGCAATAGGGAGTTTGTCACGCCATTTCTTGGGAAAAAAATGAGCCCAGTTCCAGGAGTCTCAATTGAGGGACAGAATAGGCACTTGATAGACCCAAAGTGGAATGGTTTCTATGAGTATGAACCTAAACCAGGGCTCAGGAGGAGAAGTGGGTTCCCTCTGAAGGAGGCAGACCTTACAAACGTGATGGTTGCCTCTCTGCTTCCTGAGACAGCCTGATCCCTCCATGAAGCTGGCCAGTCCAGGGCTCAGGGGCTCTGGAGGAGGGAGAGTTGCCCCCTGCAGGGCCCCAGGCTTCTTTTTGCGGGCGGGTAGGGGTCCCAGAGATTGAATCAGGGCCACTCAACCACTGAGCCACATTCCCAGCCCTATTTTTTTTATTTTATTTAGAGACAGGGTCTCACCGAGTTGCTTAGCACCTCACTTTTGCTGAGGCTGGCTTTGAACTCTCCATCCTCCTGCCTCAGCCTCCCCAGCTGCTGGGACTTCAGATGGGGGTGTGGGGGGTGTGGGGGGGTGCCACCACGCCCAGCGGGGCCCTAGGCTTCCACTGACGTCGGGTTGTCTGGGTCTGGAGCTAGCCCCAGGGGGGTGGTGAGCTGGCAGGCCGGGCTGTGGAGGCTGGGAGGGTGCCCAAGGGAGTCAGCTGTCATTCAGGCTGTGAATAACGGGGGCCTCATCACACCCCAGAGCTGTTGGGGAGACAGAGCACCTGGCACAGGTGCTGACTAAGAGAGCAGGTCCAGGCAGGAGGAAGAGCGGGAACAGGGAGGCTCTACCAGGCCCTTGCACATGAGCAGAGCCTCCCACTGGGGCTCTGCACTTCCAGGCCCTTCTACCAGGGGTCCCGGCGCTCCACATGAAATTGTCTCAATTGAGACTCCTGGAACTGGTCTCATTTTTTTTTTTTTTTTTAAGAAATGGCATGACAGACTTCATATTGCTCCTCTTCCCCCCACACTCCCCGCTCTCTGCCATAGGTCAGGTCCCTGGATTCCTGTTTGCCTTCCCCAAGCCCCAGACATCCCCTGGCTGATTTCCTCACCTGGTGTCCCTCAAGGGGCATCTGGCATGACTCCCTGGAACCTCTGGTCTTTATAAATGCCTGCCTTTCTCCCCAACAGATTCCTCCATCTTTTTATGTTCCAGGGCAGAAGAAAGCAGTGCCCCAGAAATGCTTGTGGATGACAATTATGGTAGTGACCCTCTATCGTCAAGGGCTGCCTCACAGGCCATTTCCCAGAGGGCCCTTCCCGGGCATTTCACTAGTAGCTCTTTCCAGGCACTTGAGGGACCCACTGGCCTTCCACCCTGAGGGTGAAGATCCCCCCAACCCCGGGGACCAACTCCTTGTCTTCTCTTTCCCTTCTCTACTCACCTCAAGGTCTGGTCTGAAGTCCATAAAACCATCCCACAAACATGAATGGGGCAAAGGACAGGGGAAAACCTGCTCCTTGAGCAAATGGGTCCAAGGACAAGGTGACACGCCCATTGTCGCTGCCCCTTTCATTGGCTGTGGCTCCTTGTTACCCAATCTCAGGGCCTCTGGAAAGACTGACCAACCCTCAGCCAGCCAGGCAGCTCCTTGCAGGGTGATGAGATGTCCCCTACCTCCAACCTCTGCCCCACCACTCCCTCATCTGGCCACTATCTCCATCCCAGAGACACCTGGGCAGCTGATAAACAGAAGAAAATAACAACAGAACAGAAACACCCAAACACCAAGATTCCAGGATTCCCGGATTCTAGGATTCAGGTTCCAACCTTCAGAGGTGGCCCAGATTCAGGAGATTTGCAAAGCTCCTGGGTGTGTGACGTGCTGATGGGGTTGGGAACAACTGGACCAAGGCACAGAATGACAATTCAAAAGCGATTGACTCTGGGACACCTGAGTTGTAATCAGTCCTCAGTTCTGCAGCTCTAGGGGTAGGGACACAGGGAGCTCAGTGACACACCGTAGGGGAAGGAGTTTTGGGGGACAGACAGGCAAGGGACAGGTAGGGGGTCACCAAGGCACTGAGAACCAGGCTGGGGCTGGGGGAGCTGGAGCCAGCTCCTCTCCTCAGCTCACACCAGCTGTTCCCTCCTTTGCTTGCTTAGGGCCTGGCTAAGTTGCTGAGGCTGGCTTCAAACTCGCAATCCTCCTGCCTCAGGCCAGCCTCCTGGGCTGACTGGGATTCCAGGCATGCGCTCCACCGGGCTATCACACACAGTTTTGAGTTTCATGAAAATGAAATAAAATAATGAGCAAGCAAAAAGCCCTGGCAAACAGCAACCACAACACGTATTTTAGCAACATGTCATCATTGCTGCATTTTGGGGACAAGAACTTCTAAAACTCAGAAGAAAAGGCAAGTGGAGCTCTGAATCCTAAAAATGAATCAATACGCAGATTGGAAAGTTCCCTAAATAGATGAACAGGGGCAATCACAAATCCAGACTTTGCCAGGCTGGAGTTTTTGGACTTGGCATCAATCCTTCTTCTAGTCTTGGGGGCATGGGAGGCTGGGTTGGGGACCTAGGTGCACTCTAGCCTGCTGGGGGCGTTTCTTCTGTCCCTTAGAGGCGTGGGCTTCTCCTCCAGCCTTGAGCTTTGCCTTCTGTCCCTCTGCTATCACACTGGCTTCCTTCAGGGGCCTGCTTCTCCCAGGTGTGCAGGGGCCCTGTCCAGCCCTCCTGCCTGGACGCTGGCACTCACACTGGGAAGAGAAGGAGCAGCAGAGGCCACCCAGCCTGGGTTGTTTACCCTGCCGGAGCAGGAAGGGCCTGTCCCGCTCCTTGCCCCCTGATCTCTAGAGGGTGAGTCTCCCCTGTGCATTGTCTGCTTTCCGGTGGAATTTCTGGTCTTGAGGACTGAGTGTTCTCCTCCTCACCTCTTGGTTTCCTCCTGTCCAGACAGGGCTGGCCACCAGCCAGAAGCTTGACCATTCATGGAGAGCCCAAGGGCCACGAAGAGCAAAGGACTGGAGCAGGAAGAAGCAGGAAGTGGAAGTTTTTCCTTGGTTGGGGCCTCCTCTTCAAGTGGCCTGTGGGGTCCACCATGGACAGCAAGTGTCCCTTATGCAGCGGGGCAGTGTGAGCCCATGGAGAAAGCCCAGGTGGACAGATGAGGAGGTTCTACCCAGATGGAGGACATATTCTCAAATCTGCATGGACTTCATATCCTCAACTCTGGATCTGGATTTGGTGCAAGACCCTCCTGGTGTAATAGGGGTTCACTTGATGCTCTGACTAATCCCTTGTCACCATGAAACGTGTGTTTTTCTTTTTTCCTAACCTTCTCCTTCCTGATTTTCTCCTCCCTGATCTTCTTTTCCCCGATCTCTCCTTCCTAACCTCATTTTCTTTGAATCACCTCTTTAAAAAGACCACTATTCCTGCCGAGGGACAGAATCATATCCTTTGGGACATGAGTCCCCTGTATTTCTCCTTTGCTAGCAAAGCAATAAACCATCTTTTCCCCTTTTTCTCAAAACTGTGCCTTCACAGGGCGTGATGGCGTACGCCTGTAATTCCAGGCATGTGGGATTATGTGGGATTACAAGTGTGGGCTTCTCCTCCAGCCTTGAACTTTGCCTCATGTCCCTCTGCTGTCACCCTGGCTTCCTAATGCCTGGCTGGGTCTGGGCCCTGAAGGAAGGAGAAGCTGTCCCCACTGGACCCTCAGAAGGAAGCCCTGAGCTGGAGGATTGCAAATTCAAAGCCAGCCTTGGCAACGGAGAGGTGCTAAGCAACTCAGTGAGACCCTGTCTGTGGCTCAGTGGTTGAGATCCCCGAGGGCCCCTGAGTTCAATCCCCAGTGCCAAGAAAAAAAAAAAAATACCCATGTCCTCATTATTGGATTGGCATCGGGGACGAGGCCAAGCTTTTGGCAACACTGGCTCAGGAGGAAGCCCGTGAACTCAGGGTAAGACTGAGACCAGCCTCCAAAGATACCACCAGGCAGCGGGTGGGTCTGCCCAACACCTACCAACTCCCCTGCCCATGGCACTTCCTGTGGGATTCTGCAAGGCTGGAGAGAAGTGGGAGAGGCAGGGGAATGGCCCAGGTCTCTCTCCTGGCTTCCTGGGCCTAGCCCGCATGCCGGTTCCAGAAGAGAACCCAAGTCTGACTCCTGTGCTGTTGGAGGCGCCCAGACCAGCCCGCCCTTCCAGCCGTGGAGCAGCAGGCCCTGGGGCCCTTTGTGGGTTTGAGCTGCCTCATACCTGCCACCTCACCTCCTCTACCTGGCAGCCCCCTCCCCTCTCCCACGGCCCCAGGAAGGCCACGCTGCCATCTGAATGACAGTTACTGTCTGGGCCATATCAGCCTTACTCACTCAGCCCTGCCAGTTCCTGACAGAGGCAGGGGCCAGCAGGGATGCAGCAGAGGCCCCGACAAGGGGCCTCAGAGGAGAACGTGCTGTTATTCCCAGGTTGGCCTCGAGTCCTGGGAATAAGGGGCGCAGCCGGGATGACAACCTGGAGGGTCTGCTTTGGACCTGTTGGAGCAGAGGAGCCTTTGACGGCCAGCTTGCTCTGGGGTAGAGGGTACTGCTCAGGACAGAGGCAAGAGAATCAGCCCTTGTGGACGAGAACGCACTCGCCCTGTCTGTGCTGGGGGGCCCCAAAGCCCATCTCAGGGAAGATCCTGAGGATTCCGCTGGGCCCCCAAATCAGCTGTGTCGGAGAAAAAGGAAGACGGTCATGCTGGGGTCTCTGTCCTTCCCCTCGCACAGCACCTGCCATCCCAGCACTTAGAACTGAAAAACTGCACCAGGGGCTCGGGGAAGGGCTCTGGGCCCAGGCTCAAGCCAAGCCAAGCAGCTATAGCCCCGCCACGTTCCGATGACAGGGACAGCTTGAGGGGGTCTAGGGTGACTCAGATGAAGAGACATGCGGGAGTCTTATCTGGCAAGAAAGCCGGGAAGAAAGGACTGGTCAGTGACTCGGTGTGTCCCTGGAGCCCCATGGCAAATTCCATCTGTGCTATATCACCTCAGGAGCCGCTTCGTCCCTGGGAACTCCGCCACCCACAAAGACCCCACTGACCCCATCACTGTCTCCATGGGCATCTGTCCAGCTCAGTGGGAGCTCAGGACAAGACTCATGTCCACAGCCAGAATCCAGACATCCACCTCAACCAGATGGGTAGAAGAGTCCAGAAAGAGACCCACCGCATGAAAGCCCACCAAGAGGACAAGACAGAATAGGGACAGGGTGGTCCCTAGAGAAGAAGACTTGTGGAGGAGGAGGGAACGTTCTGTGCGTTGTGCCTCCCCAACCCACCCCATCCATATTGGCTTCTCTGCTCTTCTGCTGAGGTCATCTGGGCCTCCCTCCCAGCTCAGCATCAGCCTCACTTCCTCCATGAAGCGTCCCCTCCATATTCCACAGCCTCCACGTCTCCATCCTTAACTCCCCAAGTCTTAACATTTAAAATTCCTTCAGACGGTTTTATGCTCTTTTTATGATCCTCTCATGCACGTTGGTCTTTGTCTCCCACGTGTCTATGATGCCCTTTCAGGGAAGGGAGAAGTTCACATTTCTGAGTTTCACACCGTCAAGGAATAGTTGGCCACGTCGGGGAAGCCAAGATTCATACATAACCAGGGTCTAATAAAAACAGGATGTGTCCACAGAATGATGTAAAGGGAGACTTAGGCATGCAGGGAATGCGGAACCAGGCTGGTCAGGATGAAGGAGTGAATCAGAGCTGGGTGATCCAGAGATGTGATTAGAGAAGTGGACGAGGGGGACGGAATCCAGCCAGGAAGGCCCCGAGGTGCCCTGCAGTCTATCTTGCTGACATGGGCCGGCTCTGTGGTCACATCTACATGCACCACCCCACCCTTCCCTGTCCATCAGACTTCCTCTTGGTGGCCACACTGGGCCTGAGGAACCTCCTTCTTGCCTGAGGTCCATGGAGATCCTTTGCTCCCATTGCACATTGACGGCACTAACCGCCCTCAGGAAATTAGGTACCTAAGACACGTAGAGGGCCACTTTGAATTCCAGTGCAGAAATGACTTCCAGACAAGGGGTGCCAAGGGATAAGAGTGAACTAACACGCCGGGGTAGTGTGGTGGCAAAGGACGGCTCCAAAGGCCCAGTCAAACCCAGCTCCAGTTTTACCTGTTGGTGAAACAAGGCATCCTCGTCCCTGGAATGTTCAAGAAATCAGAATGTGCCAGGAACGTGAGCAGCATGCTTACAGGATCTTGAAGCCCAGAGAAGAAGTGAAAGCCAACAAATTGGGCCGGCGTGAGTGACAGGGCTGGAGTGGAAACAGGCAGATCTGGCCTGAAAGGGACAACTGGGACTGGCAGCCACCCTCTTGGCAACCTGCCAATCCCCTGCCCGGGCACTTCATGCCAACACTCTGCCAAACCACCGAGGGAAGCTAAAGAGAAGACCCAAGCATTCCTCCCTCAGGGAGCTTGCTTTATATCAAAATTAACGGCTTAGGCTGTCTGGGCTCCCGTCCTGGTGTTGCCACCCTCCAAGAGTGGCGGACACTTGGTGAGAGCCTAAGAATTCCCAACCTAGGACAGATGCTGTTTCAAGCAAACCTCACAACAACCCCGAAGGATGGGAATCCTGATCTGTTTTACTGATGTCTGGTACAGTGCCTGCCTAGCAGGCCCGAGACCCTGGGTTGAGGCATAGAATAAAGAAACAAAGAGAAAACTGAGGCGCGAAAAGCTAAGTTTTGCCTTGAGACACAGAGTCACTGAGGGTCACATCCCTGCCTGTAGGCTGGGTCCAATTCCATGGTCACCATTCTTCCATTTGTGGTATTGTCACTGTGCGGCCTCTCTGAACCCCAGGACTGGGTAAGATGGTTCCTCCTGGGTTAGATGGAACTTTATGAATTGGAGGAAAAGGTGACAAGCAAGGGCTACACAGAGGAACAGCGCGGGTTTGAGTGCTGTAAGAGTTTAAGGAGCCGGACGCGGTGGCGCATGCCTGGAATCCCAGCAGCTCGGGAGGCTGAGGCAGGAGGATCGCCAGTTCAAAGCCAGCCTCAGCAACTTAGCCAGGCCCTAAGCAACTCAGTGAGACCTTGTCTCTAATAAAATATAAAAAAGGGCTGGGGATGTGGCTCAGTGGTCAAGCACCCCTGGATTCAATCTGGGGGTGCCAAAGAAAGAAAGAATTTAGGGAGTAGGTTGAAGAGAGGCTGGAGAGGGCAGAAAGAACGGGTGCTACTGAGACGGGCAAGTCAGGAACTAGTTTGGGGAGGGGGCGTGGGACCAGCCAACACTGCTGCATGCTGGGCTCTTCCAGCCAGGATCCTCAATGAACAGAAGCTCACTCCTAGAGAGGGACAGAGGGAGCCAAGCCCAAACACAGGCTATTTTGGGAGTTGTGTTGTTTGGAGAGCCACCAGTCCAGAAATAGCGCCATGAGTTAGCAGGACCTTGCCCTTCTCCCACCCCCAGCTCTCCCACTGAAATCAGCAGCCATCAGGGCCCGGGCCCAGCATTCCAGGGAGTCTGTGTAACTGGGGGAGGCAGAGCTCTCTTCCCACAGGAAGGGCTCCTGAGAGCAGTGTTTGCCTGTAAAAGGGATTCTGGAAGGTGGAGGAGAGAGAAAGAGAGATTGAGTCAGAGAGCAGAAGGGAGGAGGTGGGAGCCTGGGAGAGATCACATGCAGGGAGAGGAGAGGAGACAGGGACAAAGGGAAAGTGAGAGAGAGGGAGTGAGCGGGAGGCTGGTGTGAGAGAGCAAGAGAGCAGAAAAGAGGGCAAGAGGGCAGCGGTGAAGGGGTGAAGGGGTGAAGGGGCGCCAGGAGGATGGTGATCTGGGCCCAGAGGAGTCAGGGCCTACGTGAGGGTGGGAGATGGTGGCGGAAAATGTGACACTGGCCTGGTCACGAACCACCTGCTGCGGGTCAGATAGCGCTCTCTTTCCCAATTAGTTCTGGAACTCCCCCAGAAATTCACGGCCCTGTCATTGAGTCTCTTATCTCCAACCCTCCGGAAATCAGAGATCCACTTATTTCAACAGCAGGGACTTTTCTGTCTCTCTCTGTCCATTTGACCCCTTACAAAACAGCCAGAGCTTGAGAGATTGGGTCAGAGTTGTTTGGGGTTCAGGATAAAAAGCAAAAGTGACAACACAGTGAGTCGGGCTAGATTCCCAGAAGGGTGTTGTGGGGAGGCTTTGGGGCAGCAGCCCCCCAGCAGCCTGCAGGAAACTGCACCCTGCGCACGGAAGGCCAGCTCTTCTACCCCGCCAAGGGTTGACAAGGCCATGTGCGTGTAGAGGACAGGCAGGGACCAAGGTCAAGTCTGGGTTCTGGACCATCAGCCCAGCTGACCAGGGGTCAAAGGAGAAGTCAGCAAACCAACATGGCGCCCCGCCCGCCCGGTCTCGCCTTAGTTCCTAACATTCACCTACAGATGCCTACAGATTCCCTCCAGTTTGGGAAAAGTCTCCCTGTGAGTCAATCTTTTTTCCAAAGGATGATGTACACCACCACCCCTCCCCAGTCAGGACATAGAGCTGCTCCCCGACTCTCCTGTGCCACAGAACAGAGTGTCTTTTCTGGAATGGCATGAGGTCCATGACGGGGGTGGAACTGGCCTCTGCCTGGCCAGGCACAGGCCATCGCCATCCACAGATCACAGCAGAGGCCTTCATGGTTGAGCCAGGCAGGTTGTGGCAATGACTCAAGGGAAGGGAAGGAGTCTCCACTAAGGGGATCAAGAGGCTGGGCCAGGGCACCTGAAGGGTCCACTTCTAAAAATGACCACATTCACTGTTTTCTGAATCCTTGGGGCTTGGCACTCCCAACCCAGACTCTCGGGATTCCCCTCTGATCCCTAAGGATGGCGGGTAGGAGGTGGGGCTGGAGAAGGGCTTTGGTCTCCTCCCTTGGAGAGGTCAGGGGCACTGCCTCTCTCTCACCACTAACCACCCTCTGAGGTCCTTCAAACCACAACTGAGAAAAGGAAAAAGACATAAACAAGAGACAGATGCACAGGAACAGTTCTCTCTTGTGTCTGTGATCCTAACTTTCCGACTGAGGTTTCCCTCATTCCCTGCCCCCACCCCCACCCGACTCCAAGAACCGACGGAGGAAACAAAAGTGGAGGCAAAGTCAAGATGGGAAAGCCACTCAGCTGCGGTTGCCCTTGGCATCTGTTTACAGAAAAATCCATAACAAATATCCTGATGCTACCACCCACTTAAACTTCCTGTGACTCTGCCATCAGCTGTCTCTATGGAGACCGCCTGTTGAAACCCGTCCCCTACAAGGAGCATGACAGTGCATGGACCCTGAAGCAGACAGCTCCATTTTTCTCCCTGCAGGAAGCCTCCGGCCTTCCCCTGTGGCCCCTCCACCCTCAGCATCCAGGCTACATGGCTTAGGGCTCCTGATCCTCCAAACTCCCCCAACGCCCTCCCCTGGTCCTTTAGGCTCACACTAGCCAACGCCCACCCTTGAAGAACTCAGCGTCACTCTTTCTCCTTTAAGCCCAAGGCCCTAAAAGCACATCCCGCAAACCCACCATGAACTGACACTCTGCTTTCTCCTGTCCCTCCTCCTGTAGCTCCAGCCTTCAGTGTCATGGGTGAAGGAGGAGAAGGCGCTGCCCCTCCCAGCCACCAAAGGCAACTCAAAGAAATGAAAGGTCCATTCTTGCCAAAGCTTGACCCTGGTAATCCCTGGTTACCACTTCTACCCACCTCTACCCCACCCAGCACTCCTCAAACTCCAGTCAGAGTGCTGTTGGCACAAGGAGAGTCCTCGAGGGCACCAAGAGAGTCTGGACACATGGAAGGACTCAACTGTGCATCATCAGGAGCTGGGCGGGCACATGGTGGGGACGAGGCAGGGACCCGCAGTCCTCTGTGGAGGCCCAGTACAGAACAGTCAGAACCCAGACAACCTCCTGGCACACCACATGCCTGCGGCCACTGGGCTGAGACCCAGAGGAGGGAGGAGCTTAGCCAGGAGCTTAGCCAGGGTGCTGGGTAGAGCACACTGGCAGAGAGAAGTGCACAAAGTCCATTGGGTTCTTGGATCCTCCACGGCTACCTGTTTCTCCAGCGGGAAGGGAGTACATGGGCTGCTTCTGCCCAAGCTGAGCGCCAGGGAAGGTGATCCTGAACCTTGGTCATCATGGACCATCTGGCACAGCCAGGGGTCAAGCTGACCAAAGAGAGAGGAACACAGGCATCAGGGTGGTCAGATCAAGGGAGGCCCTGGGACTCGGGCAATCAGGACTTGCTCAATTGTTCCCAAGCCCTCTCTTACACACGTACACATACAGTGACATGCACACACGCCTCAGCAAGCCCTGGAGAGGGAGGTGCAAGGGGGGCCTGGCTGGCGGTTCAGACGAACTTCCAGAGCCAGAAAGTGGGTGGGGCTGGAACATGAGTTCATCTATTTCCTGCCCGCATCTGGTATAAAGGGAAGCAGTGGCCCAGGAGGAGCACAGCTGTGGCTGGTTGCAAGGCCAAGAGCGCTGTCAAGAAGGAAGGCCACACCCCCTCCTCCAGCAGTGGCTAGACAGCTGCAGCTCCTGCCGGACAAACGGCCAGTCACAAGGCTCCTCTGAGAACTTCAGGTAGGAGAAAAGCAAATTCCCTCACCTCTCACCCGGGGGCTTTCTCCATCCTCGATCCCCACTTTTCCTCTGTATTCTTTCCCCAGACCCCTGTAGCTCTGAGCCAATCCTGCCTTGGCACCTTGGCTTGGCAGCAGGAGAGTGCTGAGGGTAATCAGGCCCCACCAACAACCCTGTCACCCAGAAACAAGGACCTTACTCTGTCCCTCTCCTGCAAGGTGCTTGCTGCTTCCTTACCTAAGGAGAGGGGGGGTTTTCATGCTGCTAACTCAAATGAAGCTGTAGTTGGGGACATGCGATAAGAGAATTAGAAAACGTTGCACAGTTCAAAGATGTCATTGTAATTTAGCCTTTCAGCCCCTTGGAGGGGTTGGGAGACCCACTGGTATTTTGCAAGATTCTCACAGGTAAAAAATAGGATTAAGCCAGGGGCAGTGGTGCACGCCTGTAATCCCAGTGGCTTGAGAGGCTGAGGCAGGAGGATCGAGAGTTCAAGTCCAGTCTCAGCAATTTATTAAGGCCCTAAGTAACTCAGCAAGACCCTGACTCTAAATTTAAAAAATATATAAAGGGCTGGGAATGTGGCTCATTGGTTAAGTGTCAGTTCCCGATACAAAAAAAAAAAAAAAAAATTGCTTAAGTCTCCCCAGGGCTGACCAGTGAAAAGAATCAGATGGAGGCCAAGTTTGACAGGCTCAGCACTGTTTGTGACCCTTTAATGAATCAGAAGCTGTCCTGTTCATCTATCCCCAGGTGGCACCAAGAAAGAGGAGGCTGGCCCACAGCTGTCCACTCAGCCATCCTCTAGAACATTCCCTCATATGACCCTCTTCCATTTGCTCTAGGATGCAGCTGTCTCCAGTCTTTGCCTGCCTGGCACTGGGCCTGGCCCTCCTCTTTGTTGAAGGGTCCACCCTGCACCGGCATGAGTACCAGGCCGCCCATCTGGCCACAGACTTCGGAGTGAAGGTGTTTCAGCAGGTGGCCCGGGCCTCCAAGGACCGCAATGTGGTTTTCTCGCCCTACGGGGTGGCCTCAGTGCTGGCCATGCTGCAGGCAACCACTGGAGGAGAGACCCAGAAGCAGATTCAAGCAGCGATGGGATTCAACATTAATGGTGAGAGACAGGACAGAGTGGGAGGCGGGGAGTCAGGTGGGCTTCCTAGAGTAGAGGCCGAACCTAGCAGAAGCTGGGGACAGGCTGGCTCCAGCCCAGCCAGGTCCACCCTTGTGCAA
The DNA here is from genome assembly GCF_052094955.1 of Ictidomys tridecemlineatus. NCBI lineage: Eukaryota > Metazoa > Chordata > Mammalia > Rodentia > Sciuridae > Ictidomys > Ictidomys tridecemlineatus. The sequence continues at coordinate 116,101,494 of NC_135486.1, forward strand.
TAGAGGGACTTCCCCGTCTTCTTCCCACATACCTTATACCACTGGGCCCTTGACTTGCCCTTGACTGGCCCTTGACCAGTGGAACTGACCCTTATTAACTGTGGCTCCTTAATTCCTCTAAACCATGAATTCCTCCTCTACAGAATGAGAGTACTAAAAAGGCCTAATACACAGGGCTATGTCAATATTAAACAGAATCATCTGAACTATTTGGCATAAACATTATTATAAAAATTAGTGTTTGTAACTTAAGAAAAGAGAAAAACATTCTAAACCAAAGAAAGGGGTAGGACCAAGACTTATAAGAAAAGAAGGGAGTTGTCAAGATTATGGTTTGGAATGAAATCTCCCTCCAGAGACCTCTGAGGGGGCAGAAGAACCATGTGCATCCAAGCAGAGTCTGGCCTTCCTGGGGAAGGCTGGCCATCTGGGAGTCCTTGGCCCAACATGAATGTAACATGCACTGTCCTTGCCTCGGCACAGAGAAGGGCATGGCCCTGGCCCTCCGCCAGCTGTACAAGGAGCTCATAGGACCATGGAACAAGGATGAGATCAGCAGCACAGACGCCATCTTTGTCCAGCGGGATGTGAAGCTGGTCCAGGGCTTCATGCCCCACTTCTTCAGGCTGTTCCGGAGCACAGTCAAGCAGGTGGACTTCTCAGAGGTGGACAGAGCCAGACTCATCATCAATGACTGGGTGAAGAGACACACAAAAGGTGAGCAGGCAGGGAAAAGGAGCCATGACACCAGGGGTCTCCCCTCAGCACGCTCTTCCCTGGAGACACAGGTGCTTTAGTACAGGGCTCAATAGCTAATATTTTCCTTAATTAGACTTTCTCAAGAACCAACACCAAAGGCATCCCTCTAAAGTATGAGATTTAGTAAGAGCAGCACTAACATTGGTACACACAATGCCCAGATGTTAGTATTGGGGCAATGGACAGGGTCAAGTTTCCAACCCTGATCCTGAACAGAATCCTAGCATCAGGAAAGCGTGGTGAGAAAAGACTTCCTGGGACTCCGGAAGATGGAACAAATTGGAAGCAGTTAGAATGATCCACTCACCCCATTCCACCCCACCCTCTAACTGAATCCCCTCAATGGACATCCCTTTGACGACTGGCTGTCCACAGGTATGATTGGTGACTTACTTGGCAAGGAGGCTGTGGACCAGCTGACACGTCTGGTGCTGGTGAACGCCCTCTACTTCAATGGCCAGTGGAAGACGCCCTTCCCAGAGTTGGCCACCCACCGCCGCCTCTTCCACAAGTCTGATGGCAGCACTGTCTTCGTGCCCATGATGTCTCAGACCAACAAGTTTAACTACAGTAAGTACAAGACCCCCCTTCTCAATCTCACAACGAGGGCCCCTCTTCCCCAGGATCTCCCAGAGAACATCCAAAATGTCGCCTTCTTGGGGAGAAGGATCATAGGGAGCATTTCCGTTTAACCTTAGTATTCACCCCAATTTTGACAAATATTCCCACTTGGATAATGAGAGGAGAAGAAAGGAATTTTTTTTTCTCATGCCAGATGAAGCCAAAATCTAGAAATTCTCTCAGGCCCACATCTGGTCAACCACCTGACCCCAATTCTCCACTTCAGGGTGTGTGGCATGATTATATAGGGCTGATTATATAGGGCTGGGAGGAGGGCTACATGGGACTTGGGATTAAAAGGATGAGGATTGGAATGAAATAGTGACAGGGTTTTGGGAGGAGGGCAGAGAAGGTCAAGAAGGTCAAAAAGGAGAGAAACCAGATTACATTGAATTGGCAGAAGAATAGGGAAATGGAAATCAAACCACTGAATAGGGCCTAGGGCTCTATACCAAGGGCCCGAGAGTGGTGGCCTAGTGTGCAGGAGGCCTTGGGTTCCCTCTACAGTGCTGCAAAAACAAGCAAATGCCACTCAAAACATGGACTGTGGACTGGGATGTGGACTATGGTAGAGCACTCACCAAACCTGTGTGAGGTCCTGGGTTCAATGCCCCAGCATTAGGGGCCAGGGGGACAACAAATAAACAAACACTGAATGGGGACAGTGGGAAGGCAAGCCTCAAAAGTGGAAATGGAAGCTGAGCATGGTGGGGCATACCTATAATCCCAGCAATTCAGCCCAGGCAACTTAGTGAGACCCTGTCTTAAAATTTAAAAAAAGCAAAAAAGGGCCAGAAATGTGGCTCAGTGGTAGAGAGACTCTAATACCAAACAAATAATCTGGAATGGCACTTGGCTTCCAGAAAGAGTAGAGAAGACAGGAGAAATAGCTGAAAACCCAGGGCTGGGATATTTTAATAAGGGCTGGAGCCATTTCCAACCCGCCATCTTGGTTATCTTCACAGCTGAGTTCACCACCCCTGATGGCCACTACTATGACATCTTGGAATTGCCCTACCATGGGGAGACCCTCAGCATGTTCATCGCAGCTCCCTATGAGAAAGATGTGCCCCTTTCTGCCCTCACCAATATTCTGGATGCTGAGCTCATCAGCCAGTGGAAAGGCAACATGACCAGGCTGCCCCGCCTCCTAGTTCTGCCCAAGTAAGCTATTCTAGGCTCTCACCATGCTTGCCAATGTCTTGATCTTCCCTGTCTCCCAGTTCCCTGAAATTACTGCCCCCGGGTTGAGTTTCCCATATCTCTGATGCCTGCCAAGTGGGGGCATGTGTGGGAGGCTGGAGGGAAGTGCTCTGGCCTGGGCTCCATTATGATCCCTTGAATCATCCCTCTGTTTATCTCCTCTGGAGGGAAATTTCCAGACTATGCCCCCATACTGACCACCCCCAGAAATACCCAGTGACAGCCAGCCAAAGGGAGAGCTGGAAAAACGATGTGGGGGAGGGATGCTGAATGGGTCTACATGCAGGAGAGCAGGAAGGACCAGTACTCCCACCCCCCACCTCCTTGAATCAACATCCTAACAGTGGAACAAAAGGAATCATTTCAAGATGGGGCAGCCTGAGCTATGGCTTCTGGCTGGAGTTTAAGGAGAGCAGATTTTCTCAATCCTTCTACAAAGCAAAGGGGGTGGAGATGGCTGAGGCTGGGTAATTCCAGAATTGCTGGGACACTCCTACAGGCTTATTCCCAACTTCCAGATGCTAAAATGACAGCCTTGGGGAAAGAGGAGAATTTAGCTGGGTAGCTGGTTCTGTTTCTCTCACACACCACACACAAAAAAATCGAGGTGATTAGTTGTGCCCTGGTGGGAAGCAGAGTGCCCCCAAACCTCACTGCTTGAGTCCTCTTCAGGGTTAGCTCTCTGAAACACAATCTACAGACCAGATTTTTATTCAAACATCCTGGCAGGAGAATTCGCCCTTGGCCCCCTAGTCAGATTGAATAAAATTATGCTTAAAATACTACCTTATTTGAGGAAAGTAATTAGTCACAGATTCAAGGGGGTGAGGAGATTGAAGAAGAATGTTCATTAATATTAGAAACCACCAGCAAAGAGAGAGGCTTTGCAAACAGATTTGAAAAAAAAAAACAGTCCTCTTCCATGTTCCCATGACTTCCTACCCTGTTGCTCTGCCCCCGTTGCACCTGATGGGGGACAGGGAGAGGCAGATGCTGCCAGTAACAGGAAGCAGGGCTTGAGCTGTCTCCCCTCTCCCTGCTGCCTGCAGGTTCTCCCTGGAAACTGAAGTTGACCTCAGGAAGCCCCTGGAGAACTTGGGGATGACTGACATGTTCAGCCCCGTCCAGGCGGACTTCACGAGTCTCTCAGGTGAGAGGTTTTCCTGCTTACTTATCCCCATGGGTCATGGGCCCCTGTAGAGGATAAAGGAGCTGCTCTGAGACCAGTGGCTGATCCACCTTGTATTCCTCTCTGTTTCAGTCCAAGAGCTTCTCTATGTATCACAAGCGCTGCAAAAAGTCAAGATCGAGGTGAACGAGAGTGGCACGGTAGCATCCTCCTCCACGGGTGAGTCTGGCAGGAGAGGCTCCACCAGTCTCAGCCCAGCCCAAGGGTACTAGGAGGGCCACCAGCCAATGCCTCACTCACCCTGCAGAATAACTAGTCCTAGACCCCAAATGGACCCCCCTTCCCAGTTCCATGTGGGCCTCTCTGTTCAGAGCACACTTCCTGTGCTGGGGACAGTGGCCCTGTCATGACACTCCCCCACGCGTTTCTCAACCTGGAAAGGGGCCCACTTTCCCTGGGACTCCTAAGGCCCCTGAATGTGGAAAAGTCCTCCAAATGAAAGCCCAGGTTGGTCTCACAGTGTGACCTAAATGTAAGGAGCTTGCTGATCAGTAAGCCCTAAAAGTGTTTGAGAGAACACTTGAAAGATGTCAGTCCAACCTCTGGAAGAAACCAGTTCTCAGAAGACATCCCCCAACCCCCAAGACCCATATTCAGAGAGGCAAAGTCACCTCCGAGTGCTGCTGTCAGATGGAAGGCCGGTGATACCAGAGTCCCTGGGGATCCATTCAGGCACTGGTACAGAGGTCCCTCTGTCCTAAGACATTGTCCCTTCTCTCCTAGCCATCCTGGTCTCAGCCCGCATGGCACCTGAGGAGATTGTCATGGACCGACCCTTCCTCTTTGTGGTTCGACACAACCCCACAGGTGAGCACGAAACTCCACAGTGTCCCCTGTCCTCCCAACATCCTTGCCTGGGGTACTCCAGCCCATGCAGAAGTAGACGCCCCTCCACCGCCCCTCACCAAGGACTCTGGGCAAGGAATATAGAACTTGGTTCCACTCCCCCACCCCCTTGGTGGAGATGATGCTCCGGGGTAGACCACACAGTCCTAACTCAGTCATCTAAGTACCTGTGACCCCAGACAGTCACCTACCTGCTCAGGTCTCAGTTGATCTGTAAATTTCAGGCTTCCTGTTCTCAACTTCCACTTCCTGTTCTTCCCCCCCCCCCCCCAGGGGCAGTGCTTTTCATGGGCCAAGTGATGGAGCCCTAACCAGAGGAAAAGAAGCTCTCATCAGGGACCAAAACTGGAGATGTGTCATGAAGGGAAGAAGCAAACTCCGGAGAAAGGAATTTTTGTTGTGATGACTCTTTCTGGGGAGAGAGAAGGCATTTGTATCTTTTTCCCCAATGGTAAATTCTTTCCAGTCGACTCTATGACCTCAGCCTCTTTCGGAGGTGGGAGGATCTTGCAGGGTAACTGCCCAGCTAGAGAGCCCACCGTGAGAGACCCCTGAACACAAAGGTCTCCAAGCCAGACCGGAAAACCTGCGGAAGGAATGGCGGGCACAGCTGCCTCTGCCCATCTCCCTGCCTGCTCGGCCTTTGGACCTGCTTCCCACGGAGGCCCTGGCAGAATGGAACCACAGGGCCTGCAGGAGCTTCTGTGTGCTTGCTAGAGACCGTTTGTGTTCCAGTCACGCTGCTGTCACTCTTGCGCTGTCTGCCACCCCTGCCGAGGCTGGCGACAGGCCAGAGAAGGCCATGGAAGAAACGCTCTTTCATCTCAAAGTCCACTCTAGCTGCAGATGGGCGGACCCAATGCTCACCCCGTGCCCAGCCTCCCTGCCCCCGCCCACCCCAGAAGCATCCCACATATATTATTTTGGAGTGTAGGTGACTTGTTTACTTATAGAAGCAGATTTTTGCTTCCCATAAACTTTATTTTTGTAGGAATTGAGGAAGAAAGGTCAGATGTGTGCCTGGCCCCCCACCCCAGATCTCCTGGCGGGGAGGGGGAGGCCAGGGGTGTGTTTGAGTATTTATCTCAGCCTTGCCCTGTGTGCGTGTTAGAGAGGGTGAGGGCTGTTAAGGGGAAAGTGTTATTTAAACTTGCTCAGAATGTTCCTTCGTGGGCTGTGTCATGCAAGCACCTCAGAGCCTGGCACTCCACCCTCATCCCCCGATGGGCGCAAGCGAGGTGGTGCACACACTGCCACCTTGTGGCTGCTTGACCCCACAGCACCTCTCTTTCCACCTGATGGATTTAGGGCCCCTGCCAAGGTGGTCAAATTGCAGCCCTCATTAGACACCAAAAGGATGGTGTGGGTGAGAGAGGCCTGAGGGAGGACAGGATGGTTTCAGATTTTTCCAATATATTTAGGAGCAGAGATGCAAGGGGCTGAATGACCTACCAGGACAGAACTTTCCCCAATTACAGGGTGACTCACAGCCGCAGTGGTGACTCACTTCAATGTGTCATTTCCGGCTGCTATGTGTGAGCAGTGGACACGTGAGGGGGGGGCGGATGGAGGAGACAGCTAGCTCGGACTCAGCCACCCCACTTAATTCATCTTTTTGAAAACCGACCAGCTGGGGTACCGCACCAAGACCTGCTTACTGCAGAACTGCGCGTAGATGCAAAATGAGTGTCATCTCATGGAAGCTGAGTCACCCTGACATCCTCTCTCCCGAAATAGCCTCATTCACTGTTTTTTGTTTGTTTGTTGTTTGTTTCTGAATTCATTATGCACTGGACAGTGACAGCCACACATGGTTACCATAGGAGTCCCCAAATGTGGGGCTGAATGTTCTCGAAGTTGTGTTGACTTATATGCTTTTTCACTTTTGATATATAAATGAGAAAAAAAATTATTTAAAAAATAAAATAAGTACAAGAATATGCCAAGACAGTCCCTGCTCTTAGCTTCTATGTTTCGCATGGTGCAAAGAATTGGGACCCTGCTGGCTGGAAGATTTCTCAGGTGGCAGGGATCTTGGTGAGATACATATTACAGGCACAGGCTTGTTGACCTGCCGTGGGTGGGTCTCCAAGATGGGTCACCCAGGTCTGCAGCAAGGCAAGACTCCAAAAGTGTGTGTGTGTGTGTGTGTGTGTGTGTGTGTATGTATGTGTGTGTGTGTGTGTGTGTGTGTGTGTGTGTGTGTGTGTGTGACAGAGAGAGAGAGAGAGATTGATTCTCCCCTGGGAAACATCCTAAAAAAGGAAAGAAGGGACTGGGGCTGTAGTCAGTGACAAGCACATGCTTAGCACTTACAAGGCCCTGAGTTTAATCCCTAGCATATTCACAAAATTGCTAAAAGTCTTGGGCTGGTGGTGTAGCTCAGTGGTAGAGCACTTGCCTAGCACCCCCTGAAGCCCAGGGTTCAAACCCCGGCATCAAGAGAAAGAAAAGTGAAAGGTTCCCCAGACATTTCCCACCAGCCCAGGCGGGCCTGATTGCCCCATCCCTGCAGGTTCTCAAGTGTATTTCCTTCCACCACCAAAGGCTCCCCAGCCACCTGCCCCTGCTCCTCATCTCTCCAGCCCAGATCAAGTCACCCTTCTTTTGCCTACGATTGCCCTTGAATCAATCCAGCCACACCACCCTGGATCCAACACTCTCTAGACAGCCTTCCTGCTGAGAACCAAAGCTCTACTCCCAGGCGATGATGCTTCCTACTCCCCAGCTGCATCTAGAAATCAGGTTCTTTGAAAACAAGGCTTTTTTGTTAGCATATTCTTAATAACCTCCTTAAAACATCTTCTCAAGAGTCTCTTATTCTTTTCCTCCAGGGGTGTGTGTGTGTGTGTGTGTGTGTGTTTTCCAATGTTGGAGATGGAACCCAGGAATCCAGGGCCTCACTGCATGCTAAGAAGGGGCTCTATCACTGAGCTATGCTCCCAGCCCTCCTGGTAGTTGAAAGCCTCTTGGCAGAGGACACACTTCCCCCAATTAGTTTCTGCTCACATATTCAAAACTATTTTTTTAACTAAAAAAAAAAAAAAAAAAAAACATTAACTATCAAAATTGTGTGACACCCAACTCCAGAACTCTAAAGACAGGATTGATAGGTCCAGCCCTCTGGATGCCCAACTCATTTCTAAATAGGAACTAAGCACCTATGCGTTCTGCGTCAAAGCACTGTCTTGTGGTTAAGAGGTAGTGAGTTCTCTGTCCCTGGCAGGATTCAAGGACAGCCAGATGACTGATGGAGATGTGTCAGTGGCCAAGGTGCAGATTAAGTGACTTTTTCAAATTACAAAAATAAAAACCCAACATGCTTATAGGAAGATATACAAACGGTTTAAAAGATAGAAGTAGAAATGTAAGAGTCCCCCAGTTTGGGGTGTTCTTTTAGAGCTCTGCTAAGCATTTAGAAGCATATTAAAAATTCGTTTCTTTCACTCAAATAAAATCGTGGTACACACAGATACACAGCACACAGTGTTGTACAGCCTGCTTCATCGCCTGATGATCACTGCTAGAGGCCTCTCCCGGGTTTGCTCTGCCAGCTGCCTATATAGATGCACCATAGATGTCCTGACCCACCAAGGGTGGCTGTTGCCTGGTTTTGTCACTGGTGGTGTTGTTACCAACAGTGCTGTGGGAGATACTCTGTCACGTTTACCAGGGACTCGTGTATCTGCAGAGTGACTCCTCATGATGTGACTGTCTCCTTTAGGAAATTTCCATTCCTAAAATTGTGTGATTCTGGTGATACAAACATTCTCAAATGATGCAAAACAATCAAAAGTGGCCATTTTGCCCGATGAGAGTGTTACCTTTTCTCAAGCTTGAATAAGACTTCATGACTCCCACATAAACCTACTGCTGTGAATAAAGAGAAATTTTATTCTGTGAACAAAAAGAACCCTCACGTTATCTTTTTTTCCCTGTCTCTCTTAAATGATGTCGGGCTTCCTTGGGGCAAATTCTGATCATGATGTGTTTTAGAGTAAACCTAGCAAGGTACTCAATCATTGACTCCTCAATCATTTCAAAAGTACCAAAGGCCTCTGCCCGGCCCCACCCCTCTGAAGGGCCAGTGGGGGCATTCTTGGGCACCTCCAGCGTGGTGTGCTCAGATGTTCTAAGGCTATCTGGTTGGTGGGCACCCCTTCCTTATGGGTTCCTCCCTTTCAATTCACCTTTTTCTTTTCCCATGAGACTAATGTAGTGAGAGGGTCCCCAAAGTCTAATCAAGCTTGAAAGGGTCTTCTCCCCTAGAAAGCCAGAGGAAACCAAGGCAAGAGACAAGATGGATGGCTCATGAAAGTTCTCCCCATTTTAGAGAGAAGGCTGTCATTTATTTATTTTTATTTTTTATTTTTATATACATGACACTAGAATGTATTTTGACATATTATACATAGATGGAGTATAACTTATTCTAATTAATTCTTGGGGTTGTACATGATGAATGCACTGGTTGTGTATTCATATATGAACATCGGAAACTCATGTCTGATTCATTCTACTGTCTTTCCTATTCCCATTCCCCTCCCTTTCTTTCATTCTCTTTTGTCTAATCCACTGAATTTCTATTCTTCTTTTTCCTGCCATTTATTGTGCCATACTCTCAAATCAGAGAGAACATTTAGCCTTTGGTTTTTGGGGGGTTGTCTTATTTCCCTTAGCGTGACAGTCTCCAATTTCATCTATTTACTGGCAAAGTCCATAATTTCACTCTTCTTTATGGCTGAGCAATATTCCATTGTGTATATATACACCACATTTTTTAATCCATTCATCTGTTGAAGGGCACCTTGGTTGGTTCCATAGCTTAGTGATTGTGAATTGAGCTGCTATAAACATTGATGTGGCTGTGTCACTATTGTATGATTATAAGTCCTTTGGGTATATGCTGAGGAGTAGGATAACTGGGTCAACTGATGGTTCCATTCCAAGTTTTCTGAAGAATCAGAGAGGCTGTCTTTGAATCTCACAAGTCTACATCTTTCCTGTGCTGTCCTCACTGTGCAACTGGCAAGCTTTCTAGGGAGAAAATACAGTTATGGAACCAAAGAATCAAAGAGCCTAGAGGCACTGGGCCTACTTTGGGCTAGCTTAACCCAGAAACACAAACACTAGCCCCATCCGATTCACAAGATAGCTCCACTTTGGGATTTCTGACCATAACTTCAGCTGGTAGCAAGTATCCCTCTTCCTGCCTTCCTCTCTTCACCGAGCCCACTTTGAGCTCACAGGGGTAGCTAGGGTCCCGAAGGTGACAGTCTAAGAACTCAGGAACACTGAAATCCAGGTATATCCTTTGACCTCTTTATAACCTGAAAATATGACCAATTCCAGGGCTTGGGCTGGGGACTGAAGAGGAATCCATTTGTAACATATTTTCTTAGAATTCTAAGAAAATCTTTTTGCACAAAATGCTTCAAAAACCAGGACAAGTTAGCTCTAATTCTGTAGTATACAGTTCAAAAACCGTCCATCCATGCTGAGAAGGTTCAAGAGACAAGAATTCTTCAAAAGGCCCCCTTATCAACAGGGGAAGTTTGCACTGGGAACTGCCCCATTTAACAGCGTGCTCAGCTTCTCTGATACTGCGAGGATAAAGAAGAGCACGCGGTGTCACAGCGCGAGGCCTGACATCCTGTTTGACTTTGCCCTGGCCCCCTTCCTTGGCTGTTCAAAGTTTTTCTTCCTTTCTCTATTTCTTTACGGATGAAAAACTAACAAGACCTGCCTCCAGCCACCATTTCTGCAGATTTCTTATCAATCTCACCCAGGGAGATGATGAACCTTACCATGGAGGGCAACGACATGAATGTCAGAAGTCCCTTGATGTAAAAATATTCTATCAGAATAAAATTGATCCAGGAAATACTACCTGTTTTCCAAACCCTGTTTTGAAATGGCTCCTGAAGTAAGTTTTGTTGTAATAATAGTGGCAAACTTTTATGTAGAGATGAGACCTAAGACACAAAGAGGTTAAGAAACTTGCTGCTACTACTACTACTACTACTATTACTATTATTATTATATTTTTTTGAGACAGGCTCTTGCTATGTTGCCTAGGCTGGCCTCCAACTCCTGGGTTCAAGAGATCCTTTTGCCTCAGGTTTCTGAGCAACTGGGACTATAGGTGCCACTGTGCCTAGCTCCTGCCATTACAACCATTATTACTTAACAGCCCCATGTAGTGAGCATCTCTGTGCTTGTCGTGGCGTTGGATTGCTTCTCTCTGTGGCATCTATCAGCAGCAACAAGTCTCCCTGGAAACAAAGAAGGACTCAGAGAGTGCCACAGTGCTGCCCTCACATGCCAGTCACCAGGACCTTGTGCACTTACACATGCTACCGCATCAGCCACAACACCAGCTTCCTGAACATGGCCTTTTGTCCCCCAGCCACCAGATGTCGCTTTGACTCTAATGGAAGATTCTTCTCCAAAACAGCAGCTGTGGCTTCAACCAAAATCTTTCCAAATCTGAACTCCATCCAATCGAACAAAAATTTATTTGAAAGCCAAACTTCACATTAGGAGACTGGAGATGTGGCTCAAGCGGTAGCGCGCTCGCCTGGCATGCGTGCGGCCCGGGTTCAATCCTCAGCACCACATACAAACAAAGATGTTGTGTCCGCCGAAAACTAAAAAAAAAAATAAATATAAAATTCTCTCTCTTTAAAAAAAAAAAAAACAACAAACTTCACATTAGGTACTATGAAGCATTGAGAAAAAGAATAAGTGATGCTTCTTAACATCAGGTTCCCAAGGAGAAGAGACACCAGAAAGCTGAAAAGCAATGCATTATTGAAAGATTAATCAAAGGAACATTCTGGATACAATTGCTCTAGTCCAGACTAGAACACAGGTTCATCAGAGGGCAGATGTTTGATTGAATATGATCGATTGGGTTCGGGGAGTAGAACATTCTAGAAAATGGTGTCAGCAAAATCACAAAGGAAAGATCATGGCAAAAAAAAAAAAAAAAAAAACAGGTTCCAAAGACACAGGTGAGGATGAAGTCCTGAGTTGCTGGATTAGCTCCTGCTGCTCGCTCTCTCCTCTGATAACCCAGCTGGTGTTCCCTGTCTCTGTCATGTGTCCTTTCTTATTACCCTTTGCGTTCCAGGCTTATAACTTTTGAGTGTAGGGTCAGTGAGTGACAGTAGTCACATGGGAAATCAAAAGATGGGGTGGCTTCACAGGAAGGCAGAAGGAGGTAGCAACTTGTTTGTAGCAAGGGAAGTTTGAGGTGACAGCAAGACCTTCACATGGGGATGCGTATCAGTCTAAACAGCAGGTGACTGAGCCGTGTCCGCTCTGTACCGGAACAGCTGGAGAAGGCCATCTATCATGCAGCAGGAACAGCAGATATAAAACGTACAGTGTTAAATAAGAAATTAGAATTTTGACTATTTTGGGGTAAGAAGTAAGATTTAAATATTTATATTTGATGACTTAGTCCATCCTCTGTTGCTACCATGGAATACCTAAGACTGGATAATTTATACAGAATAGAGGTTTATTTGAAGTCACAGTTCTGGCAGCTGGGACGTCTAGGAGCATGGCTCTGGCATCTGCATGGCTTCTGGTGAGGGCCTTGGGCTGCTCTGACTCATGGAGGAAAACCAAAGGGCAGAAGCAAGGAAGCAGGAAGGTGAACTTGGTTTCTGACAAGCCTCTCTAGATAACTAACGCAGGCCTGCGAGAATGAGAAAGGCATGGATCCCCTTGAACGACCTGATCACCTCTTCAAGATGCCACCTCCCAACACAGTGAGGAGTTAGGGTGCCAGCACATGAACGTTGGGGGTACCCTCAAACCACAGCAAAATCTATACAGACCACAGCTGAAGCCAACTAACAAACTGTGCTGCGTGATGGGAAGAAATTAAGAATGTGTATGATACCATCCCCCAGGATCTTGCAGTTGAGCTGAAGAGATGAGGCTATGCACAGAGGAGGTCAGTGGATGACACGGCCTGATAAGGAAGTTTGCTAGTCAGTTCTCAGGTGCAACAGAAACAGGCTCTTTTTTTTTTTTTTTTTTTGGTATTAAAGATTGAACCCAGGGATGTTTAACCAGTGAGCCACATTCCCAGTCCTTTTTTTATTTTTTTTGAGACAGGATCTGCTAAGTTGCTTAGGGCCTCGCTTAGTTGCTGATACTGGCTTTGAACTTGTGATCCTCCTACCCCAGCCTCCCGAGTCACTGGGATTACAGGTGTGCACCACCACGCCCGGATATAAACCAACTCTTTCTAACTGAAGCTCAAAAGGAAGGGATCCAAGTCTCCAAGTCTCATACTAGAAACAAAACCCCAAATCTCAGCTGAGCCCCCCACAACACACCCATACCCAAACTAGACCCAGGACAGTCCCCAACAAGACTGCACTGCCATCCCAGGAACTTTACCCTCTGCCCTTTCACAGAGTCTAACCTACCCTCCATCCCCTCATCCACTCCTAGACCAAAGTCCAGGCAGGTGCACAGATGGGAAGAGGCCACCAGACACGGCCATGCTGTGCCCACAAAAGAGGTTGCAAAATAGCATATCTGGAAATTTCGAATGCTATAGTGGGATGGTTGGTCTATGTCTCTGGAGACTCAAGATGGGGTGGTACCAAACTGCAAGAAGGGGGTCTAGAGTCTAGGAGACAAAAAAAGAATGACAAAACTACCATAGAAAGTATACATATGTTCAGGACTGAGGGTAAGAGCATGTAAGGTTCCGTATGAATTATCACTAAAAAGAGTTTAAAAATAACTGCAAATGACATCATCAGGGAATTATGAACTATTGCTGTTATGTTTTGCATAGGATTAGGTATCCTTATAAGAGAGCTTGAGGGGCTGGGGATTTGGCTCAAGTGGTAGCGCACTCACCTAGCATGTGTGAGGCACTGAGTTCAATTCTCAGCACCCATAGAAACAAAATATATTGTGTCCACCTAAAACTAAAAAAATAAATATTTAAAAAGAGAGAGAGAGAGAGAGAGCTTGAGGGATTCCATCCTCTTAATTTTTTATTTATTTATTTTTGTTTTGCAGTATTGGGAGATTGAATCCAGGGGTGGTCTACCACTAAACTACATCCCCAAACCTTTTTCTTTATGGGCTTATTTCTATTTTGAGACATGCTCTCACTAAATTGCCCAGGATGGCCTCGAACTTGCCATGCTCCTGCCTCAACCTCCGGAATTGCTAATCACAGGCACCATTGCGCCCAAGATGGTTTGAATAATGGAGTCTGCTTTAAAGTTCAAGTTGAGACTTAATCCCCAATGCAACAGTATTAAGCAGGTGGCCTCTGGGAGGTGACTGAGCAATCCTCACGCAGAGGATTAGGTGTCCTTATAAAAGAACTTGAGGGATTCCATCCTCTTAATTATATTTATTTATTTAGCCTGTTGGGAGCATGCTATCACTAGCATAGACCAAGCATGTCTGGGTCTTTCCACAATGTCAGAATTCAACAATGACAGTAAATTCACGTGCTCTCCCATTTTCATAAGTGGCAGTTTACTGAATATTCATGGGTTATCTGGTATCAAAAGTTGGGCAAATGCAAGTTCCAATCTTAATTTCTAATAGTTTTACACTCAAGTCACACATCACACTGTGTGTGTGTGTGTGTGTGTGTGTGTGTGTGTGTGTGTGTGTGTGTGTGTCACAGAAAGACTAAAAAAGGGTTAAGACAGCCACAGGGATTCAGAACTGAGAGGGAAGGCAGAGGGCAGATTCTAACGCAAGGTCCCTGTAGGTGATCAAATAAGATTAGGAACCAATCAAGAGCTTGTTCAACACGCAAGAACTTATTCTAGGCCAAGGTCCAGATGGATGGCAGTTCCAGAATGTCAGCTTGAGATGTCAGCTTGGAGTGGGCCATACAGGGTCGTCACAGGCAGAAGGAACCATGTTCTGCTGAAGCCCAACAGGACAGGAAATCAGAAGTTCATCACTGTGGCAATTTTCCTGGGTAAAGCTCACAACCAGTGACCAGGTGATGGGATCAGGGTGCCACCATGTCCAGTCTGAGGGTGCCCCTCCTTTTACGGGCCTCAGGTGCGTGGGCTGCATCATTCAGTGGTCTGGTTTTTCTGAGATGAATTTGATACACCTGCACACCCATGTGCTTCCGATTAATTCCATCAGTCCACAGGTGGTTACTCTTATTAGCATGGTTAATTCATTCGTCAGTTTGTGCCTTATGGTTGTGCCAGGCAGATGGTGTCATTACTTGTACAAACAAGGTGCACAGTCATTCTGCTTGGGCACTGAAAATGAAGAAGCTTATGGCAAACTACCTTTTGTAAAACGATTGCTTTACAACATGGAGCAATTCAGGTTTAGGCACAGCCTGAAACTGCTTTTCCACAGGTCATGAAGTGACTCAGAGCAGAGCACAGCCTGCCCTCCACATAGCCCCTTTGGTTTCATTCAACATGTGAGGAAACAGGGAAGAAGCCACCATCTTGGAAAACAGCATCTCTTATACATCAAACCAGCTGATCTTGGACTTTCCACCCCCCAGAATTTTGAGAAATAAATTGCTGTTCTTTATAAACCACTCAGTTGGAGGCATCTTATTAGAGTAGCACATATTGACTCAGGTAATGACTTAAAGAATGAACCCAAAGTGGGTTCAAAGGGCATCAAAAGAGGGGAAAATGCAGATCCTAGGCTCAAAGGATGCCGGGCTTCTGAAACCAGCTGAGCCATCCTTCCAAACGCTACAGGAACCATTCTACAGCCACATGAGGGACGGCAAGGGGAGCTGTCAGTGTGGTTTGGGGGATGACAGTACAAACACCCTCCGGAGCTATGCAGGAGAATCTCACCTCTTCCAGGTATTCTGAGGGAGTCACCAAGCCTCCAGGCTCATCCCGGAGTCCTCTCCCTGCTTCCCCACTTGGATGCTGGTGGGCCCATCACAGGCATCTCTCTTGATTTGCCCCTCCCCGTTTCATCCTTGCACCTGGGTTCCCAAAACGGCCTCTTCAATGATCTTCCAGCCTTCCATTTTGTCCTTTCAAATTGTCCCACACATTACTATGTGATTAATGTCCTTAACACTGCTTTCACCAAGTGATTCATCAGCTCAGACACCATAATGACTCTGCACCCATCTGCCCACTGCAGCAAGTCAACTCATCTCCGCACACCAGCTCTATTAACTCATAGGTTCACTAACAATGAAGAAACCCAGTCCACCATTTTCTAACTCGTCTCAGCCACTTAAATTCTGTTATTCCACATGAGCAAAATCTTCTAACAGTTCCCTCATTAATCTTATCTTTTTTGCAATTAGACATGTCTCACTGAGTCAAGGAACTCTAGAAAGTATCAGCTATCCAAGGAATATGGAGCTGATGTCTCTAGAGTTTCCCAATGTGGGCAGGTGCTGCCTCTTCACCTCGCTCCCTATATGTAGCCACCTTCTCTCTCTCAGGGACACACTTCTGTTCATTTGTTTTGCTTTCTGTCCTTTTCCTTATTTCAACTCCATCATGATTCACCCTTTCTGATTCTAACAACTTGCTTCATTGATCTTATGCTTTACCTAATAAGTAATGCCAGGATCATTCAGTCAACTCTCTGGGCCATCACCAAGATCTCCTTGGTATATACCACCTGCCTTAGATTAGGCTATTAGCAAGCAATAAAGGATAGACAGAGGAGGAAGGGAAATGAAAAAGAAAAGAATAAAAAATGAAACAAGTTGAGAGGGGGAAATAATAGCTACTATTATCAAGTATTTACAATGTGGCAAATATTTTCTATATCTTATCTTTATCCTCAAAATCACCTTCCAAGATTTCCCACCACTTTCTTAGTTTTCAAAACAAGAAGATAGAGGGTTCAATGACTCCCTTGAGGCCATACGTTTTAGTAGGGGTTAGAGACAAGCTTCCACACCAGGTGAACTAGGCCTTCCCTCTTGTCACCAGAACATCTGACCTCTAGTTACTTCTAGTGCACAGATTCTCTATATTCATCATTCACCAACAATGTAGTAATCGCCTCAATTATCAGGTAGACTGTGACAGTACTGCCTTGTGTTCAAGTAATCTGTATTTTTTTTAATAACTGCTCTAAAGTGCAAAAGTAGCAATTTTATTACAGCATGCTTTTATACCCACTTTATTAGTAACAATTGTTGTTAACAAAGAACAAGAAAAATGAAGACATAAGATTTTACCAAAAAGTGCTTCAAAGGCTATTCAAAAAATAATAACATAGGCCAGGCACGGAGGCACATGCCTATAATCCCAGCAGCTTGAGAGGTAGAGGCAGGCGGATCATGAGTTCAAAGCCAGCCTCAGCAACTTAGCAAGACCCTAAGCAACTCATCAAGACCCTGTCTCTAAATAAAATATTTAAAAGGGTTGGGAATGTGACTCAGTGGTTAAGCACCCTTGGGTTTAATCCCCAGTACCAAAAGATAAAAATAAAGTAATAATAATAAAACATCAATTGTTGCTAACAAGAAGCTAGAGATAGATATAGTAGTTCCCTTTATCCATAGTTTCTGTGGTTTCAATTTCCTGCAATCAACTATAGTCCAAAATTATTAATAGATATTTTCTAGAAATAAGCAATTTATAAATTCTTAAAATTGCACACCATTCTGATGCAATCTAGCTCCACCCCAAATCTATCTCTTTGTCCAGTGTATTCACATTGAATAAGCTACCCACCCATCAGCCACTTAATAGCTGATAGACTGTGGCAGTACTGCAAAGCTTGGGTTCAAGTAACCTATATCTTATTGAATAACTGCTCCAAAGCATAAGCATAGTGGCAATTTTATTACAGTATATTGTTATAATCGCCCCCCTTTTTGTATAAGGGGTGCTTTACCACTGAGCTACATCCCAAATCCTTTTTATTTTTTTGAGACAGAGTCTTGCTAAGTTACTTAGGGTCTCACCAAGTTGCTGAGGCTGACCTCAAATCTGGGATACTCCTGCCTCAGCCTCCAGGATTGCTGGGATTACAGAAGTATGCCACCATACCCAGCTGTTCCCCTTTCTGTTATTATTATTAATCGTTTACTGTGCCTAATTGTAAACTGAACTTTATCATAGGTAGGTATGTATGTATGTGTAGGAATAAAACATACTTTATATAGGGTCTGGAATTGTCTAAGCTTTCAGTAATCCACTGGGGTCTTGAAATGCAACCCCCTGAGAATAATGGGGACTATAATTATTAATTTTTCAACCTAACAAAATATAAGTTTTCTCTTAAATTCATACTCCTTCACTTTACTACACACACACACACACACACACACACACCACTGAAGGCTTACATTACAATTTACATTTTTACACCTACTTGTTTAGTTCTGACCCACGCTATCCTTTTAAGATTCTTTTTCTCTCCCCCTTTTCCTTACATCCCTTTTATACCAGCCCTTCCCTTTTCTTTTCTCACTCCTCTGGCTTCCTATATATTTCTCTTTAATAGACTGTTGTTCTAGTAGATTCTCAATACATACTTGAGCTCCATACTTTCCTCATGCCCCCCACTACCCCTTTGTATTCCTCTTTTCCATATAATTTCTCCTCTCCTCATCTAATTCCCTCTTAACTGCCTGCCTCCCTCCCATTAGCCCTCCCTGCTCCCTCAAAAACCCCAAAGACACCTCTCACCCCTTTTCCCGCCTTTTTCCCCCAAGGCTCCAAAGCTCGAGGACCTCATTGTCCTCTTCCCCCCATCCTCCAACCCACCCACAAGATAGCCTTGTTACCATGACGACTGAGCTTCTCAAAGCTGAAGTCAAGGACCTGGTTGCCATGGCTTCCGCTTCTCCGCCTCCAGCCCCGCCCGCGCGCCCCGCAGCATTGGCGCCTGCGCAGTGCGCCGTGAGATGGGTCTCCGCGTTGGGGCGGGACGGGGCGGGGCTTTGGCGGAGAGGGAGGGAGGGAAGGAAGAGAAAGGATAGAAAGGGAGTGGAGCTGGCACCTACGGTGGCCGAAGAGGGACGCGCCGAGCCGGAGGCTGCAGGATGGTAGGCTGTGCGAAGAGGGAGGGGAGGGGGGAACCGAGGGGCGTGGGCTGCACCTGCGGGGGTCCTTGGGGGCCGCCCTCGTTGGGAGCCGCTCTTTCCTCCCTCTGGTCCTCCGAGGACCCACTTCTCTGAGCGGGTGGGCGACCCGGCCTGGGGAGGAAGAGCTGGAAATGGCACTCGGGAGAGGGGCGGGGAGGGGGCGCGTTTGTGCGACGAGAGGGGACAGTCTAGGGGCGACGGGACCGTCCCAAGCCGGCAGAAGCTCTCAGGGCTCGGAGTTCGGTCCAGGGAGCCCCGACCCCGGCCGCAGGGAAGCACCCGAAGGCGAGGGGCGAGGGGTCTGTTCGCGGAGGGAGCTAGCGGGGGTCTCGGGTCACCAGAACGCTCTCCCCCTGAGGCCCAGACAGGATGGGACCCGCGAGAAAGCGGGCTGTGGGAGGGCGTTGTTTCCGGGTCCCGGCGTGTACGTCCCACCTCGGTTCCCGGCCATGCGCGCCCAGGCTGGGCTGGGTGGGGAGGCGAGTGGGCTGGAGGGTTGGTGCTGGGGACCCAGGTTTGAGGATCCCCGGCTCCAGTGCCTCTGGTTCTCCGCCCCCCATTCTGTTCTCTTTCCGGAACCCAGGCCTTCCGTCTTCCTGCTGGCTCCCCACCCCATGTTTTGGCTGCCCGGGAGCTCCGTGGGGCCCCTCGGTTCTCCCCCTTCCCCATCCCACCCCCCCCCCAAAAAAAAAACAGTTCTCCAAATCCTGATTTTTAACCTACTAAACTAGTACTGTTGTACACACCCCGGGATTCCAGCTCTGCTCGTGTCCACGGAGAAGGGAGTTGTTGGGAGCAAATGAGTCCAGGAAGGGACACCTGGAATTGGGAAGCTGGGGTGCACGAGGTAGTGAGGGCTCTGCACTCCATCCCACTTCACCCAGCTTGCTCTTTGTTCCACAGACATTCCCTAAGGGAGCCACCCTGTATGACCCTGTCCTAAGCAAGGGACTGAAAGGGAGATTGGTCATCTGATGTCTGGGGAAGTGTGGGTCTTAGTGGGAGGCACCCTAAAAGGAAGAGAAGAGCTAGGGATCATATGATTGGAGGATGGAGTTTGATCATCCTGACACCAAGTCCAGTGTTGGACACATGTATACATCTGGAGAAAGATACCCCTGAGCATACGACTGTCCATGGAAGACACTTAGGGACATCAGCAAGGGCTTATGAATAGGATGGGGTGGAAAACTGAGGTAGCTTGAGACAAGTACCCCACTTCAGCATGGTGGTGGATACAGGAGGATGGAAGGGAACTGGTATCTCTTTGCATTAACTATGTACCGCTTGTCACTGTGTTAGGCATTTTACTTCCTTTAGAAAGCAAAGTTAGGAAATGGGCATCAGGGAATAAAAATAATACCTAACATGTTATAATGCCTCCTATGTGCCAGGCACTGTTACATATATCAACTCATTTAATCCTTCTAACAGCTCTGAAAGGGAAGTTGTTTGATCATCTTCATCTTACAAACAGGGAAACTGAGATCCAGAGACATAAATCAAGTTACTGAAGGCCATAGACTAGAATCAGAACTTGAACCCAAATGACAGACACACCAAAGCAATAGCTTCTGCCAGAAGGAAAGTTACTCGCTGGTGGGAACACCTAGAGTTGTCAGCCAGCAGGTAGATTTTTTTAAGAAAGTAGCAGGCAGCCGTAATTAGAGAATCAAGGGGCTGAATTTGGGCCTGTGTGTATGGAGGAAAGAGGTTCAGAACAAAATCTCGGACCCTCCACTCTGTCCATGTCCTCCAGATGCGATTCATGCTGCTGTTCAGCCGTCAGGGAAAGCTGCGGCTGCAAAAATGGTACCTGGCCACGTCAGATAAGGAACGGAAGAAGATGGTTCGGGAGCTTATGCAGGTTGTTCTGGCTCGAAAACCCAAGATGTGCAGCTTCCTGGAGTGGAGGGACCTCAAAGTTGTCTATAAGAGGTGACTCCCCACCTGCTTTCAGACCCGCCTGCATCCTGCTGGATTGAAGTTTGGCAAAGAATTGAAATGGCAGAGAAATAGGTGCCTCCTAGGTCAGGGAGAACCCAGAGCCCAGGACAGCAATGAACACCAGCCTCCTGTACTTTCCAAACTCCCCTTGAAGAAATTCTTGTTCCCTGCTTAGTATTGCTCAAGCCTGGCACTTGCCACACATATACTTCTGTCCCTATAGGCTCTATCTTGTCCACTGTGCGTGTCCCTTACTGTCTCTCACCATTCGGAGGCCTTGCTCCACTTTTCCCAGCATACAGGTGCGCACCCCCCCACACACCCTTTCCAGTTCCTTCTCTGAGCAGGTCAGTTAGTTGGCTTGGGCTTTTGCTGAGTCAAATCTGAGCAGATCAGAGGTCAAGAAGGAAAGAGCACACATCCTTACTTATTTCTGAGAAGCTAGTTACTCTTTGTGTACCCAAGGGCCACTTGCCTGTGTCCAGCTGGGGCGTAGATCTTGGACTGATGGGAGATTTAAGCTCAGAATACCTGGGTTCCAAAGCCAGTTCCAAGCTGTCTCTCGTGTCCCCTCCACAGATATGCCAGCCTCTATTTCTGCTGCGCCATTGAGGGCCAAGACAATGAGCTCATCACGCTGGAGCTGATCCACCGGTATGTGGAGCTCCTGGACAAATACTTCGGCAGCGTAAGTCTCCCCTCTCACCCCGGTTCTATATTCAGAAATCCCCCTTTCTGCTCAACTCCAAGGTCCATCTAAGTCATCTCTACTCTTCCAGTCTCAGGGGAGAGATGCAGTTGGAGCAATAAGAACAGTAATTAATCTCCCTTTTTAAGCTTTAAGCCTATTAGCTGCGCCCCTTAATAAGCCCCGGGTTGAGGTGGGGTGGGGAAGGGACAGAATCTGGCACTTAATCTCCTCAGCTCAGACTTCTTGTGCTAGGACAGAAACAAGTTCACATTTCCTCAGTGGTTCTGACCTTGGCTTTGTATTGGAATAAAATAGTAATGCCCAGGGCCCCACCCCCAGAGATCCAAGTCACTTATCTGGGGGGAAACCTGAGTCTTGTGCCAGACAATTCTGTATCCCACTCCACAAAGCCCTTTGGGGTTCTCTTGTTTGCTCCTCATTCTATCCTATAAAGAGGTGTCGATATCCCCATTTTCAGATGAGAAAACTGAGGCTGAGACACCCCATGATACGTACAGCTAGCTGGGTCTTGGCAGAGCCCTGCTTGGGACTCAAGTCTTCTACCCCATGGGCCAGTGTCTCTATCCACTGTGCCACAGAGGGAGGCTCACACAGCCTCTGGTGGGAACAGTGTCACAGATATTAGAGGCAGTGCAACAGGAACCACGAACAAGGATAGACAAAGGCAGTTTATTTCCTGGTTGGAGGGCAAGAGTCAAGAAGGAGGGAAGAAGAAGCAAAACCCAAGTCCTGAGGCTCAGGGTGGAAGAACTGAGACCCAGAGCAAAAACCCACCACGAGGGGAATGGTCATGGGGAAATAGGGACTGGGCGCACCTTGATGGGCCACTCTGCCTTCTCCTCCCCCTCCTAGGTGTGCGAACTGGACATCATCTTCAACTTTGAGAAGGCCTACTTCATCCTGGATGAGTTTTTGATGGGAGGGGACGTCCAGGACACCTCTAAGAAGAGTGTGCTGAAGGCTATTGAGCAGGCAGACCTGCTGCAGGAGGTACGGGCCAGGGACAGTGAGGAGGAGGAAGAGCATCACAGCAGAAGGGACCCTTCCTCCCCTGGACACCCTGCCCGCCACCAAGGGGGCCCCCTTCCCTGTGGTGTCTGGCCGCCACCACACCCATCTGTCCAGCTTTCCCTCAAGCCCTGACCCCATAGGGTGGGAGGCAGAAGGGCCCATCACACATCTATGCCAGTTGTCCCCTCATTGCAAGCTCTTTCCCCACCTAGTGCTTCTCTCACTGTCAGGGGTTTCTCAGAATTAGAGAGGGGCACCCAGAGATCAGTCTTCTCTTCCCTGGTTTTTTGAAACACACACATTCAGAAGCCTTTGCTTCTCAGGAGCAGACGGCCATGAGGATTGGGGCTGGGGTGGAGGGTGCCTGGATGTTGGTTCTCTGCTATCCAGCACCCCCGCCCTCACCCCATTACTGCCTGCCCCCTCTCTGCTGTGCCACTGCTGAGCTTTGGTGCAGGGAGATGAGTCACCGGAATCTGCAGTGACGAGCAAGCCGACCTGAGCTGGCTCTGAGGAGGGGGAGAAAAGGGGCAGAGGGGGGTTCATCCCTACACAAGGAAAAAGGGTAAAACTGAACTCGCCACGTCACTGGTCCAGTGTGTGTCTGTCTCTCATACACACACACCATACACACAGGCCCTGGTGCACCCCTACCCTGATTACTAGTGCTCTGCTGAGACCCTAGTGACTCATCTCTCTGCAGTCTAGTTTACCTTCCCTCAGGGACTTGGTGACAACCTCTTACTACCTCCCCCAACCCCCCAAAATAGGACCCTACTCTCTATACCCACCAGCCCCAGGAAAGCACATTTGCAGCTCTGGTCCCAGGTTCCCTGAAGCCAAGCTTCCTGCTCACCCAGCTCCTGGCTGTGGGTTTTCTGGGTGGTAATGGGCCCAGCCTGGTCCCCTCCATGCCACTGTGGGTGCTGGGGTGGTGCTGGGAGGCTAGTGAGCGCCCCTGAGTGCTCGCAGCCACCCCAGCCTTGGGCTCATGATGGTTTCTCTCCCCCTCCCCGTGTCTCTCTGTGCTCCCCAACTCCGCCACCTTCCTTGTGGTTGCCGGTTGTCTTACCCACCCTGCTCTCCTGGTGTCTGCGTCACCCTGTCTGTCTCTGCCTCAGGAGGATGAGTCGCCACGCAGTGTGCTGGAGGAGATGGGTCTGGCATAGCCCCTGCCGGCCGGGCCCCGTGGAGCTAGGGGAGCTGGTGGAGAGGCAGGGCATGGTGGCTGCTTCTCCCGCGTCCCTCAGGGCCCTTCTCTTGGTGGGACCCAGTTGCCCCTCCTCTGCCGCCTCACCTTCTTTGGAGGGAGCCGTGGGCTCCGGCCCTTCAAACATTCCCTTCCTCCACCCTCCCTTTCCCACTGAAGGCTTTCGGAGCTAGGAGGCAGGAAAATGTGACCAAGATGGGGTGCTATTTGGCTGTTCCCTGCCTTTGAAGAACCAATGTCACCCAGAAATCCTCCCCCACTTACCACTGTAAATATATAAATATGTCAGGTTAAAGGGAAAAGGTTTTCAGGGCTCTTCTCTCCCCTGTGCCCCAAAACCTACCTCCACCCTCCCCCTAGCCAGCCAGGGCAGCTTCTCTGCCTGGGAGGGGGCCTTTTCCCTCACCTGCCCCCACTTCCTCCTTGGCTTTAGTGGGGCCCCTGTCCAGCACCAGGGCAGGAACTACTTAGTTAATTTTTTTCTAACCTTGCCACTTTGATGGAAGGAAGGGCTGGGGGAAGGGCAGGCTTTCTGGGACACTGGCCCTGTGCCTCCTCCATTCTGTTCTGGGTGAGGCAAGAGCTAAGGGGGAGGGGTGGGCAAGTGTCCACCTTTATTTCCTTTCTTCTGAAATAAAAGGAAAAAGTGTTTCTGGACTTGGTTTGCCTGTGCTCTGTGAAGAAAGGCAGGGCTGCTGCATTCATTGGAAGGCCAAGAGTACACTACCTGTTAGCCTTTTTCAGAATGGGTGTTGCCAGACTTAAGAAAAAATACAGGATACCCAACTAAGTTCTAATGTCAGACAGTCAGCACATATTTTAGAAATGTAACCCACTCAGTCACTGGGGACACACTTGTTCTAAAAACATACTCATTGTTTATCTGGAATTGAACTTTAGCTAGGAGTTCCATGCTTCATCTGACAACCTTGCCCAAACAGTTTTGGGTGCCTGACCACTGTCTTCACCCAGGCAGAAGCAACTCCTAGGGACAAATGTCCACTCAACTACGATTTTCTTATGGAAGATTTCGTTTTCCCGGTTTAGTTTCATTTGGCAAGGAATCAGGAGTTCAAGGGTGTCTGTGCTTAGGAAGGATTGAGAAACAGCTAACAGCAGGGTGTCTCTTCGCTGTCAACCCCTTGTCCCCACATTTCCTGTGAAGTACATAGGACCAGGGAATTCATGGGGCAGTTAAGGGAGAGGTGGAGTACCACCCAGGACCGCGGAGAGTTTCCCAGGTACCCACAGTAGCTGCTGTAGTGTCTTGGACTGGAAGCTTGTGGCTTCATACTTGATGACTTTAACCTGCCCTATCCCCAAGCTTGAAGCGGGAAACATTTACCCTCCAAATATGATTTCACCTGTTCTCCCACTCGACCCTCGCTTTGGTCTGGGGATAGCAGAAAGTGATCGGTTTCGCCGGCGCTTCCCTCACCGCCCCTTGGGAAGGACCTCACAGGCCCAAGGGGACGGGTGAATAATGGAGAACAAAGTCCTAATAAAATAGTCACTTTTATTTCTTAGCAAAACTATTTCCTCCGTGGGGGGTATTTACAACAGTGAGAGGAAAGGAGAGGTAAATTTAGAGCGATTTGGAGAGAGCGGACAGGCTCTAGGGACGCCCAAAGGGCGAGAGACAGACACATTTTCACACAATTAATTGGAACTGCTTTTTCCGGTTTCGGACGGGGACGTCCCATGAGAGACTCGTTTGGGACAGGGCCCCGCCGAGGGGAGGGAACTCGCACAAACCACCCGCCCACCTGGGCGGGCCCCGGGTAACCCGAGAGTTTTGGGAGTTCGGGCTTCGGTCTCGAGAAGAGGTCTGGCAGGTCCCGGAACAGCCCGGAGACACAGCGGCCCGCGGGCGGGGGCGGGGCCAGGAGGCGACCGAGGGGCGGGGCCGGGGCGCATGCAAACACCGAGAGGGCGGAGGAGCGACACGGAGGGGGAGTGGCGGCGCGCGCGGCGGGGACGCGCGGGGGCGGGGCCGGGGCGGGTCACGGGCGCCGGAGCAGCACGTGCTCGATGTAATTCTCCAGCTCCTCCTGCTCCTGCAGCCGGCGCTCCTCCGCCTCCGCCGCCTCCTGCGCGCGCTGCGCCTGGGCCTCCTGGTCCGGATAGTGGCGCGAAGGCGGCAGGGCGTGGTGATAGTGGCGGCGGCGCGAGGCCGCAGGCGGCTGCAGTGTCCGCGGCCGAATGTAGTTGGGAAAAGGGTGGTAGGGCCCAGGGGGAAACACCTCGTTCTCCTCCCGATCCCAGGGCGGGAGCACTTCGTTCCAGTCCGGCAGCTCATCCCGAGCGGGGGCGGGGGCGGGAGGCGGGGGCTGCGGGGAGCGGACGTGGGTGGGGGCGGGGGCGGCCCGGGGGGGCGGCACTGGCTCTGGAGGGGCGTTCTTCTTCCGCTTCCGCTTCTCCTCCACCTCCTCGATAATGCTGACCACATCGTCGGCTGGCAGGTGGAGTTTAGTGGACAGCTCAATGAGGCTATCGATCGTCTGCGGGTCCATCTCCTCGTCATCGTCCTCCTCCTCCCCGCCCTCCTCTGCCCCCTCAGCCTCCTTCCGCCGGTGGCCTGGCGTCTCCTCCTGGGAGCGCTTGTCCTCTGCTCCGGCTTCCCCGTCCTCCTCCTCGGCAAACAGTAGCGCGTTCTGCCGCGCCCTCTCTGCCTCCTCCGCCTCGGCCTCCGCCTCCGCCGCCTCCTCATCCTCTTCCCCCACCCTCTCCTCCCCACCGCGTCGCTCCTGCTCCGCCTCCTCCCTCTCGCTCTCTCGCTGCTCCTGCGTTTCCTGCAGCCCCCGACCCCCCAGGCCGCGCTGCCGGGCCCCGCCCTGCAGCAAATACTGGAGCAGCAGGTCCGAGGCGAGGTCGGCCAGCCGCTCTTCCTGCGCCGCGGCCTGCCTTGTGGCTTCTGCCTGCCGCCGCCCGGCCTCTACCTGCGCCAGCCCTTGCTGTAGTAGGCGCTCCCCCGCCTCGGAGCCGCCCAAGAGTGAGCTCTCGGGCCGGCGCGCCTTGGGGAAGGGGGCGCCCAGGCCTTGGTACGCCTTGGATAAGGGTGCCAAAGCCTCTCCCAGGTGTGTTTTGGGGGAGGACACTCCTTCCCCGAACTGGTGGGCTTCGGGAAGGGGCCCGTTCTCAGGCACACGCGCCTGGAATTGCGAAGGAGCTGGGGGCGGCAGAGGCGCGCGCTCTGGGACGCGCGCCTGGAACTCTCCCCAGGAAGCGCGCCATACGCGCTCTGGCCCAGGGCTCTCCAGATTGACTCGGGTCAGCGTGTGCGTGCGGGTTTCGGTCTCTGCTGCCGCCGTCTCTTGCTGGCGCTTGGCACTGCTCGGACTGAAATCTCGAAGTTCTTGGAGCAGTGACGCTAGCGCCTCGAGCTCCTCAGAGGGGTCTCCCGCTTCCAGACCGTTCTCCTGCGTCTGAGGGCGAGGCGGGACCGCGGGTGCCTGGGTCTCTGGAGCCGGTAGGCTGTGGGTCTGGCTGCGCACGGTCTCGGTGAGCAGAGCTTCTGCTGTGTCTTCAGCTGGCCCCTGCTGGGAGCCACCCGACGCCGGGGACGACGCCGGGCGGTCGAGTGCCTGCAGCAGCACCGCGGCCAGCGCCCGGGGATCCACGCCCTGGAAAAGCTCTCCCTCGTCCTGCGGCTCAGAATTTCGAGCGGCTCGGACGTCTGGGGCGCTGTCATCCTTTTGCCCGGGCGTTGCGACCCCAGCTACTGGCTCTTTATGGTCAGAGCTGAGGGGAGGAGGCTGCGCCTCGGGGCGCCCCGGGGGCGCTGCTTCTAACCCCTTGATCAGTAGAAGGAAGCACAAGAGGGCGGAAGCCGGCAACCTGAGGGATTTCATGACCAAGGGGCTGCCGGAGACTGAAAAATAGAAGGAACCAAATAAAGAGGGGATTTCTGTAAGAATTCCCCGCTCTCTAGTTCTATGTTCCCTTCCCCCACCTTAAAGCAGGAAATCCGGGGCTTCCCTCATTCCCCTAACCTTACCCAGAAGAGGGACGTTTAGAAGCAAAGGAGGAAGATGTGCTGATCTCTGAAGTCGTGAAAATGGGAAAAGGATGCCTGCAACCCTCTCACCCAGTACTCCTCGCCCCCTTCCCTGAGCCATCTCACTGCCAGCGCCCACGTACTAAGCAGCAAGGATAGGGGGGAAAATCTCTGCTCCCTCCCCACAGGACTCCCCGGATGGTGCGTGGGCGACTTCAGCAGCAAGAGAAAAGCTGCGACTCCCCCATTTACCAAGGACCCTTACCAGGGGCTCCCCGCTGTGTTTTCTACACCCCCATCCGGGAGGAGAGAGAATCCTCCCTCACACCCACGGTTGCTAAGGGTTTGGGGGGCGGACAGCGGAGTATTTACCAGCCGGTGTCACGATGAGGGAGGTGGAGAGGAGGGTCGGGGCAGGGTAGGGACAAGGGAAGATCGGGACCCGTCCGCCTTGGCTTCGAGTGGTGGCTGGGCTTTGAGCGACGGTCGAGGTCTGACGTCCAGTGGGCTGGGCTCAGCAGGATCCGCACAGCTCCGGACTGCTCGATTTCTAGGGCTTCAGCACGCTGGACAGCGCCCGCGCCTCCGCCGCCTTATAAAGGGGAGCGCGCGGGGTCACGTGGGTGCGCCCCGCCCCATTGACGTCAATGTTCATTCATGGGGAAGCGGGCGGGCGCCTGGTGGAGGGAGGACGCCCAGCGATTGGAGAGTGCGTGACTCTCCCGGCCTGCGCCTGCGCACTGAGGGCCTCAGTTGGAGGGGCGTGCGCTAGCCAAGCTCCGGGAAATGAATGAATGAATGAATGAATGAATGAATGCTGAGAAGGGCGGGGCAAGGGGCTATGAATGAATGAAGGAGAGACGAGGAGAAAAGGATGAATGAATGAATGGGAGAATGAATGGAAGGGTGGATGCAGAGGCGCTAGAAGGCGGGAGGGTGGGTTACAAAACAACTTGCAGCTGCCAAGCTTGCGTTGCTGGGCTGAATAGGAAGGGGGCACCCCCAGCGTCTGACTGGGCATCAATAGGAGATTAATACTGGGGAGGGGGAGAATAAGGATTTGAAAGCTACGAAGGGGTCTGGACTCCCTACCCCTCAACCTCACGGTCCTTGGGGAACACGCCCAAGGACAGCGTGAACCTGAGAAGAGGGGCGGATCTGCTCTCCAGCGGGCGCAGTCCACGGATCTGCGGTGCGGGGTGCTGGCTCAGGTCCCCCGCAGATGGGTGGATCTTGCGGTTTTTGTACACATTGGAAAGGGTCCGAGTCGAGTCAGAAGAGAAAAGGGAAAGACTGAGGATGTGTACCTTTGAGTCGTGTCTGTTCACGACCGGCTCTTGTCTGGAGAAAAAGGTGTGTCTGTCCTTCTGTCCGGTTGACTACCGTGCTTGTCAAGCCCCCCCCCCCCCCGCTGTGCCTCTTCTCAGTCCACTTCCCACCCTCCTCCAGCTTCTTTCCCTCCCGCGGCTCCCCCTACCCAAGGACGTTTGGAGGGCGAGACCAGACCAGGTGGGGAGGGGGTTGCGCAGGTAGGGGGGTGACTCAACTCCTTCTCTCTCCACCACTTAAAGGGAAGGTTTGAAAGCAATGGTGGGGGGCGCTGCGACGTCAGAGTTAGACCCTCTCTGCCACCAGACCCTTGGACCGTATCTCCTGCCAGAGGGGTTGGGGCTGGGGGCTTGGATAGTTAGAGGTTCCGGGAGTGGGGGGCGATGACGCACGGATTGCGCAGAGAGAATCCATCAGCGAGCTGGGTCCGGTGAAGGGAGACCAGGCGTGGGCGGGGGTGGGGGGAGGACGGAAATGGGGAGGGGATTGGGGAGAGGGAAGGTGGCCAGGGGAGCAGCCACTGCAGGAATGAAGGAGAGGGAGGGAGACTGGAGGGGGCTGCGGTGCAGGCAGAGAGCAGTGCGGGGGCGTGGGCAGGGAAAGGGGGGAGTGACAATGACACACACCAGATACACAAGAACTGCGGACACAGGGGTGTTCGTGGGCACACGAAAGGCATCCCAAGACTCTGGAAACCAGGATGGGGTTGTTTGTGGGGGCTCACAGCCTCTTTCGAGCCAGTCCGAGCCCCCCTCCTCATCTGTTCCTAGTACTGACCTTCATTCTATGTCCCCCCCAACACACACATTCGCACACTTGCACACTCACGTGCTTTCCCTCTATAGCCAGCAGAGGCTTCTCCGCTTCCATCAGTGGCTCGACTTTCCCAGAAGAGAGCCCATCAGCTCTGCGGGGAAAGAGATGGGGAGGAGTGGAGAGAGAAAAGAGATGGGGGCAGGGAGAGGAAAAGAAGGAAGGAACCTGGAGCAGGTGGAAGAAGCAGGCTGAAGGAGAAGAGGAAAAAAAAAAAAACTATTGAGAACCAAGGTGGCTGGAGAACCCAAAGGAAGGAAAGAAAAGGGATCAAAAGACCCTCTTGGCAGTGCTTCACATACCCCCTCCCACAACTCTCCAGGGCCTCCCCTGCCCCTCTGGATTCCCCTCAAATCCCTTGCCTTCATCTTTTCAGACTGTTGCATTACAGGCAGTAGTGGGATGGGGAGGGGGTCACGTCACCTTGAATGAATCAGAGAGATGTGTCAGACATCTGCAGGGGGGAGCCAAGGGGGTTGATTGACGGGAATAAGAATTTAAATGCAAGAAGAGGGGAGACAGGCACCTAGACACATTCTGTAAACCCTTGGTTTGTACATGTGTGTACATGGTACCTGTGTGTGTGTGTGTGTGTGTGTACATGTGTGTAAAGGCTCCTGATATGCCTCTCAGCTTCTTTCTGTATATGTGTACAGAAATTAGAAAGACCCATAGTGGGGAAGAAAAAGAAAGGGCATGAGGGGAACAAATTGTGTGTTGCATCAGATTGAGAGTGGATGGTCATGGCACTGTTTTCCATTTAAATAGGGGTTCTTCTCTTCCAAGGCATGTGACTGTTTCTGCCCTTTTCCAGCTATCTGCGTAGGTTCTGATTTCTTTGGGATGCCTGTCCACCTGGGCAACTTTGAGTCTTTGCACCCAATTCTGGGTTGCCTGTTGGTGTCTGAAAGGTATGCCTGGCTTGGTGGTGCCCCAGAATGGGTATATATGTATGTGTGTCTTTGTGCATTTATCTGGGTTCTTCCATGCTGGTGATTATGTGGGCTTCCATGTGCCTTGTTCTTTCTTGCCCCTCCCCCTATTTGTTTCTAGATCTCTATGCCATAAAGCTTCAGAATCCAAGTTACTTATCTGCTGTCCCCAAGTTGTGGGTCCTTGTCCCTGGTTTTCAGAGCATTCCCCACTCCTTCATTTCACCTAACCCCACACCCCTCTATGCCTCCACTTACTCCCAGGGAACCCTCTCAGACATCAATATCCCAGAGCCTCAGCCGTCATGGGGTAAGGTGTGGAGGAGACAAGGTGGAAACTCAGGGCACCAAAGGCAATAGGCTTGGTGATTCCATTATCTGAATCTTGACGGTGTGGTCTCTGGACTGTGGATCTGCCTCTCACCCCCAGGTTTCCTACCTGGGTCAGCTCATTCACACATCTTCACCTCCCTGGAATGAGCTCCCTCTAGGAGCTTCTGGAAGAGATATGGATTAGGGACAGGATCCTGGGATCAGGGAGAGGAGGAAGATGGCAGGAAAGAAAGAGAAATGGAGAGGAAGCTAGAAAAGGCAGAGCTGAGATGGGGATGCCTGGTGTTTGCTCTGAGTGGTTTGCATGAATCCATCTCTCTTTATCTTTGTTTCTGATTCTGCTATACTCCCCAGGAGGTTAGAAGAAGAAGATGGAGTTCAGCAAAGTAGTGATCCAAAGCTGAAGGTTTGGAAAACCAGGGGGTTGGGGCAGAGCATTGAGTCTTTTCCCTGAAAAATCTAGGAGAGAAAGAAAGGGCAGGGGCTCAAGGCCCCCGCAGTTCATCATCCCCTTCTTCCCCTCCCCCTCCCCCAACCGGTGACTCACCTCTGCAGCCTTTCATTGCGTCAGCCATATGGGGGGACAGGCAGAGAGGGGGCATTTATGAGAGGGCAAGGGTCTCCACTTTGAAGTGAAAGGAGATGCTGAAGACCCCCTGATAATGGCCCCATTTAGAATACATACATTATTGCCCTACTCCCTAGTCACTCCAGGGGTGGGAAGTCCAGGGAAGGGGCTGGGGAGAGGGCTGGGGGCCACTGGAGGGTCTGGAGTGATGAGCAATGGGAAGGGGATGCTCACCCTGATTTTTAATCCCAGGGTCTCATTGCTTCAGACCCCCACCCACTTCTGAATGGGGGAGGGGAGACCCTGCAAACCGGGGGAGGCAACGCCGCAGAGATGAGTCACCAAGAAAAGGAAAAAGAGAAAGAGACAGAGATGGGGAGAGACACAAAGAGAGACAACTCCTGGAGAGAATGAGAAAAGGACACACACACACACACACACACACACACACACACAAACATCACGAAGGTGGCATCCACAAACTAACAAGAGAAAAGAAATTGTGCACGTCCATAATCATGATCCAGCCCCCTCCATAATCATGATCCACCTGTCACACACACAACACACTGTCATATAGAGTTACACTAAAATTCTGAGACACACCCACTTAACAAACACAATATCACACCTAGCTTAGCACAGTCACTCAGACTTAATGCTGAGGGTTTGTCCAGAGCAATTGAGAGCCCTCATTCCTCTTACAGAGTGGCAGGAAGGGGATCAAAACCCTCAAGAAATGTGACTTCAAAAATCGAAGACGCATTTTCAGGGACTTACAGTCTGCACCGTACACATGCGACAATATACACAAGTCGCCTGCCTCCCCGTCTACACGTACATAGTAACATATCAAGCATTGTCTACATCAAGAAGCCACCTGGGGTACCTGTTTCTGGGAGTACACCAGGTATGTTGTCCCGAATGCATCCACCCAGACACCCCCTGGCTTGTATACATAGGTACAGAAACACAGACACACAAAGACGCCCATGGACACACTCACACGGACGGAAACCACCTTGCGATGCCTCGCCCGCGTCCGCACTTGTCCTGGCGCCCCCGTGTGTTACTTTTCGGGATCGCAGTCTCCGCCGCTCTGGAGCTCCGCTCCCGGGGGAGTGGGGGCGGTACCCAGGCTCCTTCCACCTCCTCCCCCAACCACGCGTTGCCCACCCAGAAATGGGGAAAGCGAGCGTGGCTGGAAAACGAGTCGAGGGATGGGAGTTAGGCGCTTGGATCCTGGTGTTTAGAGAGGCCGTTCCTGGATGCCAAGATGAACTTGGGAGACGATCCCACAGAATTTGGGTAGCAGCCGACTTCCAGGTCTAGGGGAAAGCGAAGCCCAGGCTTAGTCCGGGCGCCGCGTCGCAGCCCGCCTGGGTTCTGAGTAACCGCTTCTTTCCTCCGCTTGGTGGAGGTGGGGGCGCACAATGGCCAGCAGCCCTCCCCAGCTCCCCCCCACACACCAGGAAGTCATTAGCCCCATTGCCACGGGGCTTAGAGATCCTCTCTAATACAGGCTGCTGGGGAAGGGGGGAAGATAATATGTTACATCCCTCCCCACTAAGAAGAAGAGAAACACACACAAGGGGTGGGCAAAAGGTCCATTTTATTGCCATAAGGCCATGGTGGAAATGGCAAGGAAGGGGCAGGAGGCAGCCAAGGCAGAGCAGCGTAGCCACAGAGCTGGAGCTGTGAATAGTGACAGTAGCTGTTCCCTTTGCCCACCTTTTCCCACCCACTGGCGCCCTCCTCTGCCCACATCTTGGATTCCATCCCCAGCAAACCCCGAGCTGGATCCACACTTCCCTAGCAACTGTCCACTGTCCATCAAGAAGTCCAGAGCTAATACCAACACACAGAGCGAGGTTCTGGGCATGCTGTGGCCTTGGCACACCTGGTTCTAGGTCCAGCTATTGACGGGACCTCAAAGAAGTCACTTGGATCCTTCTAAGCCTGTTTCCTTCTTCTGACTTTGGTGTGGGATCCAGTATAGGAGACAGCACTGTACAAATGCAGTGGTTAATACTTGCATTTATATAGAAGACTCTCAGAGTCTAAATAGCATACATAATCCAGAGGAACAGTGTGCAGAAGTACAGGGAGGTGGGGGTTCCAGTTCTCCTAGAAGGTAGACTGGTTGGAATCTGAAAAACCCTATGCCACGTTGAGGGACAGCCCCTAGGCCAGGTTTGGTTGCACCGGTTTCTGGCTGGACCCTCTAGTTAGTTGGGGACCTTAGGAACCCTGGAGAAATAACAACATCATTCCAGTTTGAAGCAAAACCCAGCCAGTGTGGCAAGCTGAGGAAAGCACACCACCAAAAGTAAACAGGATCCCAAGTGGGGGATCATTATAAATATATTTTATTTACAACCTCTCTCTCTGGTAATGGGGAAGGGAACAGAAGAAAAAGGGGGGAGGAGCAGAAAAAATGGTGTTTAGGAGCTAAGTGACAGGAATGTCCAGGGAGGAAGAAAATGGGGGTGACAGAAGCAGGAAAAGGACACTAATCTAGAAGACAGAGGTGCCAGTGAGGAAGAGCACCCTGGGCCAGTTCTGAAGCTTCAGAAGAGGAAGAGAAAGAACATGGCTGTGTCCCCTGCTGGGACCTGGGCATCACACACAATGCTGCCACTTCCATCTGATGGGTACAGAAGGGAGAAGCCAGGATTCATGGGAAGATGGACAGGGCTCTGAAGGGATCCATCATTCTTGGAAAAGAAGGGAATGGGTAATAGAGAACAAAGGGGCTCCCCCATCTTCAGAGGTTCAAGTCTGGAGTGGGAAAGGGCATTGGGGGGAGCTAGGAGATGGCCCAGTTGAGAAAAGGGAAAGGGGAGGACCTATATGCCTTAAGGTAGGGGGCCAGAGCCAACTTCTGAGGGGAGCGGAGCTTGGAAATGGTAGGCACGGGCTGGCTGGGGATTTGAGGAATGAAGCAACACTGAGTGCTTCTCCACTTTTCTCTGGGAAGAGAAGCCTCACATGTCAGCCTCCAGCTGGTATTGTTCCATATAACTCTGGACCAGTCCAAGCCCCAGGCCTGGCAGAAATAAGCCAGCTGTGACCAGAGCTGGGGCATCAGGAAGAGTTGGCACAAGACGTAGAGGCCGGTGAGACAGGCGCTGCAGGTGCCCCAGCAGCTGGCTCTGCATCTGCGCAATGCAATGTCGCTGCCAAAGCAGTAGATGTTGAGGGAGCGCCACCAGCGGTCGCCGCCTTGCGGGGTAGGGAAGGGGCTCGTGCACAGCGTGAGCTCGCAAGGGCGCACGAGGCCGCCAGAAGGCGTAGGTTGCTTCTTTGAGGATGGTAGGGCTGCGGGTCCAGTCCCTCCCGAAGCACGTCGGTCGCGTTGCACGGAAGGCGATAGCAGAAGACGTGCCACTTCACCGCCTGCCTCGGACACGGCCTCCGTGGCAGTGGCGACAAGGTGCCAGAGGCCTGCAGAATCGCCGGCCGGGCGCCCAGGCCCGCTAGCAGCGCCAACGCGTTGAACCAAAGCAAAAGGATCCCCTGTGGGGTCACGAGTGAGCGTGTGGCGGAGGCGGGGCGGGCGGGGGTCGCTGGAGAGTCAGGCTTCTCTGCATCTTCACTCCACACTCGTGCCTACTGGCTCCCAGCTGGGCCCTTTGGGAGGACCGACTGGGTCCAGGCAGGTAGCAGGGATGGCCAGAGGCAATGGCTCTGAATACCTGGATCCCGAGGCGGTGTCTGTATGGAGTAGCCCTGAGACCTGGGGTGTGGGTCTTTGGACACCCGAGGGGAGTGAAACCAAGGAAAGCAAATCAATAAGTAAAATGCGAGCGGCCGAGAGGGAGGGAAAGGGCTGGAATTGGGATGTTTGGGCCCGTGAAGGGTGTCAGGATCCACGTAGGGGAGGCCGGGTCACGAAAGGAAGTCGGGAAGAAAGGACTAACGGTTTGGGGCTGGGAGTGGGGAGTGGACTGGAAACGCAGCGGAGTCCCCGCGCTCCGTGCTCCTCAGTCCTTCTCACCTGCTTGGTAATTAGCGGTATTCCTTCAGCTCCTGGGCCCGAGCTGGTAGTTTCGAGTGAGTCGTGCCACCTTGACCCTCCGCTGCTGTCGTTTGACCAGCTGTGAGCAGAAGCGCTCAGAAGCTGGTCACGCTCTTGCTGCGCTCCCAGGGCGCCAAGCGCAGCCCCTCCACCAGCGTCGATCAAGTTCACCGACTCCAGCTGGGTCTGCGGACTAAGGTCGTCAGGGGGTACCCCACTCCGGTCTCCGCCAGGCCCCTCGCTACAGGATTCTCACACTCATTGTTCCCTTATCACTGTCCCAGTACCAGGCCAGACCCGGGAGGCCCTGGGAACTCTCCTGACCACTTAGGTCTCTGATTCCTGAGGGGGCAGAACAATCGGGGGCTCCAGTGTGTGCTCCAGCTCCGCTTGCAAAATGTCCCAGACGGCTCGCCACTCCCTTTTCTTCGCTCCATCCCCAAGAGCTTGTCACGCCCCTTAGCCCTTAGCGCGAATACTGCTTCCCCTTCGCTGCTCTACAGCCCCAACTCTGTTGGTGCTGCCCTGAGCTTCCAGGTAGATCCTTTGGGCCAGATTGCGTCTATTCACAGGTCCTGGTCCCAGTCTAGCTGCTCCCACCTGTAGGCTACTTTCTCTTGTTTGCCCCTTTCTTTTTGTTTTCCCGTCCCCAGAAAGTCTCAATGGGATCCTCAAACTGTCACGGGTCCCTTTGGTTCCTTTGCTGTATGGACTTCTTCCCCCAAGGTACCCTCACTGACCTAGCCCCTAGACCCGCATGTCCTAGGCCTTGGTCCCAAAACTGGCTATATTTTCCCAGTAAATGGACGAGGGATGAGGAAAAGCTGGCCTAAGATCCAAACCCTGAAACTTGGCTTCATCTCTTTTCATCCAGGCCCCGCCCTCGGCCCCGCCCCTTTCATCACACCCTCATTTCCCTTGGCTTGCACCTCCAGGTGAGATAGATCCTGGGGCCAGCTGTGGTAGCCATTCAGGAGGTAGTTCAAGCCCCCAGGAGACGCACCCCCTTGCTCACCCCACCCATCGATAGATGGCCAGTACCTCTCAAACTCCCATTCTGTAGCTACCACGAAGTCCAACAGTCAGCCTCTGCCTCAGATCATGATCTGGTCCTGGGCTCCGCAGGCAAGAACTTGGCCTGGGCTTCATGCCCTGGATCAGCCCTTGGAGGCTTGCTCTCAGCCTCAAGCCCTAATCCGGACCTGGAGTTGGCCTGGGTCTCCTGTGGCTGGACTTTGGAGATCATCTTCACATCTGGAGCAGAATCTTTTTCTGGGTTAGGGACCTCCAATGTGCCTATGGCCCAGTTGGCTTCCAGCTTCACGTCACTACAGGAGAGAACCCAGCACAGGATCAGAGACCCATGTTTCCCATATCAGATTCCCTACACAATGTCCCAGTAACCCCTTCCTACACACATACTCGTTTTTTTTCTGCTCCCTGCATTGACCCTGGTCATGGAGGACTTTCAAATCCTTTCCTCTTCCCACTAGCTCCCAGTCTCAGTTCTACCTGATCCACTCTTACCAGAATGTCCTTAACAGTCACAAACTCAGGAATCCCTAGTGAGTTCCCCAGAGACTAGCCCCAGATCCTCTTTGTGCCCAATCAGCTCCTAGGGTGACCTGAGCAAAAGGTCAGGAGGGTGGAGACCCCAGATCTCCTTCACAGTACTGCTCCAGTGTACTACCCTAGCCCCCTGACATACACACTGGAACCTGGCAACCGAAGTGTACAGACGGACAGCTGCTTTAGAATCAATGCCATTTCTCCCAGGCCAATCAACCTCCCCCCCTTTACTTTGTCCTCTTTGAAATTATTCTGCCTCCCCATGGTGTGACTTTGGCTCCAATCCAGGGCTCAATGGTGATTTTGAAATAGGCAGTGTAGGTCCAGCAAACAAAATACTCACATGATCACATGGGCCCCTCTGCCTGTTCACTTCCCCTCCAAAGACAGAAGGGCAGAGCCCCTCCCCCACCCCCTCTGCTCTCTCTTTTTAAAATCTCTAGCACCATCTCCTACCCAGGAATTTCTTTGCCCTTTCCATTCCTCAAAGTCCTTCATTTGGGTCAACCCCTTGTGGATCCAACACTCTCTTCTATTTTCCCTGCCTGGAGACAGAGCCAAAGAGAAAACCCCCTGCCCACACATCCTGATGACTCCTGATTCCAGATCTGTCTCCTCCAAATCAAACCAACCAATCAAATCCTCCATCTTCTCACTTTCAGCCAATTATAACACTCTCTCATATAACCTAAATTAAAGTTCCATTAACCAACCTACCAGGGGACACAGACCAGCTACTCTGTTGGGAATAATGATGGCTTGGGCTGGATTTTTTTTAAAACAAAGCATAGCCAACCAAGTGTGGTGGCTCATGCATGCCTGTAATCCCAGTGAACTGGGAGGCTGAGGCAGAAGGATGGCAAGTTCAAGGCCATCTTCATCTATTTGGCAAGACTCTCAGCAACTTATGGAGGCTCTGTTTCAAAATTAAAAAATAGAAAGGACTGGGGATGTACCTTAATGGCAAAGGGCCCTTGGTTCAATTTTTAGTACTAAAAATAAAACAAACAAACAAAAAAAAAAACATGTTGGGGAACTATGGGGTAATTGGGAGGTGGCTTTAAGCTCCTATGCCATAGATACAGCCTGTGTAAACACTTGCTATACCCACAGAGCTTCAAAAGGGAGATCTCTGTCTTCCTCTTTCTTTTCCAGTTCTTTCTAATCTGATTTCAGTGCTTAAGGCTCTCTACAACATCAGGCCAGCATTCAGAGGGAAGGGGAATCCAGGTTCAGAGGTTTTAGAGCACCTGCAAGGGCCATTACTGACCAGGAGGCTCAACACTTTCCTTTCCTGGTGCTGGGATATGGCTCAAGCGGTAGCGCGCTTGCCTGGCATGTGTGTGGCCCTAGTTTGATCCTCAGCACCACATACAAAGATGTTGTGCCAGCCGGGGAGATCTCTTTTGGTATAACTGGGTCACAAAACCTATCCAGAGAGTGAGGAGAGGAAATACTAGGAGTCAGAGGTCCCAAGTGGTCTAAACTGATCTAGAACCAGAGATGGGATTGTGGGGGCAGGGAGCAACACTTGCTCCCCTACCCACTGCCAGCAACTCTATACCAACACACAGACCTACACACCCAGGAACCACCTAAGTGCCAGGCTCTGGGGACACGGGTCCTGGATATGCACAGGTTAGTTCCTGGCTCCTATTTGCATCTCCAGACAACCTGAGCTAGTCATTCCTGCATCCTTGGGAAGTACAAGCTGCTGATTCAATGGTGACTCCAGCAATACTCCACTGTCCACTAGGGGGAAAAGCTTGAGCAAGTTGTACCTGGAACCCGTCTGCCTAATTCAAGACATTAGGCTCCATTCCCTCTCTTGCTTTCAGAATGGAGAGACTCCAGGGGTGGAAGAGCCTCCTGTCAATGACTGTTCTACATCTCAGATCAGGCGGTTTGGGTGAGGGTGGGAAAGTGAGAAGTGAGGATGGGGAGCTCCTGAGGTCACAGGGAACAAGAAAGACTTTCCAATTCTTCCCTCTTCTTTCTTTCCAGACCCTTCCTCTACCCTTGTTCCTTTGTGGGGGACATAAACAAAGGTTTCAAGGTCTCTAGACCTTGAGGTGAATACTGAGAGCAAAGTAGATCAGGGGTTTCAGGACAAACCAAACTGTGGGCTGGCCCCATAATTTTTTTTTTTTTTTTTTGTACTGGGAATTAAACTCAGGGGCACTTAACCAGTGAGTTCAAAATATTTTTTTAAATATTTTCTGTTAATACAGGGTCTGGCTGACTTGCTTAGGGCCTCCCTAAATTGCTGAGACTGGCCTTGAACTCACAATCCTCCTGCCTGAGCCTCCTAAACCACTAGGATTACAGGTGTGCACCACCACACCCAGCTGGTCCCATAAATCTTGCTCCCTTCTCTTTCCACCCCCCAGCACAGCACCCTGTAACCTGGCACTCTGAAACTAACTTCCATAATGTATCCAGGCAGAGGCAGAGGCAATCCCATGCCCCCAGGACACTGTGGGAAATGTAGTTCAGGAAAGTCCTGAACCAAACTCCAGGAAGGGGGGCATCCTCCCTCATCCCACCTCCTTGGGGGCATTCCTTTAGTCTCAAAAATATAAATGATTGCTCCAAGGAAGTGGGTGATGGGAGTCAGTACTGGGCATGCTGGGAGCTCACCCTCCACTTTCACAGACCCCTCCCCACCTGAATTATTGGTGCCTTTGAAGCTGATGGCTTTTCAGAACTATGGGAGGAAGGTGTCCGAGGGAAGGGAGGAAAGATGCAGCAAGGCGGAGACAAAGAAGGCAGCTACACAAAGAGCCCAAAGATGAGAGCAAAGGGACAGGAAGGGAAGCAGATAGGAGACAAAGGGCGCCAGGAGATGCAGGGCTGGAGGGGACGAGAGAGGGAGCCCCAGGAGGTTCCCACCGGGAATCAAACGTGACACCTGATTCCCGGTAAGGAGAAAAGAAAAACTCTTAGCAGGGCACTGCCTTCCCAGGGGGACCATAAATAGAAATCGTGACACACCCACTTCTTCCCAGGGTGTCTGGGGGAGGGGAGGGTATGAGTCAAGAGGAGGATAAAGTCAGAAGAGGCTGGGAGAGAACACACGGAACACCGAGAAGGGGGGACAGCACGGAGCGGGGAGGGCTGGAAAGTGCCCGGGGCAGAGGCAGGGGACCAGAACGACAGCTCAGCGAGTGGGGGAGGGGTTTGTCCCAGGGGGGCGGCAATCCGGGAGGAGCGGGCCGGGCTGAAGAGTCTTCTCGGGTGAGGGTCTGGCCTCCTCCCCTTTCCGGGAGGGAGAACTTGAAGTGGAGCAGGCGGGAGGGAGATTCCGAGAGAAGCGGTCTACTTGGCAGGGGTCCCCCTGGCATTGGACCCTAAGGACAGGTGGGAGCGGAATGGCGACGGAGGACAGTTGGGAGGGATGAGAGAACAGAGCCTTGAGACACCTGAGGCGAAGTCTTCCTCTAGTTATCTAGGTCACCTGACAGAGAGGGGTTGGACCGCTGGGGGCGCGGTCGCTTTGTCCCCTGGAGGGCGGTGGCCTTCTGCTGTCCCTATTCAGCGGTCCAGGAGCAGGCCAGCCCCCTGGCCCCGACGCAGTGCTGCCCTACCTGCGGGAGCCCGGGGCGCGGTGCTGAGAAGCGCAGGTGGCCCGTGGCGCGGACTGGGGGCCACTAGGCGCCCCGAGAGTCAAGGGCGGAGGACGCGCCGGGACTCGGCCGCGCCGTCGGATCCCGACTGGGACTTCGAGTGCAGACGCCGGGTCTGGGCCACAGATCAGGGTTCGGGTGGCTCGTGCGTCTCCCGGGGCGACGCTCCGCCGCTGCCGCCGCGGCCCGGCGGCTCCGAGGGGCGGAGATCCCAGCGCCGCGGAGGAAACCCGGGACGGATCTGGAGCGGACTCCAGCCCAGCCGGGGACTCGCGGAGCGGGGAGACCAGGGGCAGTGTGGCCGCGGCAGCTGGTGCCGGGGGTGGCAGTGCAGAGTGCCCACCAGACCCCGCCTCAGGTCCGCCTGAGGAACGGGCCAGGGGGCGTCGGGTGACTTGGGTTTGCGCGGAGAGTTGGTTTCTGACTTAGTGGTCACCCCGCCCCACAGCATCTCTATGTGGGTCCAGGAGTCCCCAAGGGCCCCAAAGTCGCGCTCCTCCAGGGGCCACCCTCTCTACAGAAAGGCTGCAAAGGGATCCAAAAAAAGCT
This sequence comes from Ictidomys tridecemlineatus, assembly GCF_052094955.1. Classification (NCBI taxonomy): domain Eukaryota; kingdom Metazoa; phylum Chordata; class Mammalia; order Rodentia; family Sciuridae; genus Ictidomys; species Ictidomys tridecemlineatus. The sequence goes on from NC_135486.1 coordinate 116,142,794, forward strand.
GAAAAGCCCTGAAACAAGAGATCTGAAGAGGCAGAAGTTGTGAGGCTGGTCAGAGCTGAGCAGGGCCAAGACTTCTGGATCCTCAGCACTGTGGGGTGGCGGTGGGGAGCAGCCCTGTCCCACTAGGTGCACAGGGCCCTAGCAGACCCTGTTCCCATCTCTTCTCTCCCTGGCTCAGGCCTAGGCCCTCTTAGGGCAGCACCATAAAGACTTCCAGGTGCACCATGGAAACTAGACCAAGCGCACCTGGGTGGGTGGGAAGAAGCGTGGGAGGAAATATGAAGCATGGACCTGTGCTTCCAGGAGCTAGTGCAGCCTGAGCCCTTGACTCATAACTTGAGGACCCCCGCTCCTAACTCCTGAGAGGCTCAGTATCTCATCTATAAAGTGAAATTAGCATGTCTGCAGTTCCATCCTAGAAGGAGCCAGGAAAGTGAAGGACAAGACCCTCCTCCGTGCAAAAATGTGGGGGATTGGAAGAATCCCAAGGCCTGCTGAAGGTGTCACCCTCTGCCCGGCCCAGCTCTCAAGCTCCACCCACTCCCCCCAGGCCCAGCTCCCAAGCTCCACCCCCTCTCCCCAGTCCCAGCTCCCAAGCTCCACCCCCTCTTCCCAGGCCCAGCTCTCAAGCTCCACCCCCTCTTCCCAGGCCCAGCTCTCAAGCTCCACCCCCTCTTCCCAGGCCCAGCTCTCAAGCTCCACCCCCTCTTCCCACCAAGGTTTATGGCTCACCCGACTCATTCCATTTTTGTACTTTGCAAGGGGATAACTCCATAACCTGGCGACCTGATTCCATTGGCTATGCTCATGTGATAAGGTGGAGGCTTGTGGTCCTAGAGGCACACACATCCCCATCAAGGGCTAAAGGGATGAGGATGGGGTGGAAATGGAGCTTGCATGGGCCCCAAAGTAACTGATAAGTCATTCAACATAGAACATCCCCCATTTCTGTTTTCTGTACTGGTACCACTTGGTGTGCCACAAAGGTATGGTTAAGATGGCCTTGGGGCTGGACTTGTGGCTCGGTGGCAGAGCGCTTGCCTCCCACTTGTGGGGTAGTGGGTTCGATCCTCAGCACCACATAAAAAAATAAATAAATAAAATGAAGGTATGTGTACATCTACAACTTAAATTACAAAAAAAAAAAAAAAAAAGATGGCCTATGCCCATTGCAGAAAAGCATTATAAAAGTTAAGTTTCCAGGAAAAAGGGCACTAGTGGCAACAGGGGGAGACCAATCACACTCTAATCTCACCCATTTCATCGGGAGCCTCACCCTTGGCCACCTGGATTGGTGTAACACTCACCCATTTCTGGTCTCCACAGATGATCAGAACTGAAAGTTTTCCAAAGTTCCAACTCCTCCTTATGTCCAAACCACGGAGAAGCAAGGTGTCACCATAAGTCCCACCTCCAGGCTACTCACAAGGCCAATCGACTGGTTCCAGTCTCCATTCTGAGACTTCCAGGGTAGATTCTGGCATCTAGATCTCCCTGGAGGATGAGGAAGCGTGAAGGGTTAAAAGATGACTTTACTCCTGGATGTCCCTGCCAGACAGAGAAAACCAGTGGTTTTGAGCATCCTTAAGTGTTCAGAGGATGCAGCCAAATGGCTGCTGCATTTTGTGGATTGGCCACAGAGGAGTGTGGGATGGGAACAGGATCTGGCTGGGGAGATGAGGGTAGGTGTGAGTATTTAGGCACTTTACAGGGGAAAGTAAATTCTGAGAGGTTCGCCCACTTGGGCCAGATGCCTGCCCTATCTGAAATGTCCCCCAAAGGCATTGCTGAAGGTCGTCCCTCTGTCCGGCCCAGCTCTCAAGCTCCACCCCCTCTCCCCAGGCTCAGCTCTCAAGCTCCACCCCCTCTCCCCAGGCTCAGCTCTCAAGCTCCACCCCCTCTCCCCAGGCCCAGCTCTCAAGCTCCACCCCCTCTCCCCAGGCCCAGCTCTCAAGCTCCACCCCCTCTCCCCAGGCCCAGCTCTCAAGCTCCACCCCCTCTCCCCAGGCCCAGCTCTCAAGCTCCACCCCCCTCTCCCCAGGCCCAGCTCCTAAGCTCCACCCCCTTGGTCTCTAGCCTGGGGTGCTACTGGGAGATGGTAGAACCTTTAGAAGGCGGAGCCCATTGGAAAGAAGTTATGTCATTAGGAACACACCTTTGAAGGGGGATATGGGGACCCCATTTTCTTCCTCTTTTTCTTTGCTTCCAGTCACCATAGGAGAGCATGTGCTCCTGCCATGTTATAAGGTGCTGCCACAGACCCAAAGCAACAGGGCCAAGCAACCATAGAGAGAAAGCTTTGAAACTGTGAGCACAAACAAACCTTTCCTCTTTTTAAGTTGTCTATCTTGGGTATTTTGTTACAGCCATGGAAATCTGACGAGCACAATCCTGAAGCTGGTAAGGGACATGATCAGGTCCTCTGACTGCGTATTCAGATCTCACTGCCTTCTCACCCATTAAAGGTCCCATGGGACAAGCGATGGGAAAGTACTTTGAAACCATCAAGTGAGCATTGGTGCTATTAATACTGGAAATGTCCTTTGGCTTCTCTGGGTTTTGTAAATGCTCTTTGCTCTTTACCGTTGGGTCCTGCATGTGGATTTTACCCTTGGTGCTGGTTTATTTCAGTCTTTTATTTGGGAGAGCTAATGGTTTGTCCCCTTTCTTGACCAGATGTGCTTTATCATCAGTAGATGGAACCGTTGATCCCTGTCACCTCCCTGCTCCTCTTCTCTTTCTTTTTTTTTTTTATTTTTTTTTATTTTTTTTTAAAGAGAGAGTGAGAGAGGAGAGAGAGAGAGAGAGAGAGAGAGAATTTTTAATATTTATTTTTTAGTTCTCGGTGGACACAACATCTTTATTTGTATGTGGTGCTGAGGATCGAACCCGGGCCTCACGCATGCCAGGCGAGCGCGCTACTGCCTGAGCCACATTCCCAGCCCCTCCTCTTCTCTTTCTCTCTCTCTCTCCCCCTTTCTCTCCACCCCTCCCCAAGACTGAGGGTCAAACCCAGGGCCTCATGCATGCTAGGTGAATGCTCCCATCACGGAGCTGCACCCCCAGCCCCAGCCCTGTCATTTGAATTTGCCCTGCCTCTGTACATGCCCTCTTCATCCCCACTTTGACTCCCATTGTCCCCTCCCTCCATTAAACCATCTTGAATCGTTCTCCCCAGTCTCCTGAAGACCCCTGCATCCTGAGATTCTGGGGACCAGGGTTTTCTTCTCCAGATATTTGGTTCTCCTTCCACTCTCTGTGACAAGTGATTCCTCTGGCTGGGCTATTCCCCCGCCCATGAGTTAAATCCTGACCTCCCAGGCTGTCTTCAGCTCTCCACGGCACATGCGCACTTAGAAAAAATAACAAAATAAAAAGAGAGGATGCTTTACAGGAACTGAGCCAGGCAGTTCATCTCCTTAAGATCTTCACATGCATTTGATTTTGCAGGTAACACAGGGGACCAAAGTTCAAAGGGTTAACACAGGGGACCAAAGTTCAAAGGGTTAACACAGGGGACCAAAGTTCAAAGGTTTAAATAGCTGGCCCCAAGACAGAGCTGGTGGGCGAGTGGCTAGAAGTCTGACTCAGAATTATAGCACTTAAAGGGATCATCCAGATCAGCCCAGAAAGCAGGGTGTCACAGATGCTACTCACCGGCCCGTGAGTCATGGGGACACAGTTTCTTTCCTTAGCTATAAAGAGGACGAGGCACCTAACTTCCAGTAAGGACTGAATAAGATATGTATGTGAAGTGCTTGGTGTAGTGTTTCTGGCACAGAAATTCAGTTAATGGTAGGAATTATCATCCAGCCAACTGGAGCTGTAATTCTCCAGGGGGATACCTTGCAGCTTGTGCTTTGGAAGAGTAGAGGCCTCTCTCTTCTTTATTCTGCAGTCAGGACTCAGGAGTGAGGATCACCTCCACATGGTTCCTGGGTTGGTCTGCCTGACCGGCAGCATCAGGCAGATGGGATTCTAGATTGAAAGGCTGCCATTTCGTATTGGCCTCTGACTTGGTTTGCATGTGGCTTGTCTCCTGAAGGTTCCTGTGTGGGAAGCGTGGTCCCCAGTGTGTTCCTCTAGAGCAGCTAGGCTTTTTAAGAGGTGGGGCCTCATGGAAGGTCATTAGGTCATTGGCTCTTCATGAATGGGCTAATGCTGTCTCAAGGGAGTAGGTTGTTCTCCTGGGTCTGCTTTAGAACCCTGGAGAATGAGGAGTTAAGTATCCCCAACACCTCCCCTGAATTTTCTGCACATGTTCCCACCATCGTAATGCTATTCTCCATGTGACCCTCACCAGCGTGGATAAGTTGTTGGCACCATGATCTTAACCCTCCAGAACTATGAGCTAAATAAACCTTTTTTTCTTTACAAAGTAGCCTGCCTCCTATATTTTGTCATAGCAACACAAAATAAGACAGCATCCCTCTCTGTCTCTGACTGTGTGTCTCTTTCTATCTCTGCCTCTCTGTCTCTGTCCATTTGGCTCTGGGGGGGAACCATCTTCTTTGTCTTGAGAAACAGCCTGTGGGGAGGCCTCTCTGTCAAGGAACTGAGGTCTCAGTCCAATTGTAAGAACTCGCTTGGCAGCAGCTACATAAGTGAACTTGGAAGTGGAGCCTTTAGCCCTGGTTGAGCTTGGAGATCCTGCAGACCATCACAGCTTTCTGCCATCTCCTGACTAGCCTCAGAACTCAGGGTGAAGCCCCTCCCAATTCCTGACCCTCAGAAACTGCAGCAATATATGTTTATTGCTGTGAGCCTTTAGATTGGCAGTTGTTACAAATTAATAGGCAATTGACACAGTTGATATTTATTTTCTCTCCCCCCCCCCCGCCCCGTGCCATTCTGGGGCATTAAACCCACAGCTAATCATATACTGTACCACTGAGCTCCACCCCCATTCCCTGTCTCTCCTTTTTGCAATTTATTTGTTGAAGAAATAAGATTGTTTGTCCTCCTATACAATTTTCCTCCATCTGGATCGTTATTTCTTTTTTCGTAGCGCTGGGGCTACACTAGGTGAGCACTCAGCTACACCCCAGCCCCCCACCAAGTGCCCTGTACTGGCCACAGCCTCAGGGTGTTGCTAGCACATTCCTCTGTCCTTCTTGTCCTGTGGACTGCCCTGTCCATTAAGGTGGTCATTTAGCCACAAAGGACTACTGAGTCTCTGAAATGTGTGGTACAACCAACGGACTGAATCTTTAAGCCAACTTTAATTAATATAGTTTTTTTTTTTAAGTCACTGATTTCGGTTATTGGAAAATTCAGGAATGTTCAGGATAACTTCCTCAATTGTGAATCTTTTCTTTTAATTGTGAATTTGACATATTCTGTGTATATATTGAAGTGGTCTGAATGTTTATGCCCTCCCCAGATTCACACAGAAATCCTCCCTCTGGAGAGGATGCCAGGAGAGGGCTTTGAGGTGACCCGGTCCCGTGGATGGAGCCCTCGTGCATGGGATTAGTGCCCTGATTAAAAAGACCCAAGAGACACGCTTGTCCCTCCCACTACTGAAGGTTAAGTGAGAAGGTGTTTGGACCCTCCCCAGATACTGAATCTGGTGTCCCCTGATCTTCAACTTCCAGACTCCAGAACCATAAGAAGTAAAGTTCTTTTGTTCATGAACTGTCTAGAGTGTGGTATTTTGTTGTAGAAGCCCAAGTAGACTAAGACACGGAGGGTCACATGTTTCCAATGGATGTTTAGCATCTAAACTGAAATATGTTGGCAGTGTAAATTACACATCAGATTTCGCCTGGTTTAAAAAGAATGTAAAAGATGGGTTTAGTGGCACACACCGGTAATCCCAGAAACTCGGGAGGGTGGGGCAGGAACGTAGAACTTGGTATCTGAGGCTGAGCAGATGAGTCATGGAACTGCTAGATCCTCCTCCAGAGACAAAGGGAAGTTCTTCCATAAGTTATGGGACAATGGAAGGCAAGCGAAGGTACAGTTCCAATTACATCCTGACAAGTTTATTCTTGTTCTAGACCTGGCTACAGACACAGAGCCAGTCGGCATATAGGGCTGGGGATGTGGCTCAAGCGGTAGCGCGCTCGCCTGGCATGCGTGCGGCCCGGGTTCGATCCTCAGCACCACATACCAACAAAGATGTTGTGTCCGCCAAAAACTAAAAAATAAATATTAAAAAAAAATTCTCTCTGTCTCTCTCTCACCTCTCTCTTAAAAAAAAAAAAAAAGAATGATACAAGTTAGAGGGTAGGGTAGCCTCACACCTATAATCCCAGCAATTTGGGAGCCTGAGGCAGGAGGACTGCAAGTTGAGGCCAGTCAAGGCAATTTAGGAAGACCTTCAGCAACTTACTGAGACTCTGTTTCAAAATTAACCACTGAGCTGGGAAGATGGCTCAGTGGTTAAGCACCCCTACATTAAATCCCTAGTAAAAGAAAAAAAAAAGATTAGCAGATGCTGAGGCCACACAGAATCTTAAACCCTGAAGATTTTTCGTTTGCTTGTTTGTTTTTGTGGCTCTGGGGACTGAACCCAGGGGCACTTTACCACTGAGCTACATCCCAGGCTGCTTTTTTATTTGGAGTCAGGATTTCACTAAATTGCCCAGGCTGACCTTGAACTTGTGGTCCTCCTGCCCTAGTTCTCTGGTGTTGCTGGGGTACAGACGTGACCCACCATGCCTGGCTAGGCCATAAAGTCTTAATGAGGACAGTCACGAGGAAGAGAACTGGCTCCTCCTGTAGGCCCCTCTCTGTTCCAGGTCCTTAAACCTTAATTGGTATAATCTTCACAGTCCACAAATTGCTGAGCCCCAGGCTCTGCAGGAAACAGAAGCACCCTGGAAATTAAATCCTGTCTCCACTTGATCCTTGGCCCCCCAGGAAATCTAAAAGCCGAGGGGGAGGGGCAGAAGCCAGCTTCATATTTAATTCTCTCTCTTCAACCCCGGGGATCACTCCATCCCTCCATCTTCCAAGTGTCCTCGATCACGCTCTGTTTTGCAAAATGGGGTCCCACCACCCACCCTAACTTCTCCCTCTCCCTAAATCCTGCTCACTCTTCGAAGATACCTCTCCATGCAGCGACCTGCTCCAACTCTGTCCTGATGCCTGGCAGCTCTTAGCGGAGCCATTGTCTTTATTTACCGAGGGGCTCAGCAAAGTTGAGAGACCTATCCAAGGTCACACAGCAGCTCTGCGGCTTATCGGGAGGGGAGGGGTCAACAAAGCTAGACAAGCTTGCTTCTAGAACTGGCGTTTATTGGAGGATAGAGCGGCAGGAAGTAGAGGTGTTTGCACCCTGGGCTCAGGGCTCAGCTGGGAGTCCAAGGCCAGGTCTAGAGGAAGGTGAGGTGGGTAGACGCAGGGACACCGTAGCTCTCCTTGTGGTCCTCAAACAGTTGCTCCAGAGCCCTCATGTAGAGCGCGTGGTAGTGGTCGACCTGTTCCTCCGTGGGGCTGAGGCACTGGGGCACAGGGATGGGGTGGCCCACTACAGGGAAGGGGGACCCGGGTGAGCAAGAGGCCTCCGCTGCTGCCCATGCGGCCACGGGTGACTCTCTTCCCGGGACATGGCACTCACCCACCGTGGTGATGGGCACAGCGAATGGCAGCAGACCCCAGGAGTTGGCCGAGAAGAGGCCTTGGCCCCAGAAGATGCAAGGAGAAAAGCCCATGAGCTTCTTGAAGGTGACCTGGCACAGATGCTGCCAGGAGTCCTCGGCAAAGGTCTTCAATTTGAAGACGTCATTCTCCCCAAAGGAATACACGGGGACCAGGGAGGCCCTGGGAAGGCGGGCAAGAGAGGAAAGGTGTCTCCAAGGGCCCATGTGTGGCTGGCTCCATCCCCAGAGTGTGCTATTGAGTGGCAGGGGAGCCTTCAGGAGGTGGGGCCTGGTGGGAAGTCTTGGGTCTTGGGGCAATGGCCTTGAAGGAGATAGACTCTAAACTCTTCCTCTTCCTTCCTCTTTTTGGTGTCTGGCCATAAGGCAAGTGGTTTGTGCCTCCACATATTTCTGCCATGATGTGCTACCTCGCCAGTGGCCCCCCAGCAATGGAGTCAACCAATGCTGGACTGAAAACTCCAAAACTGTGAGCCAAATTAACCTTTTCTCTTAATAAATTGGTTATCTCAGTGATAATTTGTCATAGCAACGGATAGCTGACTGACACAGGGTGGGTGACTGAGCTCCTGGACAGCCGCCGCCACACAATCACCCTGAGGGGCAGCAAGGCCCTCCCCAGGCCTCTTGACGCCACATTCCAGGGCCTTTCGAAGCACATGAGTTAGAAGAAAGGGCTCGCATTTCTTGGCATGTGGTCGTGTGGCATGTGGCCTTCCCATATTCCTTCTCTCATTTGGTCTTTCTATTGACAACCTACAGCAAGAGAATGTCCCTGCTCAGTCCCAGGTCTGACCTTTGAGAGAGGGTCAGGGCTTCTGAGCTGCAGGGCCCTGCCACTTGGACTCTGACCCAGCCTGACTCGCAGCAGCGGGGCCTGGGGGAATCAGGACAGCGCTGATCAGAGAGAAAGATACTCCAGGGCTGACAGGAGCTTCCAGATGTGGGACACAACTCCCAGCTACAGGGACCTCGATATCAGGGGCTGAGGAAGCACAGGTCCCTCAGCCAGCCTCCGGCTCCTGCTCGTCCACTCACCCGTGCCTCAGGGCCAGGCGTACGAAGCCTTTGCGTCTCCTGAGTACGACATGGTGCTCCCCTGGGACTGCATACAGGGCCTCCTTGGCACCCCCAATCAGGATGACCACTGCCTGCCCAAGCTGGGGCTGTGACAGGATGAAGTCCAGGCTCTTGCGGCTCACGGAACACAATCCTGTGGACATGAGCAGCGGGGGGGGGGGGGGGGGGGGCAGTCACCACCTCCCCCAAGACTCCCCAGCCCCTCAGCCCCACCCTTTAGTACTGGAAGAGAGAGCCCCACATTCCGTTCCTTCAAAACCCCACCTCCCCTGTCCCGGCACCAGCATCCCCAACTGGGGCCCACTGTGACCCCATGCCAATGCTCAGGCCGGGTCCCTGTCCTGAGTGGGGGTCCTGGTGTGGGGGGAGTTCTGGGGCCGGGGAGAGCCCTCTGGCCTCTGTATGCCTCCTCCCGTTGAACTTCAAGCTCACCATGGAACATGATGTATTCTCGGTAGATTGGGAGGCAGAATAGGCCAGCCAGCGTGGTCAGCTGGGGCCGAAGCCCAGGAAAGAGCTGGGAGAAGTTGTTGCTGTCGGTGCAGAAATTACAGAAGATGCTGTTGGCCATGATTCCATGTGGGTGGGAGCTCAGCACGTAGTTCCGGTCAGGGGGCAGCTCTGCTGTTTTCACTAGCTGCAGGGTATTGGGCAAGATGAGGAGGGGGCACAGCGGGTAAGTCACCAGCTAAGAAGAGGTGTCCTCTGCCCCAACAGGCTTCAGAGGTCAAGGTCCTAGGATGGGGTCAAGAACTCGGAGAGCCCACTCTCTCAGCCACTGCCTGAGCTTTGGCAGCAGGGTACAGGATCCAGGATGGGGAGGGGTGAGGAGGCATGTGGTGGGGGAGGTGACCCTCTCTCTGGGTGGTGACCCATCACCTTGATTGGAAAATAATCTCTTTGGTGTTTCCAAATCGACCAGTTCCTCATCCACATGCAGCGCCTTCCACCTGCAGGACAGAGATGGGGGTGGAAGGGTCCCCGGCAGCACCGGCTTACCTTCTGTCACTACCCAGGACCCTGTCCAGAGCTCACCTCGGTTAGGTGTGTCCCAGTCCAGGTAGAGCCACACCAAGTAGAGGACAGAGAAGGCCCAGAGAGGCGTGAAGAGGAGGTAGACCATGAGAAGGGTGAAGAACGGGCCTGGGGGGAGGTGACCCAGAAAACCAGACTGGCTTCTGCAATTCTGTCATTAAGTCCAGCCTCTCCCCTCCCTACCGCCTGCACCCACAGTCCCACCCAGCTTCCAACACCAAGCCCTGGCCTTCTCCTCTGGCCCTGGCCCTGTCCTTTGGCCCCAGGGGCATCCAGACCCTCAGTGCCCTTGTGACCTGGTTCCCTGCAGTCATGCCCCACCCTGCCCACTCACCCATAAAGATGATGGTCAGCACATATTGGAAGGCACCTGCTACTTCTAGCGCCTGCTTCTGCAGGGTTTTCCCCTGGAGGGAGGGTGAGGACTGAAGGACCTGGGAGCCGCCCATCCCAGCAGGACAGATGATGAAGGTTTGGCACTCTGGCTGCTGGCAGGTTACCCCTGGAGGTGTGGGGAGATCTCTGGACCTGGAGCCTCAGCAGTCTCTAGGCTTTTTGGTCTAATCTTTGAACTTTTTCTGGTCAGTTGGTCTGGGCAAGCCTCTGGGCGGGGCTGGGAGTCGGGGAAGTGGGTGTGCAGGGGAGGAGCGCCACCCGGTGCCTGAGGAGGTGAGGTGGGCAGGGGGCAGGTAGTAGCTGGCCAGCCCCCTCACTGGGTCCCAGTGGGGAGCCTGGATCCCAGCTGAGACTTTGATCTCCAATGCAGCTGAGCAGGGGCCCCTGGCAAGACTTGTTTGCAGGTCCCTGGGGAGTCAAGGCTCCCCAGGAGAGCTGGCGCCCGCTGGACCTCCCCACCGGGCACAAACACACACACGCGTAGGTCTGTTCCAATTTTTAATTCCACTCCCCCACCTGCGGTCACCGAGGGGAAAAGGCAGGGCCAGCAGGGCGCGCCTAAGTGAGGACGAGGTGCCTGTCTGCGGGGACTCCATAGCGCTCCTTGTGCTCCTCAAACAACTGCGTGAGGCGCTCCACGTAGAGCGTGTGCAGCGCGTCCACCTGCGCCCGGCTGGGCCGCGGGCTTCGCTGCACTGGGATCGCTGCACCCACTGCGGGAGGAACCCGAGGCGTCAGGGCCGGTCACTAGGATGCTCGGCCTGCCCCCCACCCTCCCTGCCGCCGGCCACGGGGATCTGCCAGGATAGAGTTGCCTGGGGCGATCGCAAAAGGCTGGCCCGGAGGACAAGGTCAACGTGCCAGACGCGTGGGGCAGAGCCGGGACACCAGGGCCTAACCAGGGCGCAGCGGGCAGGGAGCAGGGAGCCGGGGAGCCGGGAAGCAGGGGAGCAGGGAGCAGGCGCCGGGCCGGAGCGCAGGGGCCGGGCTCACCGACGGTGTGGATGGGCGAGCGGAAGGGCATCAGGAGGCCCAGGCGGCCGTGGAACAGCGGCAGGGCCACGCTCAGCAGTGACTGCAGCGCTTCCTGCGCCCTCCGCACCCACGAGCCCCGGGGGTTCGGGAACTGCCGGAAGAGCTCATTCTCCCCAAACGAGAAGACAGGCACCAGCGAGGCCCTGGAGGGGAAGGCGCACCGCTGACCCCGGCCGCGGGGCGCGCGGTGCTCCTCCCCGTGGGCAGCCCGTGTGGACCCCCCAGCCACCCGACGCTCCTCACCCGTGTTCCAGGGCCACCTTGACGAATCCCTTCTGCTTCCGAATCCGCAAGCTCAAGGCTCCGGGTTTTGCCTCCAGCGCTTCCAGGGGCCCTCCCACGGCCAGGACGGCCACCTGGCCGCCCCCAGGACGGGACAACAGATAGGAAACACTGGCCTTGTCAGAGGAGACCAATCCTGGAGGAGGGCAGAGATTAGGGGACCCGACGCCTGGGTTTTCAGGGGAAGACACTGGGAAGGCGGAGCTGGGCCTAGGAGCCCGGAGAGGAGGGGAGAAACCGGTAAATGACAGCGGGGGCTTGGGGTCAGGCTCCTGAGCCTGGACTTCCTCCTCCTTACCGCTGGTCATGATGTAGTCCCGGAAGATAGGGATTTGGAACCAGCAGGGCAGCATGAGCAGGTGTGGCCTGAGGCCAGGGAAGAGGCGGGAGAAACCTGTGGCCTCGGTGCAGAAGTTGCCAAAGGCCCCCACCACCAGGACTCCGTGAGGGTGGAAGCCAAAGAGGTAGTTCCGGGAGGGGTCCAACTCTGCGGTTTTGACTAGCTGGGGAGCAGAGGGCACCCCATCCAGCAGGTGAGATTGGGCTTTGGGGATGACTGTCCCAAGAGTGTCCTGAAGCCCCATCCCCACTACACCTTCCCAGGCCTCACCGATATGGGGAAGTAGTCACGGAAATGTCTCCAGATGGCCCAGTTGCGGACCCAGGCTGAGCGCCGGCCGCCAGCCCTGGGTGTGCTTCTGTCTCCATAGAGCCAGATCAGGTAAAAGACAACCAGGACCCAGGCCCGGCCTAGGAGAGCCAGGAGCAGGGCCACCAGGCACACGGAGCCTGGAGAACAAGGGAGGCGCACTCAGGGCTCAGGTGTTCAAGCCCAGCCTCCCCTCAGCCTTTTCCTAGTTCCGCTGCATTCAGACTCCCCTCGGGAGCCCAAAGAGCCCTACATTGTCTTCCTCTGGAGAATGGGGAAGCAGAGCCCACGTGCCAGGTTTGCCTGATCCTCAGGCTCTGGGGACTCACCCAGTCCCAAGAAGGAGAAGACCCACTGCAGGACCGCGAATGCTTGGAGACTCCGGCAAAGGAGGCTGGGAGAGGCCTCCATTCCGCAGAGGGGAGTCACATAGGGACAATCTACAAATGCTTATCGACCATTTTTGGCTCAATCCACTGACCTTGACCCCTGGCCCTGGTTCCGCCCCTGGTTCCGCCCCTGTTGCTGACCTGCCCCCTGAACCTCTGCAGCCTGAATGAGATGGAATATCAGTCCCTGAGCCCACAGGCTATGACCAATAGGACCACACCTAAATGACTGGGAGTGTGGCCAGGAGCAAGGAGAAAGGCCTTGAGTGTCCTGGTGGTCAGAGCCCAGGCCTCTTCAGGAGCCAGGCCAGTAGAGATCCTGGCATGCTGTGAAGGGCAGGGCTCTGGACACCAGGGAGAACAACTTGAAAATCTTATAGTCACCAGGCCTGATCCTGGGGGCAGGGCCTATTCCTTAAGGAGCAGCTCAGGCCTCTGGGGCAGTTGGGGGAGTCACTCCAGAGAGGAGGGCTTTGTGGGACTGGCTAAAGATTGATGAACCCCTGGAGACAGGGCCTTTTAAACAGTGGGACATGCTCTTGAGAGTATTGACCTATCCCCAATATTGACCAGAGGCCTGTGGAGATGAGTGAGGGAATGTCACTTTAATTTTCTTGGACTGGGCTGAGCCTGGCTTTGACCTTGCAATCCTCCTGCCTCAGCCTCCTGAGCTGCTAGTATGAATGTCACTTCTCTTTTTTTTTTTTTTTTTTTGGTACTGGGGATTGAATTCAGGGCGCTCCACCAATGAGTCACATTCCCAGCCCTATTTTGTATGTTATTTAGAGTCAGGGTCTCACTGAATTGCTTAGCGCCTCGCCATTGCTGAGGCTGCCCTTCAACTCCCAATCCTCCTGTCTCAGCCCCCAAGCTCCTGGGATGTACCAGGCATCCTGCTGAATGTCATTTCTTTAGGGATGGCTGATCATCCCCACCCCCACAGGTGCCTTTGTTCCATGCTCTTTACCATAAAATACTTTCTCATCTCTGGGGCAATTCTCCTATTAAGGTCATCTCCTCCAGACTGTTAAGTGAGGAGAGGACAGGACAGCTATCATGCCCATCATGTGACTCACTCAGCACCTAGAGTTCAGGTGTCAATAAATGAATGGAGAAGACAGACACAGCCAGCTTCCGGTGATCAGGCCCTGTCACAAAGCCTGGGTGTACTCCTTCTGTCCCTGTCCCTGCCTGCCTCACTCTGCTGCAGACCTCCCCATCCAGGGACCCTTCCAGGAGTGTTTTCTCCTGTCCCTGCCCAGCCCACTTTCACCCACAGGTCACAGCATGAGGGTGGAGGCAGATGAAGTGAGAGGGACATCTTTCTGGAAGTCTGGCCAGAAAGATGCTCACCCATGGGGAGCGATGACCAGCCCCCCTACCAGTAAGGAAGGTGTCAGTAGTGAGGTTTTCAGGGAGGCTGGGCAGGGGGAGGGAGGGGAGGATCCTAGCTTTGGGTGGGGAGAGGTCCAAAGGCAGGAATGTCCCAGAATAGATAAACAAGCCTGCTGAGTTTGAAAAGGGCTTCAAAGGGAGATAAGTCTAGAGGATTTAGTGTTGGGCTGGCTGTGAGGATTAAGGATTGAAGGCTGGACTCTGGACCAGCTCTCAGGAGTCTCCCCTCTCTGAGCGTGCTCCAAGTTCTCCTATTCCAGGAAGCTTCCCAGGGCTTCCTCCAGAGGGCTCTCCAGATCTTGTCCCAGTAAAAGCGTAGGTCCCAGCTGTTGGCAGGTGGCAGGCAGGGTTCCACCCTGCCCTTCCTTATTGGAGACCAGCTTCCGGAGGGATCTGCTTCCCCAGCACTGTCCCTGGAGCCTGGCTCAGTGCTCGCCACCCCTCCCTCTTCAGGGCTCTCATCTGCACCTGACCCCGAGTCTGACCCTGCGTCCTCCGCTGCTGCAGCCTTCTCAAGCACTCTCCAGCTCAGGCAGCAAAGGGGATAGAGGTTGTGGGCCCCCGGGAAGCTGCCAGGCTCCTCCACAGGCCCCTCCACAGGCGGAACACCCTGCTTCTCTTCCTCCCTCTGGAGGAAATCAGGGTCTCCCCTCTCCTCTGGGTGCCAGGAAGGGGGACGAGGTCAACAGGTAGATGAAAGATGACACATGGACCCGAGAGTTACAAATCCTCCTTTACTGGGAGGGGGCTGAGAAACCTTAATAATTTATCACATGGGGACTCCAGGAACCCTTTCCCATGAGCCCCGGGGGCTGCAGAGTGGAGTGGGGCTCCAGGGGCTTCCTGAGAGGGCCTTGGGTGGGGTGAGGTGACACATTCTGTCCCAGGCGCAAGGGACATACTCAGGAAGAGAGGAGATGGGCAGAGCCACCTCTCCAAGGATTGGGGGGGCAGGCCCCCCAAGGCACGGTGGCAGGGAAGGCTTGGCAGAGTGGCTAAGCGTCAGGGGTCGACAAAGGACACCATGATGTAGCGAGTGCCGCGTGTCGTGGGCAGCCCCTCGTGGTAGTGGGTGAGGCGGCCAGGGTGCAGGAGTCCCCAGCCCTTTCTCGGGGATGAGATCACACAGTCATAGCGCAGGAAGCGGCAGCCACCTCCCTGAGGAGGGAAGGGGACAGAGAAGGAGCGGTGAGCAGCCATGGGGGATGGAGGGGTGAGCAGGTCCGAGGGGGCCTGGCAGGCAGGGCTGTGGTACAGGCAAGGGGGACAGAGGGAGGTGCCCCCAGAAAGGATCCAGGAGACGACACTCATAAAACACCTGGGGAACTGCCCAAAGGCCCAGGCAGGGACAGGAGGCCCAGGGTGAAGTGCGGGTGTGAGTGGGGCTGGCTGCGGATCACCTCATAGTCCAGGCCTTTGTGGTTGAGGGCGACATTGAGGGTGAAGGTGGATGAGTCGTGGTGTGGCCGCAGAGAGGGCTGCTCATCCGGCCGGTAGCGGACCACGAAGTTCATTACTGCCCGGGTCTGTAGGGACACGAGGGAGAGGCTGCTGGGAGGGCTGGGGTCCACGGACTCTTCTGACAGGATGACAAGGAGCTCCTGTCCAGGAGGGGCCAGGAAGGGCCCGATGCTGACCAGTATCAAGGCCGCCCTGGGGCTCCACCTGGCCGCTCCCCGCCCTGGGCTGCCTCCTGTAGCAGCTCCTTGCTGGGACCCAAGTCCATAGGGTTCCAGGGGCTACAGGGGATGAGTGGCCTGCCTGGAGACCCCCAGCTGGGGGAGACGGCGGGGCCCACCTTGGTGTGGTAGCCAGGGAACAGGCTCTCAGTCATGGGTCCCACGTACGTCCTCAGCAGCTGCAGCCACTGGTCCTCGTAGCCCACCTGCTTCATGTGGATGTCCACGGTGGGGACGTTCTCATAGCCCCCAGCCAGCCTTGAATCCTAAGGGCAGTGGGCACTGAGCACCTGGGGGCAGCACTGGCCTCCTTCCTTCCCTTGTCCCTAGGCCTTGACGCTTATGTCCCCTCCATCTGAACAGTTTTCTGGTCTCTCTCTCAGCTTTACTCGCTGATGCCTGGAGTCTCAGGAAGCTGTGGCCTCTACAGTGAAGGCCCCAGATTCCTCCCACGGCTACCCAAGGGCCCCTGCTTGGCTCTGGCCTGTGGGCTTGGCCCCTGCACTGTGCCACCTGGGCCAGCAGCTCACTGAATATGCCTTGAGTGGATGCCACGGTGCCTCTGGGCCTCCCTCCCAGTTGGGCCCCCTCACTGCACCCACTCCCAATTTCACAGTCTCTCTGCCAGACCCAGAGTCCGCCTGTGGGAGCCCGGCCTCTCTCCCCTCACCTCGTGCCGGCCTCCCGACCACTGGCCATAGCTCTCCATCTCCTCCACCAGCTCATCACACATTTGCTCTGACAGCAGTGGGAACCAGTAGACATCCGGGCATGGCTGCAGAGGGGGACAGGGCTGGGAGATGCGCATGGGGGACATGCAACACACAGGCAAGCAAAGACAGAGGGGCGGGGAGGGCCACCCGAGTGGGGGCCAGGCCAGGAAGAGAGGTCAGCAGAGAGGGGGGAGGGGCAGGACACAGATGGCAAGAGGGACCAGCCCCCCACCGGCACTGGCACAGTGGCTCACAGCAGCACGACCCCTCCTCTTTCTTTGGTACTGGGGTCATACCCAGGGTACTTCACCACTGAGCTCCCTAGCCTTCATAGGCATGTTTATTAATTTTTTTTTGCTTAGTTGTTGATGGACCTTTATTTTTCATACATTTATTTATATGAGGTGCTGAGAATCGAACCCAGGGCCTCACACATGCCAGGAAAGTGTTCCACCACTGAGCTATAAGCCCAGCCGTTATTTTTAGATTTTTATCTTGAGACAGGGTCTCACTAATTTTCTTAGGACCTCACCAAGTTGCTGAGGCTGGCTTTGAACCCGAAATCCTCCTGCCTCAGCCTTCCGAGTCGCTGGGAGTACAGGCTTGTGCCACTGTGCCCAGCAGTACAGCCCTCTCTAAAGGTATGATTACACCAACATGGAGGGTCCTCAACTCACGACGGAGGACTTTACGATGGGCTTAAGGGAACGCAGCCCCATCCTAAGTTGAGAAACATCTATGTATTTAAAAGATGAAAGGAGAATCACTGTGATTGACACCCGGATTGGGGCTAGAGGCCCACCTGCTCAGCCTTAGCCTCCCTCCTGCCTGAGCAGAGCACCCCCAGGTCCCTGGGAACTCAGTTTGAGAACTGCCAGTCCTAGTGGAGGACCCAGGAGCAGGGTCTCCAGGTAGGCAGTCCCCAGCAGCTCACCTGTTCCACCAGCCCCTCCCCGTCCAGCGCCCGGCTGTAGTTCTCGTGAATGTACTGCTCCCTCCAGTCCTGGGGAAATGTAGGGGTGCCTGAGAGGAGCCTTGCTCCCACCCTCTCTGGGCCACCCCCCCACCCCGGCAACATGGGACCTTCCCAGGAGCCCCTGTGTGTTGGTGACATCCTTAGCCAAGGGCAGGGAAGGAGCATTCCCTGAGGGAGGGCCACTCACGACGGGGTTGTCGAAGATCTGCCAGAGGTCGGGATGCAGGTGGTCAGTGTCGTAGCGGGAGGTGGCCAGCAGCCGGCCAAACTCGTGCTGATTGCTGAGGTGGAGGAAGATGCCCTGGCGCAGGGTGGGGTGGGTGTGAGAGGGGCAGAGGTGATGCTCGGTGGCTGCCCCTCAGCCTCCCAGCGCCCAGCCCCAGGCCCTGTACCCTAGGCCCTGCTTGCTCACCTTGTCTCGCAGGCTCTTACAGAAGGCCATGTCCGGGTCAGTGTCACTGCCCGAAAACACCTCCCTCTCGGGCAGCTCTGTCCTCAGGGTTTCCCCACGGATCACATATGCCTGGGATATGTAGGGCACGTTCCACACGCCCCTGCAGGTGGCGATACCAGGGTCAGCGAGGTGGGAGACCCCCAAATTCTGCCCAGTCCATCCCAGAGGCTTCTACCTCGGGACACCTTAGCCCTGGAGCCTGCCAAGCACTGCTGGTCTCAGCCACCTTATCCACATCTAGGACCTACCCCACAGCCACGACACAGCTGCCTAGTGGCCACATTAGACCTGAGAGTGGGGGCCAGGGCGAGGGTCCAATCTCTGCACAGGGGAGGACGGACCCCCCCCCTCCAAGACTCACATGCGCTTCCGCTGCACAAGCTCCACGTAGTCCTCGGAGCGGGCGTAGTACTCATCGGGGCTCAGGGCCCCCCAGAAGTTGGACCACAGCTTGCCATGGCGGGACAGCATGGGGGCGATCACCTTCCTGGGGACAGGTGGGGTGAGGGCTGGGCAGAGGCCCGGGGAGCCTTGAGGGGGGGAGGGGTGAGGTGGCTAGGGGTGCCAGGACATGTGGGGTGCCCAGCCGGGCGGGGTCACCTGTTCTGCTCGATGAGGATGCGCAGGGTCTGCATGTTGGTGAGGACGGCATCGGCATCCAGACTGAAGTAGAATTCACACTCAGGGTCCTGCCGACAAGTGTCCCTGGAGGTGACACACCCACACAGATGAGCCCAACAGGGAGCAGAGAGGGGAGGGGACTAGGGGGTGTGGGGGACCCCTCTTTACCCCAAGGGGAAGATAAGGGATGGTCCTGCCCCCACCCAGGGTCTCTGCTGTCTGTGGAGGTGGCCATGGAGTGGTCCAGGGTGGCGGCCTGCACCCTCCCCACCAGGTCTCACTCACATGGCCATGTCCCTGGCCTCGCCTGGGCTCAGGGCCTCTTCTGGCCCCACCAGCTTCACAGCTGAGAAGTGGTCCTGGAGCTGATGCCAGGAGTCCGCGATGTGCGGCTCATGGTATACCTCCTGTGGCAGGCAGAGAGGTGGGCTGAGCGCTTGCCAGGGTGGCGAGGCGGGAAGGGGAGCAAGCTGCAGGCAGGGCAGGGCCCGGGGCTCTCACGTTGTTGTGCAGAAAGAGGGTGATCCTGTCAGGGGGGTAGTCCAGGAGCAGCAGCCGCTGCAGGAAGCGGGGCAGGAACGGGGTGGGCTGTTCCACAAACACGGCCAGCAGCACCCGGGGGGGAGGCTGGGGGGCGCAAACAGCTGAGCTCAGAGGAGAGCCCAGGCCCCTCTGCCCCTCAGCCGTTGTTGGCCAGTGGGTTCCCAAGAGCTCCCCTGCCTGACACACTTCAGGGTGCTCTGGAACCCCAACCTGGTTCCCTTCCTCACCTGCCCCCCCGGGAGTGTCCTCCGGTCCCGGTTGCAGAATCCACAGCCTCCCTGGGGAGTCCAGCCATTGGGGACATAGTTTCCCAGGTAGTTCAGCTGCAGCTGTGAGGGAGAGACGGGGAGTGGCTGGGGGGTGGAGGAGGGCAGGGGCAATGTGAGGGAGGTCGGCCCAGAGGACGGGGCAGCAGGGTATGGAGGAAGCTCTCCCAGCACCTCTGCTGCTCAGGGACTTGGAGGGGGCTGGGGGTGCCCAGGACATGGAGCAGACAAGGGCACCTTAGTGGGACCATTTCCATGGACCACGACGGGGAGTGTGTCATAGGCCACGTTCCGGATGCGCACACGATTCCGATCGAACTTTAGAACCACCTCGTCTGGGGAAGAAGGCCAGGTTTTACACACCCTTTCTCTGGGAGTTGCCAAGCAATGGCTTCTTCTAAATGTGGGGTCCCAATTTCTCCAGGGGATGAGGGTGCCTGGGCGGCAAGGCCCCTAGACGGTGGCTCCACTGGGACAGGAACCTCTGCTCTCCCCAGAGCTCTGACCAGGCGCTGCCACCCTGCAGCTCCACCTGCTCCCTGTGTGACCTGGGGTGAGCCACTAGCCCTCAGGATCCAGTGTCCACATGGCCGAGGATCGGTACAGGGTGGACAGCCAGGCACCTTCCCCTGTGAGATCTCGGAGGCTGGCACCTCGGCACAAGCCCCACTGCTGCTTCGTTACGGAGGCTGGCCCAGTGCGGTTTACTCAGGGGAGCCACAGGCCACCAGGAGCCCTTCCCAATCAGGACCCCGAGCAGTAGGCCCCTCGTCGCCCACCATCCAGTGCCTTCTTCCTCACCTAAAGCCCCATTGAGGTTCTGGAAGATCCGGGACTTATGATCCAGATTAAGGCTGAGTTTCTCCTGGATGGGATGAGCAGGGAGATGAACGGGAGGTGGGATGACATCATTTCCCACCCTCTTCTCTTTACACCTCCAAATCCCCTTCCGTCTGCCTCCCCCAGGCAGAGGCCTCCCACAGGTACAAGGCTGAGTGCCCCTCTCCGGCCCCACCTACCCTCAGCCCGGGGTCCAGATAGAGCCTCGTATAGAACAGCTGATCATCATCATCGTCCTTGTACTTCCACTGGCGGACGATTTGGTGGATAGTGGGGGCGAAGCCAATGAATCCTGGTGGAGGGGACAGGGGAGGTGGTGATTTCAAAATCCAAAGTCCCTAAAGGCCTGGCCCCACTGTCCCTCCAGCCCCCAGGCACCTGGAACACTCTTAGCCCCTCTATCTCAGGCACTCTGCCACTCACCACCGGAGTTGAGGAAGCGCTTGCCCGTGCCCACCTCAGGATACTGCTCTGCCAACCCCCACTCAGGCCAGCAGAAGCCTTCTGCAGAGAACAGCAATCGGCTGCCACTCTGGATGAACTTCTTTAGCAGCTCTGAGGGGCTGCCAGCCAGAATCACATCATAGCTGAGCAAGGAAGGGGAGGATGAACAGGAGGCCGCTGGGAACCTCAGCATCTTTATCCCTCCTCATGTTCACCCTCTCCTTTTCCCCCCATCCCTGGCTCTTTTACCTGTCTACAAACATGATGACCATGTCTTCCTGGTCTGCATACTTTTCCATTTCTTTCTTTAGCCATCTGACCTTCTGTCCTCCACCAACTGTTCGAGCCACATCACCCCCTCTCCAGTCCTCTCCCAGGCCCAGGGTCTGTGGGAGATCCACATACCAGGGAGGAATCCAATCAACAAGGACTGAGGGCTGCCCAGGCTCACGGTGGGAGCCCGGCACCAGTTCTCAGCCCACTCCTCACCCAGGGTCCCTTCCTCACCCGCACAGTATAGTTGAAGTACTCAGCAGACTGCAAGAAACGCCGGTATCCCTCTGTTTCCGCGGTGGCCACGGTGATCACCAGCAACTTCTCTAAGGTCAGCCAGGAATGGGTACTTGAGACTTCCCAGCCACGTGCCTGACTCTCTGCAGGACCCCATCGATCCTTTTCCCTAACTCCACTTCGGTCCTTTTCCTCTTCTTTCCAGTTCCCTCTAAATTCTCCCCACCCAGGTACATTTTTGACCCCAGTGAGAGCCAGGTGGGAGTGACATCCAGGAATTCGGGGTCAGTTTGCCTGGAGAGGCTGAAAACTCCAGTTCAGGGTGGGGAGTGGGCAAGGGGCCGCGTGATACCGCCCACAGGCGCGTGCGGGGCTGGAGCCCCGACCCTCCCCGGCCAGGTTGGCAGACACTGTCCGTCCAGCGCCCGCTCGGCCCGCTAGCGCTCCGGGGTCCTCACCTGGGTTGACCGGCTTGCTGCCCCGAGGCCGGTCGGAGGCGGAGGCCGCAGGAGGCGGCGGCAGCAGCAGGAGCAGCAGCAGCAGGAGCCGGGGGCCCGGGCCGGTCGAGGCCATGGCGGGGAGCAGGCCGGGGCCGCACGGGGGCCCGCACCAGGCTGGGCTGCGCGTCTGGATCCCAACTCGGGAGAAGGTTCTGGGAACGGGGAACCCGGGCTGCGGAGCCGCCCGCTGCGAGGAGGAGCGGGGCTGGGGCTCCGCCCTGGAAAAAAGGCGTAACCCGAGGCCCCGGAGAACTGGAGATGCAGGCGCCGAGACAAGGCGAGGATTGTCCGGGGCGCGGGGCGAGCGGGGCGCGGGGCGAGCGGGGCGCGCGCAGGTGGCGGCCGGCCGCGGGGCGGGGAGGGGGCGAGGCTGCGGCCCGAGCCTGCCGCGCCCTCCGCCCGCCCGACAGCCCGGGGAGCCGAAACCGCGGAGGGGAAGTGATCCGGCGCGGAGGGTCTGGCGGGACGCGGGCGCGGCCGTCGGGCGGAAGACGGGGGCAGCGAGGCGCAGGGGCGGCAAGGAGGGTGAAGGCCGGGGAGTCCGCGGCGAGACTGCGGCCCTGGGAAGCTGGAGGCTGATTTGGGGTAGACGGTCAGCAAGGACCTCTCAGTCGGCCCACTCAAGTCGGCCGCTTTCCACCGCAGTCCAGGCCGTCCCATCTACTGCCCCGGGGAAATACTTCAGGGGATGTCTTTGGGATGGAAGCATCTTCTGAAGGACCCAAGGACAATAATATTTCTCGAAAGACTCCCATTTCGGGTCTTTCACTAAATTTGCACACGTACACTGAGACCGGAAGTAGCTTTGCCCCTATAAAACATGGCGGAAAGCTTTCTTGTCTCCAAGGGAACACCACGTAATGACTACAAGCGGTGGGGGCTGGTTCTGCGCACGCGCACAAACGCACGCTGCCGGAAGTGGTAGGATTTTTTTTTTAAACCACTGCTGCCTATTTAGTACGCGTGCGCAGTAGGCTCATCCGGCTGCTGTGTTGCGCAAATGGTGGAGAAAAAAACTTCGGGTATGTGAGCCCCCAGCGGTTAGACCCCCTGGCCTCCCAAGTCCAAACCCGACCTGGGACTTTCTCAGTTATTTGTCTCAAATCTCTTCACCGACTCTCAGGTCTTTCGGGCAGCCCCCTAAAGCGTTCATTCAGTTTTATTGATGCCTGCCCTAACCCTGGCGCTGAGGATGGAGAGGAGACAGAGCCCTGTTACCCCAGAACTGGCTTTCTGTGAGCGGGACGGACACCCGGACCTGCATTGCCCTTCAGAGTGATAGGTGCCATGGCAAAGCGGCGCACGGCGCCTGGGCACAGGCACCCGCCCCAGCTCCTAAGAAAAGGAGACCTGGAAGGCTTGGAAGGAAACAGAAACGCTTGAATTAAGCCTTGAAAGGCGGGTTAAGGTTTTGCACCGCAGAGGTGCGGGTCACTCCGCGAGCAAAGGCAGAGGAGCAAGAAAAAGCAAGTCGCTTAGGAAGCCTGTTTAAAGTTTGGAGCTTACAAGCAAACAGTGGCCAGAGGAATGGGAAAAGGTGAAGTTTTGAAAAGCATTCCATACACCGCCGAGGAAGTTGAACTCCATGGAGAGGCAGTGGAGAGCCATCAAAAGCTTTTAAGGCAGGGGCGTGACCAAGCAGGTTTATCTTTTTGAAAGGCAGTTCTGGCTTCAGCGAGGCAGATGGATTGCAGTAGTGTCCAGTAGGACTTTATGTGATAATGAGAATGTTCTTAATCTGTGCTGTTGAGTGTGGGGTGTTCCACCTGCCTGTAAGCCCAGGGACTCAGGAGGCTGAGGCAGGAGAATTGCAAGCTCAAGGGCAGCCTCAGCAATTTAGTAAGGCCCTAAGCAACTTACTGAGACTCTGTCTCAAAATAAAAAGAGCTGGGGATGTAGCTCAGTGGCAAAGTGTCTCTGGAGTTCAATCCACAGTAGGACTTTCACTACATGGGGCTACTGGCCACATGAAATGTGGCTAGTACAACCAAGGAACTGAATTTTAAAATTTTATTTTCTCATAATTAGATTAAATATAAGTAACCACGTGTGATCAGTGGTTACCTTATTGTTGAAAGCAGGTCTAGAGACTGGAAGGTCACTTAAAGAGATGCTAAATTAACTTGCACCTCCCCACTGGCTTTCCATTGTTCTCACCTGTAAAATCCCCAAGTTCAAATTCCTTTAAATATCTAGAGGTAGAACTCTGAGGACCTGGCATGCCTTCATCTCAGCTTCTGCCCCACTTGCTTTACATGCTGGTCTTGCTGAACTTCCCTCAGTTTGTTAAAGGCACCCAGCTTTCTTGGTTCCCCCAACCAGGGTACCGATGACTTGGGCCTCAAGCTAGACTTACCTTCCCTAAAACCCCAGGGCCGCAGTGGGGGCTTCTGTCTTATGCTCCGAAGCCTTTAGTACTTTCCTAGCCAAACGTGCTTGTTCTTTAAAATCCTTTGTGCTCCTGCAAGACTATGCTCTTGCTCAGGTGCTGCCCGGCACTCGGCACCTGGGAGGGAAGCAGCATCATGCAGTGATCAAGACCATGTGTTTTTGAACTTAGGGACACTTGACCACTGAGCCACATCCCCAGCCCTGTTTTGTATTTTATTTAGAGACAGAGTCTCACTGAGTTGCTTAGCACCTTGCTTTTGCTGAGGCTGGCTTTGATCTTGTGATCCTCCTGCCTCAGCCTCCTGGGCCACTGGCATTACAGATGTTCATCACCAGGCCCGGCAAGACCATGTGTTTTAAGCCAGGCATGATGACACACACCTGTAATCTCAGTTATTCAGGAGGCTGAAGCAGGAAGATTGCAAATTTCAGGTCAGTCTGGGCAAAAAAATCAAAAGGTGGGGAGGAAGGTGTAGCTCAGTGTGAAGCACCCCTGGGTTTAGTCCCCAATACCACCAAATCCAAAACAAAGCAAACCAAAAAAAAATGTGTTTTGATGTTGCTTGGTTCTGGGATTGAATTCTGACCTGGCCATTTATTAGTTGTGCAAACTCTGGAAATATTTATTTATATATATATTTTTCTAGTTGTATAATATATATATATATATATATATATATATATATATATTCTGCTTGTCAATGCATCTTTATTTTGTTTATTTAAGTAATATGCAGTGCTGAGAATCGAACCCAGTGCCTCACACATGCTAGGCAAGTGCTCTACCACTGAGCCACAACCCTAGCCCTAGAAACATTTTTTAACTTCCAAACATCAGTAAGTTGAGATGAACTGATACCTATCTCAAAGGGTTGTTGTGAGGATTAAATTATTCAGTTTATGCTAATTGTTTAGTAAGTCACCCCTCAGAATCTATGGGGGATTGGTTCCAGGACACCCCCTCTGGATACCAAAATCCATAGATGCTGAAGTCTCACATATAAAATGGTGTAATGGTTTCACATAACCTGTGTGTATCCTCTCCTTTACTTTGAATCATCTCTATCTACTTTAATACCTTATACAATGTAAATGCTACTGAACTAGTTGTTACGCTGTGTTGTTTAGGGAATAAGTCTGTACCTGTTGAGTGCAGGTGCATTTTGAATAAACATTGTCAATCTGGGGATTGGATGAATCCATGGATGTGGGACCTGTGGACAGGGAGGACCAACTGTATGGTGCCTAGCTCAGAGTATGTGTCTGGCAAGTGGTGGCTGCCGGCGCTGCTGCTATTGTCATGATGAACACACGCTTGGTACTTGTCTGATAAACAAAGATATTTTGTGTAGAATTATCAGAACCTGGCGAGTAGCTGATGGGGTGACAAAGAGGATGAGCGGACTGCTAGGGCTCTGTGTGGATGTACGCAGTGCATCCGTTCATTCTGGCCGCAGGGAGAGGCAGACTTGGATGGAAGATGTTCCATATTGAGGTGCAATAATCAGAGGGTCAGTGCTGATGTCCTGGAGCCAATTCTGGAGCTCAGGACAGGATTCTGGGCCAAGATGATCATGTTTGGAGTTATTTGCATGTGGGTTATAGGAGAGCCCTGTGGAAGAGGGTGTAGACTGAGAGGGAGGAGGGGTGGGCAGAAGGCTCAGGGGCAGGGAGGGCAGCCAAGACGGGAGACTGAGAGTCCAGAGAGGGAGGAGGAGGAAAGCTGGAGCCACGCCAAGGAAATAGGGATTCTTTACCCCCAGGAGGGTGGGCAGCACGGTCACAGGGCAGAGACATGCGAGACGAAGAACTGAGCTAGATATGCACTCTGGAGTGGCCCCAGGCGGTTACCCGTGGCCAGCACTGAAGTCAGGCAGGAGTCAGGTTGCTAGAGGTTGAGGTGGGAGGTGAGGACATCACTCAGACCCTCTGGAAGGGAAAAGATTAGGCCATTGGAGGCGTAGACACGCTGGCAGCAATTTATTCTCCTGAAGGGAAAGTCCAGCTGAGGCCGGTGGAGGGTGCTGAGGTTAGGGATGGACTCAAGCTGGAGGAGAAGGGCTGGGTTCAGTCGCAGGCCCCTGGAGAGTGGAGAGGGTGGGCCCAGCAGGAGTGTTTGTGGGTGGTCTGAAGGGGGAGTTTGTGTTCCTTGCTTCTTTAGGGGTGGGGAGAGACGCTGGTCAAGGGCACGTCCCAGTGGAGCTGGGGAACCCTGGTGCTCCGTGTCTCCACGTGGGCACAGTTGTGTGGCTTCGGCACAGTGAGAGGCTTCACTGGCTGGAAGCAGGAAGTGCTAGGAAAATGTGGGAAGCAGCTTGAGGAACTAAAGGAGTCTTGCTGGCTGGGGAGGAAGCAGGGCCAGAGGTCTGACACAGTGGGAAACAGGGATACGGGCCTCGGACCTGGGATGAGACCAGAGGACCGTGGCTACCACCTGTGTCCATCTTCCACCCACTGCCCATAATCAAGTCACCCCGCAGTGTCTTGGGGGGATTGGTCATCTTGCCTCCCGTCCACACTCGCTGCCTCCCTGTGTCCCTCTTCTCTGGCCATAACTCTTCTTGCCCTGCCACATCTAGTTCGCTCCCAGGACCCTGGACAGCGCCGGGTGCTGGACCGGGCTGCCCGGCAGCGCCGCATCAACAGGCAGCTCGAGGCCTTGGAGAATGACAACTTCCAGGATGACCCCCACGCAGGCCTCCCCCAGCTCGGCAAGAGGCTGCCTCAGTTTGACGATGATGCAGACACTGGTAAGGCGGACGAGGAGGAAGGGAGGGACAGGCCCAGGTCAGGACTGTGGAAGGACACTGGGCCGTGAGGCCCCTGGCCCGAGCGTTTGCTGGCCCTCGTGGGTGTGAGCCACTGTGTCTCAGTTTCTCTTGTACACAGAGTAAGGAAAGAGTGGATGAGCTGACGTGGGCCTCAGAGTCGGGGTACCTAGAGCTGGTGGGGCCTGACTGGGGGAGTGGGGTAAAGGGCAAAGGCTGGTAGGGCAGGACAGACAGACTGCACCCCTGTGGCAAGCCAGAGAGAGCTGTTCCTTCTCTGCAATTGTCAAGTGATTCATCTCTCTGGACTCCTAGGAAAGAAAAAAAAGAAAACTCGGGGTGATCATTTTAAACTCCGCTTCCGAAAAAACTTCCAGGCCTTGCTGGAGGAGCAGGTGAGAAGGGCACGCCAGGGGACCGTGGGGAGGGGGAGCCCCTGGAGATCCTTCCTGGCAGGTGTTGGCTGCGTGAGGCTCACAGAGCCCGCCCACCTTGTCTCTGCAGAACCTGAGCGTGGCAGAGGGCCCCAACTACCTGACGGCCTGCGCAGGTCCCCCGTCCCGGCCCCAGCGCCCCTTCTGTGCTGTGTGCGGCTTCCCTTCCCCCTACACCTGTGTCAGCTGCGGAGCGCGGTACTGCACGGTGCGATGTCTGGGCACCCACCAGGAGACCAGGTGAGCTGTGGCCTCCCTGTCCACACTCACTGCCCTTCTGTGGCTCCCTAGACCTCTTCCTCTTCCTCTTCCTGTTTGCCTGCAGGTGTCTGAAGTGGACTGTCTGAGCCTGGGGTCTCCAGAGAGGAAGGACCTCCATGTACCACCAAGGAAGTGCCCTGAACAGGGAAGAGCCACGCACTCCCCTAGCACAGCTCTGTTGTCCCTACAGGGACGGCCAGTCTTGTCTCCGGGGTCGTCCAGCAGGGTGGGCCCAGCCTGCAGAGTGCTGTGGTAATAAAAGGCCTGGTGCCCAGAGCCTCCCTGCTTGGTTGTGGGGTGTTTGGGGGTGAGGGTCATGGGCCACCTGTCGCTCCTACTTACTGCTCTCTTCCTCTGACCTGCCACTTGCCGCTATCCCCCTTCTGTGTCTGACCATGGGGAATTTTGTCCCATTCTCCAGCCACTCCGTCATCTTGTCTCAGCCTTTCTTAACTGATCCATGTGTCTTCACAGTCCATAAGAAATCCAGCTACCTTGAAGCAGAAGCCACCATTCTGTGAGAAAGCCCAGGTGACACCAAGGCTGTGGGCAGGTGTCCCCACTTGCAGACCCAGGGGGGCCAGGCCTTCTTTCTTCAGCATTATTTAGTTTGGTTTTGCTTTTGATTTCTCTGGTTCCTCTTAGTATTTTTGAAGTACATGTAGGTTCCAGGACTGGGTAACAGAAACTGGGCGAGGGCTAGAGCCAGGGAACAGGATGCTACTGTGAAGGTGCCAGTCCTGACTTTATCTGGAGCTTAGCCAAGTGGGAGTGGCCAGTGAACCTTTGTCCCTGCTGCCCCTGTCTGAGAAAGCAGTTGTCTTTAGAAGCCCCTGTTGTCTGTGACAACAATTGTGTCAAATGATTGGCAGCCCTGACTCCAGAAGTTCCTGGAAGACGTGGGGATTGCAGCGTGGGGATTGCAGGGATTGCAGCGTAGAGCTTCCTGGCCTGGTGGCGCTGCATGCTGGGGTGCCAGGCCTTCTCTGTGCCTCATCTTGAGGATTGCAAACCCTAATCCCATAAGCTCCTTGGAGTCGCATTGTTAAGCCACAGCAAGGCAGGAGCTTTGGGAGTATTTGTTGAGCAAATGACCTTAATAAGATGTTAATGAGATGGCAACCAGGACAATGCCAGGCACTGCCTCAGGCTCTTCACTGCTCTTTGAGACAGTGTTTTCTGGGGACCTGCTTTCCCTTTCTCTGAAAACTTGTTGCAGGCCAGATGGTATTAATGACAACTTCACAGGAGTTGATAGTGACCACAGGGTTTGGAGAGAATTCAGGTGTGGTGATTGTAGAAAAGAGGTGAGGTTGTTTTTCCTTGAATCAAAAGGTGGGGTGTTCCCCTAGAATCTAGGCCAGCTAATGACTCCCCCAACGTGATAGCCACAGTCCTGCCCTGTGGCTAGGACACTTGCTTTTGGGTCCCCAAGACAGTCCATAGGAAATCCAGCTACCCTGAAGCAGAAGCCACCATTCTGTGAGGAAGCCCAGGTGACACCAAGGCTGTGGGCAGGTGCCCTCACTTGCAGACCCTGGAGGGCCAGGCTTTCAAATCCTGCCAGCCAAGCCTCAGTCACAGGTGATTGTGCCCCTGGCATCAATCACCTTCAGCTTTCCGTCTCACATCCAGAGAGAGAGAAGCTGCCTCGCTGTGCTGTGCTTGTTCAGATTCCTGAGCTACAGAATCTGTGTGCAGAATAAAATAGTGGAATTATGCTGCTGAGTCTTGAGATGGTTTGTTAGTAGTTAGTAACAAGGACACCAGGAGTCTCAGTTTGCCGGCAGCAACTCCTGTCTGGGCCTCTTGTCTCTCCCAGGAAATGAAACTCTGGGGTCCAGAACCTTTAATTCATCTTTCCTCTTCACCAAGAAGTACACAGGCTAGAAAAGGAAAGTAGAAAAGCCTTTTTTTTTTTTTTTTTTTTTGTGTGTGTGTGTGTGTGTGGTGCTAGGGATTGAACCTAGGGCCTTGTTCATGCAAGGCAAGTGCTCTACCACCTGAGCTATGTCCTGAGCCTAGAAAAGCCCTTCTTGGTGGAGAAACACTGCGTCAGACTCAGTGTGTCAGCGCAGCCTGCTCTTTGGTTCATTCCTACCCTCAAGGGCCTTGCTTCATGTTTTGTTATTATAAATGGAGTCA
Source organism: Ictidomys tridecemlineatus (assembly GCF_052094955.1). Taxonomy (NCBI): domain Eukaryota; kingdom Metazoa; phylum Chordata; class Mammalia; order Rodentia; family Sciuridae; genus Ictidomys; species Ictidomys tridecemlineatus. Next base: position 116,172,207 of record NC_135486.1, read on the forward strand.
TGTAGGTTCTTCTTGGTGTAAGATCTCTCCTCCCAGCACCTTCCCAAGTGACCTTGTGAGGATGGTTCCTAACCCCAGTGGCATCTTGGTGCTCTGATGCCGATTGGCTCCCCTGGTCATCCAAGAACATTCTCTAAGAAGCGTGGATCCCTATTTTTTTTTTTTTTATTATCTGATATTTTCTTTTTGTGTGTGTGGATCCCTATTTTAAACCAGAACTCCTCAAGGAAAGGCCTGAACAAGATTTGCCAGCTTTTTTTTTTTTTTTTTTAAACGGGAAACTTGTTTGTTGACTTCGGAGACCCCTGGTCTTTGGGAAATCTACACTATTCCAACAGTTTCTAGAAGTTAAACCTAGTGTCATGATGGAGTAGCACCACCCTTCCTGGGAACACAGGAAGAAGAGGTTGGTGCCACCTTCTGGAAGGCTGGAGACTGGGGACTTATTCCTAAAGAGCTCAGTGAGCACTGCTGCTAGTTGCGTTAGGATAGCTGAGGATTCTGGGAGGCATCATCAGCTATCCTCAGTCTTGGAGAAGTCCCGGCCCCACTGCTTCCTACTTGTGCAGCTGGGCAGGTGCCTTTGCCTCTGCTTTTGGTACAGCCACCTCCCAGGTATTGCAAGGACTGGGAGAACTCTCACCCAGTGCCCGCAGCTTGTGAGCACCCAGGATTGACAGCTATTGCTGCACTGCCCAAAAGCCAGAGTGGTTTGTTGTTAGACATCAGATGGCAGCTTCTGGTTGACATTCCTCTTTGCTCCAAGTTTGAGTTCTTTGAGGGCAAAGTCCATGTTTTGGTGCCCACCCCAGCTTCTAGTGAGAAGAAACTCGGTAAATATAGTGAAAAGGGGAAAATGTCCCTAACTCCTTTAATCATGTGACCATGTGATGGCCAGAGGAATGGAAACTTAGCCTAGCACCTTATTAAGGCACATGGTACTTAGTGCTCAGTTGTGGAACTTGGTTTGGGCGCATCTCCCTGAAAGGAAGGGGTGCGAAGAGGCCTACAGGAAACAGCCGGTGCAGGTGAGTGGATAAGGTTGAAGAGAAACGGAGGGGACTGCTGAGGGGACCCAGTCATCACTAGGTCCTGTGGCAGGGGATACATGTTGGGCTGGGCCCCTATTCTCTGCTGTCACTGGATGCCAGGTTTCTGTCCTGTGGCCTCATTTTCCTGTCTTGAATGGGTACCAAGTAGAGCTGGGCCTGTGCCACACTTGCCCCCAACCTATGCTGAGGGGGACACCGTCTAGCCTTGCACATAACCTGCAGAAACTTCTGGAACCTCCCCCCAGAGAAATGTACAGGTACCACACCCAGCTAACTTGATCCAGAGCTCCAAAGGGGCTGCCCATTCCTGATGTCCCTGCTCAGGCCCAGGTAAGAAACTGCTCCAAACCAACTGTCCCCTTAAGGAGCTCTGATAAATCATCAGGAGTGGCTTGTTATCACTGCCAGCTGATCCTGGGAATCTCTGATATTTCCAAGAACCTGGAGGTGGGGCTTCCCATATCTGGTCCAAGATGACTCTTGGTAGTAATTATGTACCACCCTCTGGAAATCGCTAGCAATGCCTCTGTTTTGCTGGACAAGACAGCCCAGAAGTGGTAGAACGACAGGGGTCCAAGAACTGACTCACTCCCTGGCCCCACCTCTCCCCCTTGCTTAGCCCCCACTTCCTGACACCTTCAACCCTGAACAGTCACAAAACACATTTATTTATGCATGTATTTATATAGAACACACAAACCGGGTAGGGGGGGCACCTCCGTCCCCTCACACCCAGCCTCGGAAGAAGACGGGCAGTAGAATAGTCCAGGATGGGGCGTGGCCTCCAGGCAAGGGGCGTGGCCTGGAGTGTGGCCTGCTGCAGGTTTTTAAAGGGAAGATGGGCCCCAGGGTCCTAAAGACCCCTCTCCACTGGGCAGTGGGAAAGGAGATGGGTTCCGCTGGCCCAAACTCCTACACATAAGCATTTTTGCCGTATTTGCCAAAGCTGCTGTCACCTTCATCTGAGGTGGCGGTGGGCATCACGACTGTGGAAGTCTTATAGGTAAGCTGGGCCCTGTGGGGAGAAGGGGGCCGTCACAGGGAGGTATGACCCTTGCTCCCTGCCCTCCACCCTGTCCTTCCCCTCTCTCACCTTGTGGTGGGGTCCTCCTGGGAGGCACAGCAGCAGCTGGAACAGAGGCAGATGCCACCGAGGATGCAGAGCAGGGAGGCGCTCCAGCCCAGGTAGAGGGCGGGGCCCAACTCATACCTGGACGCAAGGGCGACGTGGGGTTGGGGGCCAGGAGGTGAGCGCGGGCCAGAGGGACAGGGCCGAGTTCCACCCGAGCTGTCCCAGAGGGCGGAGCTTCTCACTCACTTGGTTCCAACGTAGAGGGGGTTGAAGAAGTCCTGGGTGATGTTGACGGCATACCAGGAGATGGCCACCATCCCGCAGGCCCCTGGGGAGGCAGGAGAACCGCACTAGTGCCCTGGGTCAGCATGGCCCAGGCAGGAGGTTGGTGTGGGGGCTTAAGAAGGGTCAGGCAGGGGTCTTCCTGAGTAGGATGGAGGGCATCAAGTCTAAGGGTAACCATTTCACTTCAATTCCTTTCTCCCGCCCCAGCCTATAAACTTTCCCATCCTGGCAGTCAACTGTAAAGGTCTCAATCCAGCACTTCTGACCTCCCTTCCTGGCACTCTACATCCAATCCCAGCCCCCCTTGGCCTCAGAGCTGCCTTGTTCATCCCAACCTGAGGGCCCCGGCATTCCTGGCCTCACCTAGAATCTATCCTACCCAGCCTGCAAAGCCCAGTTGTCCAAGTCTCCCCACCCACTTCCTTGATGGCCCTTTCCTTAGGAATCCCAAATTCCACCAAGCCCTGGGCTGTCACCACTCCCCTTGCTGGGGGCCTGTCTTCCAGGAAACCACCTGACCTTTCCGAGCTTTTCAAATCTGGAACAGGACAATGCCCACCCTACCTTGCAGACTTATCATGAGATGAGAGGTGTGAAAATGTACAAATGGAACACTAGTGGCAAGTCTTGGCATTGTTACTCTACACTGTACCGGTGTGTGTGTGTTGGTGGAGGACTGAACTGTAGATGGGATTGGAGGTTCAGATGAGGGTGGGATGGCAGGGAGCCAGGGAAGAGCCCAGCAGGTGTCAAGGCAAAGGGAAAGGAGCTGCATGTGCCAGGAGTGGGGAGCTGGACATGGGGCAGGAAGCCCGTAGTCTGTGGCCAAGGGCTACCCCAAGCTCACCCAACACCTTCCCCCAATTACCAGCCAGCATGTCAAGGGCTCCCGCGATGGCTGCCACCTTGGCTTTCCTGGAGAGCTCCATGCTCCCGATTTTGGTGCAGCGCAGCCCCAGGATGCCTAGAAAGAGGCCAAGGAAGCCCAGGAGGATGGCGGTGATCATGAGCGCACGGCAGCCCTGGACGTACCCTGGGGAGGGACACAGGCATCAGTCTTTCCCCCATCTCTCCCACCTCCATGGCCCACAGCAGCCCCTGTGGCCCTTGCTCAGACACAAGCCTTGCTGTCCCTCAAAGTCCTCCAGCCTCCTTCCCTGTGCATCCACGCCCTTCCTACCCATGCCCTCCTCCTCCCAGCCAGGTGCACTTTGTTGGTACCTTTTCCATGGGTTTCACTACTGACTCTGGGCTGGGGACCTAGTTCCCAGGGAATGTCCTATGCATCATGGAGCATTTTGCAGCACCCTGGACCTCTGCCTACAGGATGCTGTAGCAACCCCTGCTCCTCCCAAGCTGAGGCAAAGTGCAGAGCCAGGCTGGCTGAGAATTGCCACTCCATCAGATCAGGCCCACGTTCTACTATACATTATAGAAACTTCACCTTCCCCATCCCCAAGGGCTCTCCAAGTCCCACCCAGAGCTCAAACACAATGCCTGACACTTCCAACAGAGTTTCTTCCCAGAGTAACCTGAAGGGGGCAGCAGTGGCTTATGGCAGAGGGTCAAGGGCAGTTTCTGACCTGGAAGGTGGGACACCTGGGCCCAGGATCATCCGAGTTTGTCTAGCTCATATTCTTTGATGCCTCAGTTTCCCCTTTTGCAAAACTGAGGGAAGCTGCCAGCCCCTCCTCCCCTCTCTGTCTTCCATAATTGCTAAGTGCTCCTGAGGACCTTGCTCCCCTTTCCTGGGTGGGGCAGCAGCATGGGTGCTGAAGGAGAAAGGCTGGGTCCCTGCCAGGAAGAGGTAAGTGGCCTGAAGTTGGGGAGCAGGGAGGAGGGACAAAGTTCTCTGAGAGGACATTCTGACTCCCAGCCACTCCCTCCCCACCCCAACTCTCAATCCTCAGGGAGCTCTGGTGGCCAAGTGGAAGTTGGGGTGCACAGCTGGCGGGTGGCTGAATGAGGGCCAGGATCCCTCTCTGAACCACAATGGGCTATGGAGGAATCAACTGGGCCCTGGGCTCGGGCACCATAAGTTGGAGTCTCAGCTGCCCTCACCTCCTGTGGCTCTAGGCTGTTACACCCTACAGAATTTCTTCAGCTTTGTGAAATGAGGTCAATGCCCCACCCAGCAGCAGGTGACTACAGACCACTGCAACAGCACAGCTGGACGGGGAAGCACAGGCCGGAGCTCCGCAGCCCTCTCCGCAGCCCTCTGCTCTCCCCTCCAGATGCTCCTGCACATTGTTGCACTGGGACCTCTTGCAGGCCAAGAGCAGCAGTGCCCCATGGGCCCCTCTCAGGGCTCAGTGTGCCAGGCATGGATGCACTGGGCTGGCTGGGTTGCCGGGCCAGTTACCCCCACTGTCTCTTCTGGCCACTCAGCACCCTGGGCTTTTGGTCCTGGGCGTGCCCACCACCTCCATTCAGACTGCCTGGCCGCTCGTCCACTGCAACCTGGCCTTGCTGGGGGCTCTGTACAGCTCAGCACAGCAGGGAGACCAGCGGCCCAGCGTGGATGCTTGGTTGGTCACTGAGACCTGCTGCCTATCAACTGCTCAGAGGCCAAAATGGGGCCTCCTCACCCTGCCAACCCAGCGATCCCACCCAGAATAAAATGTGCATATGTGACAACAGGGAGCCAGGGTCTGCAGGTTTTGCTGCATGTGATCCTCACCAGCACCTGAGGGCTGGTGCTGTTATGGTCCCAGCCTGCAGGTGGCCGATACCAAGCCCATTGTCTCCTCACCCGAGGCACAGAGCTAGCCAGGGCAGGAGTTGCACATGGCAGCTTGATGACTCTGCTGCCTGCTCTTACAACCACTGGTGGAGGATTCCACTAGACCAGGGGCCAAATATAACAAGGTCTCACTCCAGAGCCAGGCTGGAGTGCACAGTGCTCTTGGCTACAGCAGCCCAGGACCCAGAGCTTGACCCGTCTTCCTGCATCCTTATGGCACCGAAGATCAGACCAAAGACAGCCACCCCTTCCCTTGGGGTCTCTCCAAGCCTGTCCCCCCTCCCTCTGCTCCCTAAAGCTCTCCTCACCCCATACCAGAGAGGGCCAGCATGGACGGGAACTCCCAGCAGTTGGAGACTCCCAGGGAATCGGTGGCACAGCTGTACCAGAGGTTCTCGAAGATGGTGTTGGTGGTGATAACGTTCCCGTGCACGGTGGACACTCGCCAGTAGCTGTTTGGCAGGGTCACCCCCAGCATCAGCAGCCCCAGGGCTGCCATGAAGAAGCCAAGGCTCTCCACAGCTATCGACATCCTGGGACAGCAGGCCCCTGAGGGGCTTGGGCCCCAGAGAGGGGCAGGGGTGGAGCCCCCGGGAAAGTGGAAGGGGCTTGGCTAAGGAGGAGCGTTGAGGCAGGCGGAGGGGAAGGAGGGGAATCCAGCCGTGGCTTCTGCCCGTTTCTCCTCGGGCTCAGGTCCTTCCGTCTCCAGGTTTCTGACTCCCTCCTTTCTGGGTCTCTCTGCTTCCTGACAGGTCAGAGGAATGAGCCAAGCCTGTGTGGCAGCAGCTGTTGACGATGGAGGGAATAAACAGGCCAAAAGTCCACCCCCTCCCCCAGCCTCTAGGCTGGCCTGGACTCCCCGCCCCTCGAGGGTGGGGGGAGAGGACTTAGAAGACTAACGGATCCGGCCTAGGAGGGGCCTGGGAGGAATCAAGAGCCAAGGGGGAAGCGGCTGTCTCTGACTCAGCTTTCATTTGGGGCCAGAGAATGGAATAGAGGGGCAAGGAGAGAAAAGGGGACTGATAGCAGGAACGTGACAAGAGGTGGAGTGAATGAAGAGTGAACCCTGACAGACATGCCTTCCATGGAGGACGAGGTGGGGGGGGTGCGGCAGGGCCACTCCCTCTGCATGGGAAGAACCACACCTCTAGGACCCCTGGGTCTCCAAAGACTACGGGAAGGCAGTGGGAGAGACCAGCGCTCTGGGGTCCGGTAACCTGGATTCAAATTAGACTCCATCGGTTACCAAAGTGGCCAGGCTCGTTTATTTAGCTCCACTTTTTTTCTGCTAGCCATCTGGAGCCCCGGTACTGGCTTTACAGGTCATAATAAGAACGGGGACCAGAGATCACAGCTCCCCACACACTCCAACTGCTCCATGCTTGGGGACCATCTCAGATCTAAGGGCAGCAGGACTGAGGTGAGGCCAGCAGTAACTTTCCTCCAAACTTCCTGAACTTGAATTTCCCCCTTTGAGCTGACCTTTGACTCTCGGCATCAAGTTTGATCCTGCTGCCAAGGGGCCTCAGGAACAGATCAGAGGTCTAGGACATGAGCCTGTGGCTAATCTCTCCTAGCACTTCAGAGTTACCAGAAGCTGTTACCAACTCAATTAATCATGATGGATCAAAACCCCAGAGTCCCCCCCAACCTAGGATAAGCACCTGCTCCAAGGCCAAGGTTGGGACAGCTCTAGTTCACTCCTGGGGGTGTCCGCCCTGTTCCCCACCACTGCGCCAGGTCCTCATGTCTCCCTCAGGTGCCTCCTCCCACCCTGCTGGCCTGGCGGGGGCTGAGGAACGAGAGGTATGCGGCAAGCAGCGCAGGCCCACGCAGAGCCTGGCACGAGGGGGCGTGGGGCAGACCTGCTGGGGCGGAGCCTGTCTCCTCTTCCATAAGCTGGAACTCGGACACTCTGTGCCCCTAGCCTCCCCCCAAACCCCTGCCTCCCCCATGCCAAAAGAACTTCCTTCTCCACTGGGGCCCCCCTTTCCCTAAGGAGAAGGATGGGGCAGGAGGAAGGGGAGGCGCAGGAAGACAAAGGGAGGGAAGGGCGGAGGTTGTGGAGGAAGCCCAAGGGCCGCAGTGGAAAAGTCCACGTGCTGCGAGGCAGCTGAGTGGGTCAGAGGAGACGGAGCCGTAAATCCCAGCCTCGCCTTGGATGCCCTTCCCGCTGATGGCTGCTTTCTCCCAGGATTCTGGGCCATGGAAAGGCCATGTCCTGTGCTGTCTGCTGCTGCTCAAGGACACGGCTTTGGGGAAGGGGAGGAAGGAAGGGTGTGGACTGGGCTGCTCCGTGGACAAAGGAGACCCCCACATTGGCCTGGAGGGCAGGAACAAGAGGGCGCTGGGCAGGAAAGGGCCAGGGGTGAGCCCACCTATGCACAGTGCCACCCCCCGACACAGGCAAGGAAGTTCCCAAGCCACAGCCCAGCTTTATTTACACTCACACTTGGCACATGACTTGGGGCTACACAACAGGTCTGGGGAGACAGAGGTTGAAGGCCGCAGAGGACAATGATGAGGATGCGAGGGAAGAATAGGAAGGCCCATAAGGATGGCGGGGCCCTGCTCTGAGTGTCCACCATAGTTCCCGAGTGCCCTGGGCAGAGGAGCAGGCGTGCTCTCCTTCAGGATTTGGACTTGGACACGGCCAGCCCGATGAGTCCAGCCAGTCCTGCCACGCCCAGGGCCATGCCTCCAACGATGGCCATGCCCACTAGTCCATCTAGGGAACGGAGAAGGAGAAGGGAGGCCGTCAGAGCTTGATAGCCCACAGGGACCCTGGCCAGGACCGCCCTGGTCCCGCTGCTCCACAGAAGACCCATGCCTCCCGACAGAGTCAAAGGCTATGAGCTCCAGGGCAGGAGACAGGGGCCTTCTAGGGAGTGATTGCTTGGAGGGGCTCCTTTATGGATACTCCATGGGGCCCTGGGAAGGACGAGGACTTAACCCGGGGCGAGGCGTTCACCTTTCTTCATGGCCTTGTCGATGAGCCGTTCCAGCTCCCTGGCCTGGCTGTTCTGGGGCTCTGTCTGCAGCAGCCCGCGCACGTACCTCAGGGCCTTCTCATACTCCTGCACTCAGGGGAAATGAACAGCAAGTCACCTGCACCCTGGGGCTCCAGGACCCCTCCTGCCAGGAAGGGTCTTTCTTTCTCTCGCCCCCAGCCCTGCCTGAACCTCCCCTGTCCTCCCTCCAGCCCCACCTGATGGAGTAGAGTCCACAAATAACCCCAACTGTGTTGGGGTGATAAGCCAGGGGAGATAACAGCCCAAGCCTGAGGCTACACCCCAATCTTGACGTCACTGTGTCCCCACACCCTTGGCACCCTGATCCTCTCTCACCTTCCCTCTGAAACAGTCCTGGTATCAACTTGCACCAGAGACCTCACACCACCCCCAGCCTACTGCCTTTTTCAGCCTCTCTGAGGCCCAGGGCTCTACCCTGGGGCAGAAAGGCGGCTCACCTTGAGCCGGTAGTTCCCCACAGCCAAGTAGAAGACATAATCCCGCTGCTCCTCTTTGCTCCCTTTGGGCAGTAGTTCTGGGAAAGGGAGAAAAAAAGAGGGTGAAAAAACGGCTTCTTTCTTTTCCTAATACCACATCCCACAGACCCTGCCACACTCCAGATCCCTCTAAGGTCCCAGGAAGGTCTCTGTCCTGGGCCTCCATGTCAGCTACTGTCACTCTCAGCTTCCCAGTCAGAGCTCTGGGGCACCATGAGCAGAGGCTGCCACAACATCCCAATGACGGACATCCTGGAATCAATATTATAGTCACTATGGTCCCCTGGAGTGAACCACAGGAACCTAAGGACAGGAAGTCAAAAGGAAGCTCTACTTAGCTCAGGCACCCGTTGTTTTCAATGCCATTACCTGCTGCCCAATTATTGTTAAAAACAAATGTTTGCACAGATGGGTGTGGAGGCACACACCTGTGATCTCAACGACTCCGAGACTAAGGCGACTCCGAGGCTGAGGCGTGAGGATCACAAATTCAAGGCCAGCCTCAGCAACTTAGCAAGGCCCTAAGGAATTTAGTGAGACCCTGCCTCAAAATAAAAATAAAAGTAAAATAAAGCTGGGTGTGGTGACACACACCTGTAATCCCAGCAATTTAGGAGGCAAAGTCAGCCTCAGCAACTTAGTGAGGCCCTAAGCAACTTAGCCAGGTCGTTAAATGAAATGAAAAATAAAAAGGGCTAGGGATGCAGCTCAGTGGTAAAGTGCTCCTGGATTCAATTCCTGTGTGTGTGGTGGGGAGGAGTCTGTATTCCCTCCTCCTTAACTCACTTCCCTGGAAAAACCCACCTGATTACTTCCCAATTCAGTGACTTCCCAGGGGACTGAGCGTGGCTGTTCTCAAGTATCAGGAGCTGTCACTAAGTAGTTCTGCAGGTGCTTAAAATTTCAAGTGCCTAATGTCTCCTCAACTACACAAGCAATGGCCAGAGACCACTTCTACCTTTGTGCCCTAGTGTGGGGTAAACCTGAAAAATCTGAATTGTGAAACAGACAATGTAGAGTGATGGTATTTGCATTAAAACTCTTAGTTTTACAGATCTACAACAAGCATCCTTTACTGGTAGAGCTGTCCCTTGTTATTCTTGGCAGATTGGTTCCAGGAGTCCTATCAGATTCCCAAACCCACAGATGCTAAAGTTTCTTAAGTAAATTGTAAGATTTGCATAAAACCTACACATCCTCCTGCGTGCTTTAAATTCTCTCTAGGTTACTTATGATATTTAACACAATACAAATGCTACATTAGCAATTGGTATACTGTTTTGTTTTGGGAATAACAGCAAGTAAAAAAGGTCTGTACACTTTAGTAAATATTTTTGTTGTTTTGTTTTATATCAAATGTTTTATCTGAATGAATCTATGATGTGGAACCTGCAGATATGGAGGGCCAACTGTGCAGCCCTTTGCTACAGCGAGTCTGCTGGGAATTACTATGAAGTGACTGTACTGTAAGGTAAGGGTCCCCTGATGGGAAAGGATCTCAGTGCTTGGACAAAGGAGGCGAACCAGGCCAATGGCAGCAGACAAGGCTGGCCCCCATGCAGCAGAGAACAGCGACGGCGGCCCAGAGCCTCACCCTCGAGTAGTGCAATGCCTTTCCGGATGTCCTCATTGTACTTGCTCCGCACCAGGCACCAGGCATACTCAAACTGCGTGCTTTTGGACACTGAGCCTGCCGCCTTCTCAGACTGAAATTTCTTTTCAAACTTCTGCCGTAGGAGAGGAGAGGAATCGTTTAAAAACCAAGGGTGCAAGCACACTCTATCTAGACCTGCTGTCCATGTCCCAGTCACACTCCATTCCTGTCTTTGCCCTCACAGGTCCTGGTACCCAGCACCCCAGCTTCTGCCACCCCCAACCCATGATCCAAGTACTGTGCTCCCTGGGCTGGTGGACGACCTCCTTGGACGAAGGGCCCCTTCTTCCGCCCTCCCCCTACTGGTATCTAGTGGAGATGCCACCTGGTGGCAGATCCAGGCACCGCTCCAGGAGCAGCTGACCCAAAGTGGCTGAACAGTAAACACACTGTCCCAACTGCTCAACAACAGCCTACGCGGTCTCAGCCCGAGGCTGCTGGCCTCACTGCCCCACCCTACTGGGTCTGGACCTTATCCTATTTGCAAGACAAGGTTAAAACCAGCGCTTATCTCCTAGAGCTACGAAGAGTGAGACCTGGCACGCTGTGAACTTAGCACCATGCGGGATTCAAGGTTAAAAGTTGTATGCCCTGGCAACGGAAGGAGCATCCTGAGCTACAACTCCGCACGAACCCAGAACCCGTCACCCTTTCCATCGTCAAGACTCCAGGCCCTACGTCTGATGTGAGGAGACCCAAGAACTACCACTCCCATCAGCCTCCGGGACAAACAGCGCTTTGGGGTAGGAGCCGGGCGCCGCAGAGGCTGCCGGGAGCCGTAGTTCGGTTCCTTCGGCGACGCGGGGGTGGGGAGAGGGTTTATCCCTTTCCCTATTCTCCTCAGGACCCGCCCTCCGACTTTCCCCTTTGCCTTCCTGGGGTCCAGGCCTCACCATTAGATCATCCACAGACACCAGCTCGTTCAGCACGGCCTCCATGGCCACTGCCCCCACAATCCTCACACCGGACTCTACTGTGCCACAGTCTCCATGGTCTAGTGGCAGGGGCGGAGAGGCACTTCCGGTGTCCGGCGGATGCGGCACCCGAAAGGGGGAGGCCCCGCCCCCTCGGCCCCATCTCGCGCTGTCGGGCCGAGGGGGGCCGCCAGAGGCCGAATTGCAAGCACCAGGCCAGCCTCGGCAAATCAGCGAGTACCTCAGAGCGAGACCGTCTCAAATTAAAAAATAAAAAGGACTGGGGCTGGAACTCAGTAGTAGGGCGCCCGGATTATAAGTACATATGCACACACATGTATACATGTATGTATAACTAAACCTAGGACTCTGGAGGTAGGTGACTTCACCGCCCGCAACAGAGTCACAACTAGGACTAGGGTCCTAGGGCCGCTGCTGGTTCTTATAACGCAAGAGGACCAGGACCTGAATCTGTCAATCTACGCCCAGCGGCTGGGTCCACAGTTACAGCAAACACTACCAATGGGAACTTAAAGAAAAGCTATTGTCCCATTCCTTGCAGGGTCCAACTTTCAAATATTATTTGGGTAAACCATCCTCTGGGTGTGCCTGAGGCGGAAAGCCTGCCACATGAGGTCACAGGCAGTAAGAAGTTTAGCAGAGAAGCAAGACCAAATGCTGCTAAGTCTTCAGGCTGTCCTGTTCTGTGCACTGATGGGTAGTTAGAGACTTCCCATTCTTCTCATCTGACCCACAGGGCTCTAGAACACGGTGGAATAATTCCATGAGGGCAGAGACTCTTATCTTCTCTCTAGCACCTAGCACAGGCCCACAGGGAACGTGCAATAAATATGTGCTGGATAACTACAAAATAAAGCAAACAACAGTGAAGAGGCAGTGCAAGCACAGTGGGGTACTGTCCGCACACCTTGCATGTTTGCAAAGTCCCTTTACTATTTTTTCTTTTAATTCTTATGGTGGTCTTTTGAGTCATGTAGGCAATAGATGTTTTCTCTTCTTTCCTACTTGGCTAGGACGCCACAGAGATGTCCACGATTTTGACATCATGAGCTCAAATAAACTTAGGGGAAAACCTCAGGTTTGGAAATTGGCTCCCTGAGGACCACTAGCATAATACTTGAGAAAATTCAGCACCTGACCTTGGCTGGGCATTGGGGCAAGTGGAGAGGACACCAAGATACACTCGAGATGGAGCAGAAGAACCCAAACAGGACTGAAGACAGGAGGCCACCACTGACAAGACAGGGCTGGAAAGGCCCGGGAGCTGTTTCCTTTACTCATCTCTGTATTTGTTGCACCCTTGGCACAGAGGGAAAAAGAATGCCTTAGTTGGTTGGTTCAATTTGTGCCCCTGAAGAGATCCGAAGTGAGTTTGCGTCTTTTTTCAGTGTAGTTAGCGGAGCTGGCTACTATTTTTTTTAATTATTCTTTTTTATTTTTATTTTTTAGGTGTAGTTGGACACAATGACTTTATTTTATTTATTTATTTTTATGTGGTGCTGAGGATCAAACCCAGGGCCTCACACATGCTAGGCTAGTGCTCTACCGCTGAGCTACAACCCCAGCCCGTTGCTGGCTACTTTTGATCATGGGGAGAGGAAGCAGTCCCAGTTTGTTTTACATCCAATTATGTCTCTCCATCTTCTTCAACCAGCTCCCATCACCACCTCTGCCTGGATGACTCCAACAACTACCTCACTGGTCCCCTCCTGTCATCTGCCCATTGCCATCAATTCACCACCCACTAGTCAGAGGATCATAACAGTTCTCAATCTACATGAAACCTTTTAATGGCTTCTCTTTGTCCTTAGAAGAAAGGCCAAAATTTTGTAACAGCCTACAAGACTCTTTTGGCTGGTCACCATCTTCTGCCTCATCCATCATGACCACTCCCTGGCCTTACTCTGCCCCACAGGCCTTCTTTCAGTTCTGAAACTCCCAGGGGCTGCAGGCCCTGCACATGAAGAGCCTGCTATCAAAAACGTCTGTCCCCTTCCTTCCTTATATGGCTCACTTATTAATCAACACTGAGCCTCTCCTATGTGTCACGCACAGTTTAATTATATAGAGCAGTACCGATAAAATTCCCGTTTGATCTCATATAGCCAACTCTTTTTTTTCCCACTGATTATTTTCAGAGAAAATAATCAGTGGGGGAAAAAAAGAGGAAAAGGAAGACATGAAGATGATTCCTTCAATCTCTCAGTGAAAACAGGAAAGTTAAAGAATAAATAAATAAAAACACTGTGACAAAATGAGAAATATATATATATATTTGGTCTCTGCCCCAATTCTTGAGGCAGCTCCAAGTCCCTGTGATTTCCTGTGTTCTCCTGGGGTAATAAGAGCATCTCACACAGAGCTCCTAAGTGCCTTGGAGCTTCCTGAGTAACAGGAACATCTTTTGTTCTAAGGAGATGATTCCTGGATGGGTCCTGGGTAGCTCTAGTGAGGGAGCTGCTCACTGAAAGAGCAAAACACTATTAAAAGCTTGGAACGATCTGTCCCACAAACCTCTAGGGGAGGAGGGCGCCTGGACACTGAGTTAATAATTTATCACACCTACAATATGACACCTCCACAAAAGTCCCTCCACTCCAGGGTTCAGAGAGTCTCTGGGCTGGAGATGACATGGACATGCTAGAGGCACGGTGGCCTCGCACACCACACTGTACCCCAACCTCCGACCCTGTGCGTCTCTCCCATTTAGCTGCTAACTAAACTATATCTTTTATAATAATCTGGAAATAGTAAGTAAAGTGTGTCCCTGAGTTTTGTGAGCAATTATAGCAAATTATCAACCCTGTGGAGGAGGTTATGGGAACTCCCACTAATAGTTACAGTCAGAACTCACAGGTAGCAAACCTGGAACTCGCCACTGGCATGTGAAGGGGTGACAGTTTTCTGGGACTGAACTCTTTGTGAATGGGAGGCTAACGCCAGGTAGACAGTGTGGGGACTGAATTGTAGGATACTCAGATGGTGTCTTCGGACAACTGGAGAACTGCTGGGGCTCAGAAGTGTTTTGAGAGCAGAGACACTATTTAAACCTAGCAATGGCGGGAACTGAATGTGCTAAAAGAACAAGGTGATGGAGGAGCGCCCAGTGGAGCCTGCTGTGGGGCGGGATGGAGCAGAGTCCTGACATGAATGAGCCACGCAGGTAAATGGAAGAACATTCCACGCAGCCGACAGCGAGGGCAAGAGCCATGAGGTAGAAGCACCCAAGAGTTGTTTGAGGCCAACCAGGGAGCCAGCTTGACGGGGAAGGGTGAGCAGAGGAAAGGGTGGCAGAGAAGCAGCATGGGGGATGGCGGGAGGCCTGTAGGCCCTGCTCAGGAACTGGCATGAAATTTTCCATCTGATAGGAAAGCACAGAGCCTTTGAAGGGAGGGAGTCCAATGAGCCACCAAAAGGTTCCTGCAGGTAGGCGGGGCAAAAAAGCTGTAGGGGCCAGAATGAGAGCAGGCCATGAACAGGACCCTTTCTGAGTGGCCCAGGCAAGAACTTGGTCACAGCAAAAGTCACAGGGGTGAGGAAGTCTATTCAGGAGGGAGAGAAGGATCTGCTTATGAATTAATGCAGGGGGCTCACAAAGAGGTGGTGCCCAAGTGGGTGACTTAGTGAACTTCCGCTCTATCCCACGTTCTCAGCTCAGTGGCCCCTCCTGGGGGAGGCCTGCACTGGCATCGCGACAGGAGAGGTCTCCTGTGAGACCACAATGTGGCCAGGCCTACCTTTTCACTCACTGTAGTGGGCACAGTCCTTGCTTGGCCAGCACTATGTGTCTGTGAGTCGTCTGGTACAGGCTTGGGTGCCAGAGACCCTATTTTGCTGTGTATTTTTTCCCACATAATGGAATGCCCACACATGACTTGTGACCAAAATCCACACCCAGGAAGGCACTATTCTTGTCCCATTAGGAAACTAAGGCTAAGCTCTGTCATCTGCTGTCATTGAGCTAGAAGTGCAGAGACTGGGATTTGACCCTCAGTCCTTCTGTGTATTAGACTCCCGCTGCCTTTTCAGGTAAGAGAAAGAGATGGGGCTGTGTACTCAGAGAGGAAAGATCGGTTAAAGAAAAAGTATTTGGGTGCAATGGTGTATGCCTATATTCCCAATGGCTCAGGAGGCTGAGGCCCTAAGCAACTCAGTGAGAGCATGTCTCTAAATAAAATACAAAAAAGGGCTGAGGATGTGGCTCAGTGGTTAAAGCGCCCCTGGTTCAATCCCTGGTACCTAAAATAAAATAAAATGAAGAAAGAAAGAAAAGAAAAAGTAGGAGGAAAGGTCAGGACAGGTTCTTGATTATATTCTAGTTATTCATCTGTAAAAAATTTAGGTCTACATTTGCAATTTCTGCAGATTTACACTAGGGCTATCACCCCGAACCCCTACTACAACTAGTTCTGCTGAAATTGTTACAAGACAGATTTCAGCCTCTTGGAAGAAGGCTTGTATTTTTCCTTCCCACTCTTTCTCAGTGTGTAACTATGTACTAGTGTGAGAAGGAGAGTAAAGCTGGTCTCCTGCCCCAGAATGGAAGCCACATGAGGGCAGCTCCATGTCCACAGCCCAGCTCAGTTCCTACCTAGAACCAGGAAATACTCAACTCATAATTGTTGGGTATACAGACATTGCTGCTGCCATTATTAACACTTTGGAAAGCAATGAGGTACACAGCAAGAGCTATAAGTAAGACGTAATATTTGGCTAAACCATCTATTTCTTTCTGAAAATAATCAGTGGGAAAAAAAAGAGGAAAAGGAAGACATGAAGATGATGATTCCTTCAATCTCTGATAGGGTAAACAAACAATAAAGATGCCAGGGAATGATTTTATTAAATGATCATCAATATAATGGAAAATGTGCAGCCTTAAAATCCCAGTCATACAGACTCCATGCAGTTAGGTGGGAAGATTCTAAACAAAACAGAACAGGTATGTGCTTTTCAAATTGAGTCACGTGGGAAGTTGACATTTCAGTTGGTGAGACCAAAACCTAGAACTGCTACTTGTTTTGGTATTTGCACATTCTGGGCTCTGGACCCCTCCCTGGATTCCTCCAGCAGTTGGGGCCTGTTCTGCCTGCTGGGCAGGCGGACCAACAGCAGAGCTCACCGAACTCCCACTCACCAGGATCCACTATTTGTGTTCTTCCGATTTTCAGAAATCTGTCTCCTCTGCTTCCCAGTTGGAATCTGAAGTGCAACTTCATTCATTCGCTCGTTCATTCATCCATCCATCCAACAAAGGACCTACTATGTGCCGGGCATTCTCCTAAATGCTAGATAAGAGAGATGCTACGCAGATAAGGTCTTTGCTCTCATGGAAGCTACGTCGTGGGGAAGACAGAAGATTGCTCAGGAACACCCGTCTCTCAGGCCGTTCCCGCCTCCTCTCAGCACCCGGACCGCCGGCCTGCAAACCCTCAACCCGGCCTGGCCGCCAGCTGCGTTTCCCCGGGGAAATCAAGAGCCGCTACGTCCTCCTTACTGCGCCGTCGGGGCAACTCGGGACCCTGTTTAATGTCCCCCATGCACACGGAGCCCTTCAGGATGGCCCTGCTTACCTTTCCAGCGTCAGCTGCTTCGACTCAGAATCTCCCGGCCCCGCGAGACTCTGCGAGGCGGAGGCGCCCCTCTGCCAACCCCCGCAGGCCCACATGGCGGCCTCGCTAGACCGGGCCGTCAGCCTCCGGGAACGCGTTCTCCCGTCCGCCCGCCCCCAGCTCCGCCGAGGCACAGCGTCCTGCGCCCCGGAGTGCAGCCCTGGGTGCGGACAGGCACTGCGCCTCGTGGGTCCCCCTGCCAAAGGACATGCCCCCGGGCAGAGTCTGTTGGGTGAATGAAAGAGTAACGGTAGGCTTTCCAAAACGGAAACTAGGTATCCCGGGATGCCTGCACTTCCGGGTGGCAGTCCACTTGGCTCCCAAGGGAGCGAGAGAGGGAGGAGAGGAAGGGTGTCCCCCAAGGGGCTGCTCTAGGAAGAGGGCTCGGTGGTCTGGAGGACCCAGAGCGTTGCGCGGAGGACCTAGGCGCCTAAGTCTGCGTCTGCGTATTAGCCGCCCTCCGCGAGAAGGCGGGGCCTAATGGAGCTTGGGGCAGGGCGCGGGGCCCCTGTTAGCCAGTTAGCGCGCAGGATTTGGCGGAGGGGCGGAGCGAGGTGAGCCCAGGAGTTGGAAAGAGCTTTCATCAGATTCTCAAAGTGGGTGGTGGGTGAACAAAAATCTCACACACACACACACACACACACACACACACACACACACATACGTATATAATTGCATATCTTGTGTCTCCCACGGAGGACACACACACACACACACACACACGTATATAATTGCATATCTTGTGTCTCCCACGGAGGTTAGGTAGACCACCACACTCCTAATCATTGTTCCGTGAGCATCAATCTTTCTGTTCCTCTGAATGCTTTCCCATTTCTGGGTTACTGTAATGCACAGTTTAAAGATGTTAGGAAAAGAATGTTCATTCCAGTTCTGAAGACCTATCTGCATAGCAAATTTCTGGGCCTTTATATAAATATGGGCTTCCAAGACTCTCATATATTCACTTTTCCAAGTTTAAGTTAAAAACAAAAGTGATAGGAGCAGGCCGAGCAGAATGCTGTTCTGGAGAGTGCTGACTTCTGTCATAATACATAGATGTTGCATAGAGATAAGGAGACTCTCCAGCCTTCAGCCCTTAGGGCTAACAGGCAAGTTTCTATCTGATCATGGTATGAGGCCTGATTCTTTTCTTTTGTGGTGTACTATTATTTTGTTTTTAAATATTTTTTAGTTGTAGTTGGACACAATACCTTTATTTTATTCACCTATCCCTATGTGGTGCTGAGGATTGAATCCAGGGTGTTGCACATGCTAGGTGAGCACTCTACTGCTGAGCCACAACCCCAGCTCCTATTCTATAATTTAAAGCCATGATTTATGATGTTTCTGTCTCTGGTCTGGAATGCAAGTTTACTAATTGGAAAACTATGCATTCCTTTACAACATGATTCTTAGGAACACACTGGCACATAAAGGAGGATATATTTGAATTCACATATCATTTTCAACTGTTATAAGAAGGTAATAGAGTGAATAATCAGGGCTGTCTTTGACATCACAGTTAATGTTCTATTTCTTTTCAGTTAAATAAGCTTTTCTATAACTTTTATTCTTTTTTCCCTCTTGCCTGGTATTATGGTTTGGTTATGAGGTGTCTCCCAAAAGTTCCTGTTAATACAGGAATATTTAGAGATGAAATTATTAGATTATGAGAGCTATAACCTAATTAGTCCATCCTAGTTTGAATGGACCAACTGGCTGGTAACTAGAGGCATGTGGGTGGCTGGAGGAGAGGGGTCACTGGGTTATACCCTGGGAGGGTGCATCTTCCATGAAGCCCTTAGATGTCCCTATCTTCTTTTCTTCCTTGCTGCCATGAGGGGAGCAGATTCCTCCCTACTAGGCCCTTCAGCCATTAATGAGCTTCCCTACCTTGGCCCCAGAGCAACAGAATTGCCATCTATGGATTGAGACCTCTGAAACTGTGAGCCCCAAATACACTGTTCCTCCTCTAAGTTGTTCTTGGTGGGTGTTTTGGTCACAGCAACACAAAAGCTTACTGAAACAAAATTTGTGTCCAGTAGTGGGGTTTTTGCTACGTCTAATCTGACCATGTTGTTCAGAACTGATTTGTAAGAATTTTGAAAATTCTAGAGATGCAAGCTGGAAAAGCTTTAAGGTGTTGTAAGCACAGCTTAATGGGTGACTCTAGTGAGAGCTCAGAAGACCCGAATGCCAATAGGAATGTGGATTGTGCATATGTGGTTTCAGAGGGAGTTGAGGACTCTTGGGAATTGGAATAGAGGCCACCATGTTATATTCTGACAGAGAACTTGTTTCTATTTTGCCCACATCCTGAGACTTTGTGTGAGGCTGAATTTATTAGTTACTCTGGTGGAGGAAATTTCAAGGAGTCACACATTCATTCAGTGGCATGGATATTGCTGGTAGCTTTTAGCCAAGTTTACTGTAAGAACTGGGAGCAGAAAATGGAGCGCTAAAGTTTGATTTTTAAAAATGTGAAGTTTGGTTAGAAAAACACGTGTAAAGCTGGGACCAAGAAAGGTGTGCTTGTTGAAAAATATTATAGCCACTAAAAAGATGCTAAGTTATTTGCACAGGACAATAGGAAAGATGAATTGAGGGCATCTCAAGGACTTGCAAGACTATACCTACTATAGACACCAAGGTATAGAAGAGAAAATTCTTTTCAGAAAAGATAATGGTTGGGTCCTGCTTTCAGAGGGGGCACTTAGGAAGTTTGTTTTGCCGTGCTGAACTCTGCAGGCACTCAGAGGCCACTGCAGCTATGATCCCAGGGAACCAGGTATTCCCGTGAACTGGCAGTAGACCTTGATGTTGACCACATGGTGCTGGTTCTACAGGAACTCAGGATCCTGGGGTTAAGGGGTCATTGAGGCTTCCTCTGAGATTTCAAAGGCAGGCCAGGGAGTTCAGGCAGAATGTAGCAGAGTCAGAGTCCCTGAGCACTGCCCCTGAGAGGGCAATGCATGAAGCTACAAAAGTGAAGCCAAAGTAAGAATGAGACCACAGGAATTAAGAGAGGCCAGCAATGTGGACTGTTTGCTGAGAGAAGCTGCTGGGTACAGAGAGAGCTGGGCTAGAGCCTATGTGTACTGAAACCAGCAAGGTTAAAGGAGCAGACCTGCCCAACCCTTTGGAAGTGACATCTCTCAGTCATGTGTCCTAGCTGCTGTAGAAGAAGTTAGGCAGAGAATTCTGGGACCTGTGTTGTCCAGCTGAGTTTTGGTCTTGCTTTGGCTTCACTTCTTCTTCCTGTACCCCGGTTCCTTCATTTGGGGTTGGGGATGTTCACTCTGTGCCACTGTATATTGGACATATGTAACTTGCTTTTGAATTTTTTTAGGAGTTCACAACCAAGAATTTGTCTCAGGTCTCAAAGGAGACTTTGGACTTGGGCAATACTTAAACTGTTAAGACTATGTGGCTCCTAGAGAGGAACTAAATTAATTTTGCATTGAAAGATGGATATAAGCTTTCGGGGGCCAGGGGCAGAGTGTTATGGTTTGGATATGAGGTGTCTCTCAAAAGTTCCTGTTAGTGCAGGAATATTCAGGATAAAATCATTTGATTAAAAGAACTATGATCTAATCAGCATCTTCTAGTTTGAAGGGACTGACTGGGTGGTACCTATAGGCAGGAGGAAGTAGGTCCCTGGGAGAAGGCCCTGGAAGCCAGCATCTTCCCTGTGGCCCTTTCCCCTTTCCCTCTCTCTCTGCTTCCTGCTGTCACGGGGGTTGGGGAGGGGCGGGGAGCAGCTTTCTCTCACTGGGCTCTTCTGCCATCTCACCTTGGGCCCAGAGCAATGAAGTTGGTTATCTATGGACTGAGACCTCGGAAACCGTGAGCCCCAGATAAACTTTTCCTCCTCTGAACTGATATGATCGAAAAAAAAAATAAACTGATATAATCGAGTATTTTGTCACAGCAACACAAAATCTGACTGATTTTTTGTTGTTTTGTGCCACGTGGGATGATCTAACATCCTACTAGACAGGGTTCTATGTGACCTGGGCTCTTGGTGTTGCTCCTGAACTTCCTGTTTCTCTTTCCTTCACTTCCGCTGGGTCTTCCTTCCTGCTCTACACCTTTGGCTCCATTGTTTTCTTTCTGCTTGGCTTTGTGACTGACAGCCAGAAGAATGACAAACCCTAACAGCTCACTTCTTGTGGTCAAGTGCTAATAAAGGGGTGCTTTCCTGAGCAGGGTGGGTAAAAGAGGTGATTCCTTCCATTGCTGCCCCTGAGCCTGAGTGGCTGGAACTCAAATAGCTGTTAGCACAGCCCATTTTATTTTGTTTCTCACTTTCCCCCCTTAAACTCCAACTAATTCAGCAATGTTTTTACCAAGTGTGAATATAAGCCACGCAAGAGAGAGCAGTGTATTCACTCACTCGTTCACCTATTTTTTCAATACGTGCTGATTATTGGCAGAAAAAAAATAAGTCTAGGGTTGACTTAGCTCAGTTAAGGACAGCATTCTTGCTATCTGCCTCCAAAAGATCTACAGGGCAGAAAGAAATCTATAAGCTAATAGTGAAGATCCAATTATGTTCATTGTCTTTGATGGTATCACTGACAGATTTTGTGGCTTTATGTATAGTTTTGAATGTCTAAAGCTACTAATAATACTAAATTAATTCCCCTACTTTGCTTTTATAAGAAAGGAAAAGCTACTCTTATTGAATGTTTTGCTTCTGAACCAGAATTTAAATTATCATTGTGATGATGCAGAATGTGGCAGCATCGGGAATGGCCTCTGAGGATTAGCTCCCCATGATCTCCATTAGCCTCCCTCCCCAAAACCACCCTAAGAAATCACATGATAGTCTTCTTAAAATTTGAAATGTAGCACGCAGACAAGGCTCCAAGATACACAACCTAGCCAGCGTCACCCACTTCCAACCAGATCCCCATCCCTAAAGCACTTCTGTGTAGCTATTCTATAACTTCCACTGGTCCTCTCCCACTTTTTTTTTTTTCATAGTGTCCTCACTCCAAGTTCCTAAGTATCTGAGGCAGCCAATTTTAGTCAGTTGTTTCAAAGTCATCCTGAAGAAAGCCCTAACTAGATGCCATCGATAAACAGGTACACAGTAAAATAAGCATAGCACCACCACAAGAATATTCACGTCAAGCATATTTGTCAACTAGAAAATTTGTTGCTATTTTCACAAAAGGATGTCCTTTCATCTATTTATGTTCAACTCATAAATTTTTTCTGTTGTTCACTCTGAGTAAAGTTGCTTAAATATCAGAGATGAATACTTACTGCATTGACACACAAAAACAGTTAAGCTTGTATCTAAAACTCCATGGATATCTAATCAGTATTTTTCCTTTTCCTTGAATGGTGTTGTGGTTTGACTATGAAGTGTCTCCCAAAACCTCTTGAGTGAGACAATGCAAGAATGTTCAGAGGTGCAATGGTTAGATTATGAGTTGGAACTTAATCAGTGGATTAATCCATTGCAATGGCTTAACTGGGTGGCAACTGTAGACACATAGAGTGTGGCTGGAGGAGGTAGGTCATTGGGGCATTCCTTTAGGGTTCATGTTTTGGTTCCTGGTAAGCGAGCTCTCTCTGCTTCCTATTACCATGTCCTGAGCTGCTTTTTCCCACCATATCCTTCCATAATGTTCTGCATCACCTTGGGCCCAGAGCTATGGAGTCAGCTGTCTGTGAACTAAACCTCTGAAACTTCGAGCCAAAATAAATTTTCCTCCTTTACATTGTTCTTGTCAGGTCTTTTGGTCACAGTGATGACAAGTTGATTTAAACAAACAGGCCTTGATGATATTTACATTTTTCTGCATGTGAGAGTGGAAGTGAGAACCAGATGCTGACTTGTGTTTCTTACAGAAGTGAAATCACCCATTCCTGCATTGAGATGATGTTTCTGGGATGTTGTCCACACAGCCATGGCTGAGTCTGGGCATGTCTGTGATTGGCGAAACAATTTGGAGCAGCATTGGAGAAATTTTGTGGGAGAAATTGAGTTCAATGATTATTATACATCAGACAGTTTTTTTGGAAAAGGAAAAACCCCAGGTATTTAGCTACATTCAGAATACAACATAGGATTCATGCTGGATATAAAAAATCCTTAAATGTAATGAGCATGGGAAAACTTTTACATCTTATACAACAGAGAATCCACATCAGAGCAAAGCCATGTGAATGTAAGGAATGTGGGAAAGCAGTTCAGGGAAATTCAGATCCTATCAGACATAGGAATGTTTGAGGTAGCAAAATTCTATGGAGGTGATAAACGTGGGAAAACCTTTAACCAGAGTCCAAACTTTGAAGGACATTATATAAATCACATAAGAATGTGGAAGAACTTTCAAGGAAATAAAAACTCATTCAGTATATCATATCAGAGAGATAACATTTGAGTACAGGAAATCTTTCATTTAATTTTTATACTTTTTTCAACATTAATCAAGGGATTTACACTAGAGAAAAACCAGATGACTGTAAAAGAGGTGAAGAAATCCTCGGGCAGAACTTGTTATGGTTTGGATCTTTAAGATTCTCCAAAGAGCTCATGTGTCAGGTGAGTGTTCAGAGGTGAAGTGATTAGATTATAAGAGTTGTAACCTCATCAGTGGATTAATCCATTTATGGATTAACAATTTGAATCGACTACTGGGTGGTGACAGCAGACAGGAGGGGGTGTGGTTAGAGAAAGTAGATCACTGGCACGTGCCTGTGCCCTTGGGGATCATATTTTATCCATGGCTCCTCCCTTTCTCTCTGCTTCCCAGCTGAGTTGAGCAGCTTTCCTCCACTGTGTCCTTCTGTCATGATCTTCTGCCTCACCGTGGGCCCCCGAGCAATAGAACCTGACAATCCTGGACGAAACCTTTAAAGCTGTGAGCTCCCAATAAGCTTCTCTTCCTCTATATTGTTCTTGTCAGGTATTTTGATCACAGCAACAAAAAGCTAACTACCATGGCTACTAAGGAACCAGAGAATTCACGGTGGGGAGAGGCCCTGTGGGTATGATGTTTGTTGGAGGAGTCCACCTGGTGCTTAGATCTGGAGCAACTTATGGTCGGGAACTAGAAGGAAATTCTCCTTCAAAGATTAGCCTGACAGCCCCCTGGGAGACATTCTGTCCTGAAGGCATCCTGTAGCTACCTATCTCCCTGGAACATCCTGTGGTTATCAGGATCATCAGACATCTTGCAGCTGGCAGTTTTACCACCCACATCCAGCAATTGCAGAGACCTTCCCCATCCCTAGCATATGAATACCCACCCAGCAATTGCTGATTAGAGAGCTTCCCCATCCCCAGCATATAAATACCCCTGTGTGAACAATAAAAGTTTGCAGCTTGATCAGAACTTTTGTCTTGCTGTCACCTTTCGCATCTCTTGTCCCTTCATTCCTCCCCATCTAGGTTCGCTGGCTGCCCACATTGATGTGTCCTGCCGGACGGGACAGTGGTCACGCATACAGGAGAGAAACCACACAGATGTAGCCTCTGCGGAAATACATTCTGAGAAAGCATAAAACTTACTCAGCACCAAATAATTTATACTGGAAAAAAATATTAGTGCAATAGCCGGGCCCGGTGATCCTTGCCTGCAATCCCAGCAGCTTGGGAGGCTGAGACAGGAGAATTGTGAGTTCAAGTCAGCCTCAGCAACTGTAAGGCACTAAGCAACTCAATAAAACCCTGTTTCAAAATAAAACACAAAATAGGGCTGGGGATGTGGCTCAGTGGTCAAGTGTCCTTGAGTTCAATACCTGGGGACCCCCCAAAAATATTGCTTCAAAGCATGCAGGAAATGGTTTGGAGAAAGTTTAGCCCCCTCTCATCATTAAAAAGTTTCTACTGGGACTGGGGTTGTGGCTCAGTGGTAGAACGCTTGCCTAGCACGTGTGAGGCTCTGGGTTTGATTCTCAGCACCACATATCAATAAATAAAATAAAGCTCCGTTGACAACTAAAAAAATTTTTTAATTTCCTACTGAAGAAGAAAACTTATATGTGAAAGGCATGCAGAAAAGACTCCAGTTGATGATCCAGCCTAATCTATCATCTGAGAATTCATATTGGAAAAAACCCTTAGGAATGTGAAGAATGTGAAAGAACTTTCAACTCTCAAGCTCACCTCTTACTAGCTACCAGAGAATCCATAGTGAAGAAATGAGTTTGGAGAAGTTTTCTGGGGACACTAGAAGTTTATTAAGCATCAGAGCATTTGTATCAAAGATTAGTTTCAAGGACTAAGATTTTGAGTGTGCCTTGTTATCTTCTGCCTCTCAGACTCTCTTAGTCCCTGTCATTTTGGAATGCCATTTCATACCTGGTTTCATATTTCGACTTGTAGGAGGGTTTCTTCCATACCAGGGCATCTTCAATACGTACTGATGAAATCTAAGAAGTGATAGAGGAGAACATGGAACTTTGCAGGTTCAGAATTCCATAGGACACTGAAGAAGCTTGAGGGAAAAGTCAGAAGAATGTATCTTGAATACTGTTGTGGCTCACATTTAATTTGTCCCCCGGAGGTCCATGTGCTGGTTCTCCGTGGAGCTGCCCTGAAAGGTGTGGAACTCTTAAAGGTGGGGCCTGGTGGGAGGTGTCTGGGTCAAGACCACCTTTGTAAAGGGATGAACTGTAGGTCAGGCAATGGCAGCCACCAAAAAGAGGAAGATTTAAAAAGGCTGCTGAAAGGCTTTATTGAGAGAATAAGAAGAGGGTCTAAGAAGAAACCACTTGGGGACTTGACCAGACTGGAATTTTTATTGGGCTTAGGGCAGGAAGGGAGGGATTGGGACAAGAAAAGGGGTTTTTAGAGTCACTGTCCCACTGGAGTTGTTGTTGTTGTTGTTAGTGGTGGGGCTGGCTAAGATCCAGGATTGGCCAGGAGACTCCTCTGATTGACAGGTGGTTCCTTGGTGCCTGATTGGTGTTTCTTTCACTGGCTTCGAGTGTGGGCTGCTTGGTGCTTTGTTCCTAAGTCACCTTCATCAACCTGACGTGAATGATGGTCTGGCAGAGGCAGTTAGGTCTTGCAATAGTGAGTTAGTTCCCTTGAGAGAGGGTTATTATTACAAGATAGTGGCCCCTCCCTACTCTCTTGACATGTGACCCAAATACCTGTCATGTGATAGCATCGCCATATCAGAAGACCCTCACCAAGACTGTGAGCTCAATAAACCTCTTTTACTTTATAAAATACTGAGCCTCAGGTATGTTACAGCAACACAAAATAGAATAAGACAAATCCAAGAGGAAGTCTTGTGGTCAACTGTATCTGCTAAGTCTGACACCACTGGAGCTCATTCATGCCCTGTGAATCTGGTCATTTCCATGGGCTGCAATTTTACATCATTAGGGATTACTTCAGATGGGTATTGGCTGGGCAATTTTGCTTGAATTGAGTTCAGAGTTTAATGGAATACTCTTCACTGGGTGTATAAGTTAGGAAGATGTCCGTGTAATGAAAGTTGTGTGTTTTATTTTAAAATCTTAGAATTTTATAGCAGGAAGTGATCAAAGGTCCTTCCTTAATTCAGCTTCTCATTTTTCAAAGGACACAACATGATCAAATGGTTAGGTTATTCTCTCAAGTTTTACTAGCCAGTAAGGAAGCCCTCCTAGGTCTCTGACTCTCAGTCCACAGCCATTTCCCTAGGCACCATCACCTCTCTTGATATGTGGCAGATCAACTTTTTTTGGAATGTAATTTTGATGCAACATCATCTATTTCTGGAAGAAAAAAAAGTCAGGTAGCTCAGTCATTTGTAAAGAGGAATGTCTTTAGAACGAGATCACTCAAAATGTCCCAGTATATAAAAGACATCCCCTCCCACCACTTGGAAGTATTCAAATGCTAGAAAGGATGTGCCGGAAGGCCAGCTGTGACTAAGAGCCAAGGAGGCTGCTTTTCTCTGAAAAACAAGATCCTATCAAGCTGGGCAAATCTGAGAGCTCGCTAAGGCATTGAACCCTTCCAAATGTCAAAATTGTTAAGGTATTTTTAAAATGTGAGACTTTTGTTGATTGAACAGCTGAAATAGGATGAAAGCAGAGGAAAAGGGTGAAGAAATCTCTCCCTTAGAGAAGTTAAGTTTTATATATTTGGAAGGTTTTTATTCAACAGTGAACAAAGAAGCCTGAGCTCTATGTATGGGATGGGTTGAGTCGTGTCCCACCACCTGCCACATCAGAGGTTGAACTCCTAACCCCCAGAACCTCAGAATAGACTCTATTAGAAACAGAGTCTTCAAAGAGGAAATTAAGTTAAAATTAGGTCATTAGAGTGGGTCTCATAAGAAGACTGGTATCCTTAAAAAGAGGAAATATCAGGACAGACACACAGAGGCAAGGCCCTGTGGGCAGAGGGAGAAGATGGCCTTGACCAAGACAGGGAGAGGCCTCACCAGGAACCAATATTGCCAATACCTTGATCTGTGGCTCCCAGCTTCTAGAACTTTGAGGAAATAAATTTCTGTTGAAGTCAGCCAGTCTGTGCTCCTTTGTCACGGTGGCTCTAACAAACTAAAGTGACATGCAAAAGTCAGGCAGCTCATATCTTTTTATAACTATATAAGGACTCTTTTGTATTTTTATTCAGAGACAGGGTCTCACTGGGTTGCTTAGCACCTCATTTTTGCTGAGGCTGGCTTTGAACTTGTGATCCTCCTGCCTCAGCCTCCTGAGCAGCTGAGATTACAGGCGTGTGCCACTGTACCAGCCATACAGGACATCTTTATGAAGTCCTGGTGTCATCTTTCCTATTCCAGAGCTTTCTGGATCTGACTCCCAGGCGAACCTTGTGTTTCCTGGCCCCATTCACACTGTGGGTGCGGCATGCAGACACAGCCTTTCAGATCTGAGGCTGAGCTCCCCAGAGCTGTGATCACCGAGGCTCTGAGTAGGGCTTGACTTGTTCTCTACTTGTTCTCTAATCTGGGCTTCAGAACATCTTCTCTCTCTCTCTTGTCTGGCATTCTGGTGGTGGGGGGCTGGGGAGTCTGCAGAGAAGTCGGAGGTGGGCACGGAGCTGAGCTTCCATGCACTTTGCCCTTCAGAAGCAAGTGGGTGGTGGTCCTCCAGCTCAGGGAGAGGCTGGACTCAGACCTACCCCTCACCCACTCGCCTTCCCTTCTCTGGCCAGGCCTGGGTTGCCCCACACCCACTCAGCTCTGATAGCCAACTCTGCTGACCCCTCAGGAAGATCCAGGATCTTTTTCTGGTCATATACCTGCAGCTTCACAGAGCTAGAACCAGGTCCCTGATAAAAAAGACGTTTAGTCCAAAGAGCAGAGCAGAGAAGCCGGCCTTTCTGTGCAAAAGTTCCACTTATTTAGGACTTACTGTATGCAGGTGTAACATAAATTCTCCCTTCAGTCTCACAATAATTCTCCATAATAGCAATTATTATACCTGGTTTATATATAAGGAAATGGTTCAGATGAGCCTGTGTAACTCTAATGAACTATAAAATTTCACCCAAGAAGTGAAATAATTTTAAGTTTACACAAGTTAGTAAATAACCAATGTCTTGGGTCAGCCAGTATGCAGGAGCTGCGA
Organism: Ictidomys tridecemlineatus; assembly: GCF_052094955.1. Taxonomy (NCBI): domain Eukaryota; kingdom Metazoa; phylum Chordata; class Mammalia; order Rodentia; family Sciuridae; genus Ictidomys; species Ictidomys tridecemlineatus. The sequence goes on from NC_135486.1 coordinate 116,200,627, forward strand.
GCTTTTGGAGTGCATGGAGGACTAGGCAGACTGGACTGAGGTTGCTGCTGGGTCTGGCTGTGTCCCCATGTGTCCTTCTCACTCACTTTGCCTTTGATCCCACACAGCACCTGAGATGAGTGTGGCTTGCCAAGATGTCACTCAATCTACTGACCCCTTGCCTCATTTGGGTGGAACTTTCTCAAATGACTCCCCTCAATAAATAGGGCTTCAGAACGTCTTCTCTCTCTCTCTCTTGTCTGCCTCTCTGGCTTCCCTCGTGGGAGCTGAGACTGAGGAGCTGTCACTAGACCCTGAGAGAAAGGCACTTTCTGTATCTGTGTGTCATTATTTCGTGTCAACCCCAAATTCACCTGGGGTGACCCTGAATGATTTAGTCGTGTGTCACAGCAAAACAAAACCAGGAATCCAATGTACAAATTAACCTTTATTCAAGACCTGCCATATACCCGAATTGTACATTAAGCATAAGTCTGTCAACCAGAGAGGAAGACTGGCCTCTCCCCAGCACACGCTCCCTGTGTCCCAAGGGGAAATGGCTCAGGAAAGCAAGTACTGCGCTCCACTCCGGCTGGGTGGGCTGGAGGCTCGGTCCTCTGTGTGGTGGTGCAGAGGTGGGGGGCCCTTAAGTCGGGAAGCCTAGGGCTCTGCCCTTGGGAGAGATTAAAAGGCAGTTTTCATGGGACTCCTGAGTTAGTTGTTATAAAAAGAGCAAGTCTTAAGTGGACAAAATTCTGCTAATTGCATGTATGAATTCACCCAGGATGCATTCCAACTGTACGAACTATAATGTGTCAATTAAAAATAAATAAATAAATAAGCAACTCATAAAGATGGCTGACTCCATTTCTTGGGGCTTGAGGGGAGGCAGGACATCATGGCGGAAGTGTGTGGCAGAAGAAAACAGATGGGAGTATGGAGAGAGAAAGACAGACACACTCCACTCACTAGGGACAAGATGTGTCTCCAAGGCACGTCCCCATGACCCACCTCCTCAAGCCACACCCTACCTTCAATTACCACTTAATTAATCTCATTTAGGGAATTAATTTACTGATGGGATTAAGGCTCTCGTAACCCACTTATTTCACACATGAGCTTTAGATGGACACCCAGTATCTAAACCAAAATAAAGTCCTTGGGTTTGGTCCCCAGCACCTGAAAAAAATATATTCCTAGAGCTATGATTGATACTGGCCTCCAGCCTTTGTCTGGCTTTAATGTCACAGCAAAACTGACCTCCTAAGTTCCTCAGAGGTACTCCTTCTATTTTCTAGAGATTCTGTAAGCTTGGTCTTAATATTTTGTTAAAATATGAGTAGAATTCTCCAGTGAAACTAAGTCTAGAGAGTTCCTTTTGGAGAGTGTGAGGCAGGAGTTACCACATGAAATCTGTTTCACTTATCTCTGTAGCCATGGTGATGACCCTTGGTCGAATTCTGAAAACTAAACTAGGAAGACTCATGTAGCTACTGGGTAATATATTATTCTCTGTGCTCCAATCAGGGCATCCAGATGAACCAGGCTGTTGGGATGTTTAAAGCAAACAAAAGATTCTTGGTGCCTACCTAGTGCTTGGTTTGGGGCTGGGCTGGTCACATGGCAGGTGTGTGATCAACTCCTGACTCTAGGACTCAAGTGGAATTTCCTGGATGAGGACATTTCACAAGTGTCCCTACAGTTTGTCCCTGGAAAAGACATGCCTGTGCTGTCCCTGCAGCAAGAGGATAAGAATGTACATTTGACCCGTCTGACCCTCGTCTATTTATATCTGTTTCCTGCTGTTCCTGTATTGTGTCCTTTTGCTGTTAAAAAACCTTAACCTAGAATATAACTTTCTGTGGAATCAGGTGGGTCCTTCTTGTGAATCACCTAACTAGTTGTGGGGGCAACTAAGACAGAAAGCTCATTTTTAAGAAAATAAGAATTTAATTTTTTAAATCATTACTTTTTCCAATTATATATTTCATATTGAGTGAGTTCTGTGGATTTTAAGAAACTGGTTACAGTTCATCCAAGTTTTTGAATTTGGGTAAGATTGTTTTTAATTGTATTCCTCTATTACCCTTTTAAAAGTCTGGAGAGTCTAGTGATAACTAGATGTCATTCTGTGTTTTTTTTTTGTTTTGTTTTGTTTTTAAATTGGCATTGGGGATTGAACCCACGGGCACTTAACCACTAAGCCACATTCTCAGCCCCTTTTTATTTTTTTGTTTTGAGACAGAGTCTTGCTAAGTTGCTTGGGGCCTCGCTAAATTGCTGAGGTTATTTTGAACTTGTGATCCTCTTGCCTTAGTCTTCTGAGTCACTGAGATTAGCAGGCGCACACATGTGCCACCACACCTGGCCCAAGGTTATTCTTTTTAAAAATATATTTTAAATATTTTAGTTGTAGATGGACATAATAACCTATTTTTTTTTAAATTTTTATGTGGTGCTGAGGATTGAACCCAGTGTCTCATGCATGCTAGGAAAGTGCTCTACCACTGAGCCAAAACCCAAGCCCTTATTTATTTTTATGTGGTGCTGAGGATGGAACTCAGCACCTCACACCTGCCAGGTGAGCACTCTACTGCTGAGCCACAACTCCAGACCATTCTTTTATCCATCTTGCTAAAGGTTTATTGATATTACTGATCTTTCAATGAGAACCATTTTTTGTTTCATTGACTTTGTTTTTGTTTTTCATTTTATTAATTTTTGTGGTTCTTTTTGTCTCTCTGTTTTAGGTTTACTTTTCAGACCGTTTGGCTGTGATCTATAAATTTTGATATGCTAAATTTTTATTTTTATTTATTAGTCAGTTTAATGTGGTTCTTAAATTTTCCTTGAGACACTGAGAAGGATTTTGCTCAAGGTCCATGTGTTTGGAGATCTTCCTGCTGTTTTCTAGTTTGATTCCTTTATGGCCAGAGATCACTCTTTTCGATTTCAATTCTTTTGAATTTGTTGAGGTTTGTTTTATGACCTAGGATGTGGTGTATCTTGGTGAGTGTCCTATGGGCATTCAGGAAGAATGACTGTTTTGCTGTTGTTGAAAGGCTTGTTCTACGGGTCCTGTTGGTTGGATGTATTCAGTTCTTCTATATCCTTGATGATTTTAGGATTAGTACTTGTTGTTGAGAGAATGATGTTAAAGTCTCTAACTATAATTGTGGACTCCCCTGTATCTCCTGTACTTTGGAGTTCCCTTACCTAGTGCATATACATTTAGGATTGCAATGTCTTTTTTGTGGATTGAATCTTTTTTTTGGGGGGTGGGGGGAGTGGGTAGCAGGGATTGAACTCAGGGCACTTGACCACGAGCCATACTCCCAGCCCCATTTTGTATTTTATTTAGAGACAGGGTCTCATTGAGTTGTTTAGTGCTTCTCTGTTGCTGAGGCTGGCTTTGAACTCGGGATCCTCCTGCCTCAGCTTCCTGGGGTGCTGGGATTACAGGCGTGCGCCACCACACCCAGCAGATTGAACCCTTTATCAGTATATAATGTTCTTCTTTGTCCCTGGAAATTTTCTTTGCTCTGACTTCATCTGCTATTAATGTAGCCACTCCTGCTTTATTTAGATTAACATCTGCATGGTAAATTTTTTTTTTTGCCTCCTTTTACTTTCAGCTTACATAGATCTTTATATTTGAAGTAAGTTTCTTATATAGAGCATAAAGTTGTGTCATGTTTTTAAGGCCACTCTGTCAAAGAAATCTTTGTCTTTTAATTGGTGTATTTATACCAATTATGTTTAATATAATTGTGATATAGTAGCACTTAAGTCTATCATTTAAAAGATGTTTTGTTTAGTCTGTTTTTTTTTCTTTCTATGTTTTCCTGAAAGTTACTTGACTATTTTTTATAACCCCAGTTTGGTTTATTTATACTGTTTTTGAGTGCATTTCTTTGTATAGTTTTTTTCCTCCACAATAGACAACTGACATCATTTTACCATGGTATCTCCATTTAGTTCTCTACTTTCTTTCCCTCCTACTTTAAAATTATATTAAATTTTATTCCTTAAAATTGTATTCCTTTGGGCTGGGGATGTGGCTCAAGTGGTAGCATACTCACCTGGCATGCGTGCGGCCCGGGTTTCCTCAGCACCACATACAAACAAAGATGTTGTGTCTCCTGAAAACTAAAAAATAAATATTAAAAAATTTCTCTCTCTCTCTCTCTCTCTCTCTCTCTCTTAAAAAAAATTGTATTCCTTTGCATACAATGAGAACCACTCAGACAATGCTACACTTTTTGGTTCAACTGTCAAGCATAACATTTTTAAAACTCAAGAGGATAGTTTTTTACCCATAATTTTTTATAGTTGTTCTTTCTCCATCGTAGTGTTTCAAGTTTCCTCTTTTTATCATTTACTTTCAGTTTGAAGAATTTCCTTTAGTTATCATCTTAGGGGATATCAGCTAGTAACAAATTTTCTTAGTTTTCCTTCATCAAGAATGACTTGATTTTCCTCTTCATTTCTGAAGGATACTTTTGCTGGATATAGAATTCTGGACTAGCAGATTTTTTTCTTTCAGCACCTAACAAATATGGTGTCACTTACCTCTGGCTTCCATGGTTTCTGGTGGGAGATCTGCTGTTATTCACATCGTGTCTAGAGGTGATACATTATTTTAAGAAACATCATAGCTGCTTTCAAGACTTTTTGGCTTTAGTTTTCAGAAATTTGATTATGATATTACTTGATACAGATTCCTTTGCATTTATTGAATCTGTAGGATTTTGGCTTTTCCCAATTTGGAGAAGTTTCAAGTATTACTTCATGGAATATTTTTTCAGCCCTACATTCATTCCTTTTACCCTTCCTCCAATGATATGTCACATTTTTAAAATTTCTTCCACAGGCTCCTGAAGTCCTGTTAATTTTTTTCAATTTTCCTTCTATCGCTTAGTTTGGGTAGTTTTCATCAATTGTTCTTATTGTTGTCATCTCTGTACTGTTAATAATGAGTAAAATTGGTGAGTTTTAAACTTTTATTATTGTATTGTTTTCAGTTGTAAGATTTAAATTTGATTCTTATTTTTTAATATTTATTTTTTTAGTTTTCAGTAGACACAATATCGTTATTTTTATGTGGTGCTGAGGATTGAATCCAGCGCCCCGCCGCGCATGCCAGGCAAGCATCTACTACTTGAGCCACATCCCCAGCCCTGATTCTTCTTTATTCCTTCTACTTCTTTGCTGAGCCTAATTTTTCATTTGTTTCAAGGACATTCATAATTGTACACTGAAGTTTTTTTTTTTTTTTTTGTGATGGCTGCTTCAGAGTCCTTGTCATATAAACTCAACCTCGTATCATCTCAGGGTTGACATCTTTTCTCATTTTTCTGATTCTCAGTAAGATGAGTTACTTTTCTATTGTAATCTAGACATTTTTAGCTATTATGAGGCTCTGAGTCTTAAACTGAAGTCTATTTTAGCAGACCTCTGCTAACACCACACTGGTAGGTCATGGCACATTCTACCTCATTACCATGGTGAGTCCTGGTTCTTCTCTTCTTGGTGACAGCATGTAAATGGAGAGGAACACCCCATTCCTGCTAGGGAGTCTGGGCTCACACTTGAACTCTGATGATTGTGGGTTAGGTTGGGGCTGGGGTAGAGGTTTTCTTCCGCATGGCATTTGTCCAGAGTAGGGCAGACATTGCCAAAAATATTCCTATCCTGATGGGCTGTGCCCCTTCTCTGGCTCTGGGGCTTTGCTTTTTGGTCTGTATATAGTGGGCTTTCTGGGTTGCATGCTTCTTCCATGCCCATCCAAGGATATAGAGAAAATAACCAGAAAATCCAGGGAACTCAGTGCTGTGCCATCTCTTCAGTCCCAAGGTCCCTGGAGAGTCCCTTCTGTCTTCTGATATTTGTCTTATGACATCCAAGGTTTAAGGTGTACTCAGGGGGAAGAACAGAGAACTCTGCATTTATGTCATCTTGTCTGGAAACAACATCAACCTCTTCTAATAGTTTTGTTTTTAACTTGTTTTTTAAATTGTTTTTGTAGTTGTAGATGGACAGAATGCCTTTTTTTTTTTTTTATGTGGTGCTAAGGATTGAAGCCAGTGCCTCACACATGCTAGACAAGTGCTCTGCCACTGAGCTGTAGCCCCAGCCCTCTATCTTGTTTTTAATAAAAACTTTAGGATAGTTTTATGTTACAGGAAAGTTCCAAAGATAATACCCCATACCTAGTTTTTTCTATTATTGATCTCTTATGGTTCATCTGCCATAATTGAATAACCACTATTATTAAAGCTCCGGCTTTTAAATTTCCTTAAAAATCTCCCTAATGTCATTTCCTGTTCCATCCAGGACACAAAATGACATTGATCTGTTGTGTCTTCTTGGCTCCTCTTGGCTGAGACCGTTTTCTCAGACTTCCCTCGTTCTTGCTGACCTTGACAGTTTTGACGAGTACTGTTTAGGTGTTTTTTAGAATACCCCTCATTTGGGCTTTATTTCATACTTTTCTCATCAGACTGGAGTTATGGGTTTGGGGGATGATGGCCCTTCTCATCACATCACAGGTGTCCCAATTGCCCCCTTCCCTAATGTCTTCTTTGGAAGGAAGGCATCTGAGCAGCCTATATGCTTGTTTTACACTTACATCAGCTCCTGTTTTTCTCTAGCAAATTCTGACTCATTGGAGAAATTAATTTTTTACTGAGTCCATATTTTTTCAAACATGTCATTTTTATTTTTATTACACAAACATGGAACATTTCTCCAGTAAAGGCACGACACAAGAAACTAGGTCTCTTAATATTTCTTTCATACATATGGTCCCAATGATGCCTTAAATACAACTATAATAGCCACGATCTGGGAAAGCCAAAAATTATATGCAGCAATAAGGTCAATGGAATTATTCTGAATGCATCTGTTTGTTTCAGGGAAATGTATCAGACGAAAGAGAAAGGATCATTTCCGTTTTCTGTGGAAAGCTTATTTTGAAAAGAACCTGCACATCACACATAATTTCCTCATGATCTTCCTGAATTCCAAAAAGGGAAGCACAATTGCTAACATTATGTTTGTTTTTTTTTGTCATAGACTATTTTTAGACTGGATAGAATGGCAGAGTGGTTTTTTGCTTTGTGTAGAATTCACACTTCATTGAGACCTGTATAATCACCAGTGTTGAGTTAATATATCTCTGGGTATCTGTGTGCTTATCTCTCTATATATACCTCAACGTCATAGGACTCGAAGCATATTACGTTTTTGATGTATTTATTAGAGCTGGGATTTCTTTGATGCTGAGTTCTGGATACAAGTAATTATTAAGAGAAAATATGACCTCTTTATATAAGATGGTTCCAGGAAGAACTTGTAGAAAAAACCATGATTACTTAGAAAAAGGATATTGTTAAGATGTTATCTATATTATGGAAGCTTTGTGCAATCTCTGACATCATAAGTGAACCTAATATTTTGTGATTATGTTACATTGTTTTCCTTTCATCATTTTTTATCTAATATCTTGTCCATGTGTTGTCAACTGGCCACATTTAACACTTCTTGAAAGTAGTTTTCAGCCAGGTGGGATGGTGCATGCCTATGATCTCAGGGATGAGGAGGCTGAGGCAGGAGGATGGCAAGTTTGAGGTCAGCCTCAGCAACTTAGCAAGACCTTATCTTAAAATGAAATAAAATGGTCTGGGGATATGGCTCAGTGGTAAAGTGCCTCTGGTCCAATCTCCATTTTTTTTTTTCATTTTTCAATCTTGAGTGACTCCAACTTAACTGCCCCCCCTTTTTAACATGAGTGTTGTGAAAAAATGGGTAATGAGGAGACTGGCCTTATTAGATGCTAAAACAAATGATAAAGCAAAATAATTAGGTACTAGAGAAGATTCAGACAGATAAATAAAAGTGATTAAAGACAAAGACCCAATTTAAATACAAATTTAACAATAAGTTAGCATTTCAAAATAGTTGGGAAGAGTTATTCACTAGGTATTTTTGGGACAGCTGGTTGATCATGGGTGGGAGGGGAGAACTGGCTCCTATTCCACTTCGATCCAAGACTTGAACATAAAAATGAAGTCATAAAAATACTAGCCAGGTGTAGTGGCACATGCCTGTAATCCCAGTGGCTCTGGAGGTTGAGACAGGAGGATCACAAGGTTCCAGGCCAGCCTTAGCCACTTAGTGAGATTGTTTCAAAATAAAAAATAAAGGCTGGGGATGTAGCTCAGTGGTTAAGCACCTTTGGATTAAATCCCCAGTATCACTTCCCCACCAAAAAATCATAAAAGAACTGTTGAAATCGGTTAATAACCCAGGCATGTGCCATGCACCTGTAGTTCCTGCTACTTGGGAGGCTGCAGCAGGAGGACTGATTGAGTCCATGAGTTCAAGACTGAGCAATATAGTGAGATCCCACACACACACGCACACACACACTGGGAGGAGGAAGCGCTTAACAGCCTAATAATTCTGAACTAGAAAAAGTACAAGCACACAAAACTTAGAAACTATAAAAAATTTCATAACCATAAGAAGGGGCCCCTTCCTATGTTCACGGAGCCACCTTCTGCCCATGGTCTTCTCCACCTGGTCACATCCTGGGAGCAGGCAGGAAGAGGACCAGATAGGGAGAAGCAACAAGAGTCCCGGTCCAGAGGCTGCTGCCTTCAATGTATTTTGGAAGCACAAATTCTGCTTGTATCTTATTTGTCATGACTGCCCTGTTGCTGAATGGGGGAAGAGACAGATTTTTATTTTACTTTTCATGTATAAAAAGTGCACAAATTACAAATATAAAACTTGACGGATTTTCCCAAGGTGAGCATGTCCACCTGGTCAGTAATCCAGAACAATGGACAGAGCACTCACAGCCTCCTTGTACCTCCCCACATGCCCCTCCCATGTCACTAGAGAAGGTATTTTTAATAGGCACATTTTCACTGTAACCAAAACTGAGTTCATGAAAGGAATGAGAACTAAATAACCAGCAATCTGAAGAAGCCATCATTTTGTATATTTGCTCAAAGGCAGCCTTTAATTCTTCTTCCAAAATCTTCCACCCTCAGTCTAAGTAATTGTCTTGTCCTTTGAGAGAGAATGGTCCATACTTATATTTTCCACAATTTTATATTGTGAGAAGGGACCAGGAACAACAAGCTGACATCCAAACAGGGTCTTCCACAGCAGAGGGAGCAAAGAGGATGCCCCGAGGGGGTCGCTGACGCTGGCCAGGCCATGAAGACTGACACACCTCAGAGCACTGTCTCAGGGACCCCATCCCTTAAGTGTGGTAAATATGGAAAAATCTGCACTTCAACTCTTTAGAAGTGAGATAAGGTCCAAGTAAGACACGCGTGGCCAAGTCTTGGGTAAGGATTCCGGATTTATTCAGTGTTACAGTTTCATATCGGAGAGAACAGCTTTGACTGTTGTGAATACAGGCAATTTCCTTGGGGCTCCGGTCCTTTTGAAATAACACTCATCTTGTAGAGAGTGGGTGGGGGGAGGCATCTGTCAGCACCCCCCCACAGCACTGGCTACGTCACATGCAACAGAAACTACAGATGCGATAAAATGTGGGAGGGCTTTCAGAAAGCAAAGCTCATTCAACGTCAGAGAATTCACACTGGAGAAAAACCATATGCATGTGATGGATGCAAACGACTGTCTTTAAATAGTGCTTGGCACCAGCCAGACATCTGGGAGTTTGCAGCAGAGAGAGGTCCTGGAAGCATAATGGAGGAAGAAGTGGCTTCATCACAGTCCTGTCCTTGGACAATACCAATGGACTCAAATGGGCCTTAAGCTGGTCAGGTGTGATGAATATGGCAGACCTTCTAGGGGTAGCGTGGCTGCGGGGACATTAGGTCACCCTGGAGAGAGGCTAATGGGTAGGATCACATGGGCCTGCTTAGCTCTTTCTCATCATTGGGGGATTCACAGGAGAGACACGTCGTCTTTGAGAGATGAGCGCACTCTAGGTCAGTCATCAGGCTACTTCATGCTGGAGAAAAGTCTTGATGAGCAGCAGTCGGGGGAACAAGTGCCTTTGGTCTCAAGAGTTTCAGAGGCTCTTTGGTGACTCCCAGGGACATGCAGGGCTCACGGAATGCTCTGATGTGTTCATCCTATCACAAGGCAGGGGGTTAAACTTTTTGCTTCATTCACTCCAACCAGGAATTTCACTCCTCTGGTTATAGGATTTTCTTTTTGGGCTGTTCAGCCTGGGGCACAGGCCTGCATGCCTTGTTCAGGAACATAGTACTGCACCGAGAGGGCCGAGGCTCAGTGACAGAAACTGGTGGTCACAACTTCTAAGATTGCAACACATCTGTGGTTGGGCTCCAAAGATCTGAAGAACTTCTATGGGTCACATCTGCACAAGATCATTCAGAGATGGGAAATGGGGCCGGTGGCTTTTCTCAGGGTCTGAATGCAGGGGAACAGTGCGCATTGGTAAGACTGATTAAGAAGATGCCAGTCTAATCTTCGTTTTATATTTTTAAAAAGAGTTTCAAAAAAGAAGGGCTAGGGCTCTTGAGTTCAGCTTCCCATTTTTTAAGGGAAGAATGGGTACATTTCTTATGTTAAAAACACACAAAAGAACATGAGAGTTGCACCAGAAGGAAGCTTTCTCCAGTCCTCATTTAGCAATTGCTTCCCCTCCCGCCAGTCTAACTCCTCTTCCCAGATGAGCATTCTAGACAGCAAAATACCCTCGCCTCCATTTTAATCTCCCAATTGCGTTAGAATGACTCAGGTCTTGTGCATTTCTGAGGCCTGACTTTGCACAGAGAGGACAAAAGTGGAGGAAAAAAAGGGGAAGATGGAGGGAGAAGAGATGAGGAATAAGGAAACGGGGCTTGCCAGGGTGGCAACCCAGGGCTGCGGGGGATATCTTACTTTTTGAGAACCTAAAGCATCAGGAAGGTCGGCAGGTGGGCGGGTCGGGGTCACGGTTAGTTCCAGGTGCTTAGGCTTCTTTCTGGCTGGTCCCCCGAGCTCCTACCATCCACCTGGAGTCCTGGGCATCCTTCCCAGAATTTGTCCAACCTACCTACCATTTGTTCAGCTCAACTTCCTGCTCCTCCCATGGCTTCCTGAACCTTGCTTGGGCTTTGGATCTTAGGCATTAACCCCCCACTGAACTTGATCTTCCTCAAATTCGTTATTGAGCCCCAGTTTAGAAGACTCATGCCCATACTTGTGGAAATGTCCTGAATATTTTTCTTTCCTTGTCTGTATCCTATAGGCCGTGGCAGTTGGGACTAACAGCTGTGTGAGCTGTGACAAATCCTGACTTTTATTTCTTGTTGTATGAACAGGACTTCTCATGTTAACACTCAGGGCGAGTCTCCACTTGGAGCTCCAGAAAGAGCCATGTGCTCTAAGGGGCAGCTATGGGGATAGGAATGCTTCAGGCTGCAAGTAGCAGAAATCTGCTTAGAAAATAAGACTTTTAACTTACACAGCAACAATACTGGAAGTAGGTAGTTCCAGGATAGGTATAGTGGCTCAACCATGTCATCAAGGACCCAGGCTCCTTTTGCCTGTCTGCTGTCACCTCTGCATTCTGGCCTCCCCCTTGTGCTTGCTGCCTCAGGGGCTTGGGCAGTCCCTGTCACTTCCCCTAAGTTATTAGCAGAATGAAGTAGCAGGCCCACTTCTAAGCCAACTGCAAGCAAAGGTAACAGCCAGTGTGGCTGCTGTGGTATCACCTGGGCGAGGCTGGGCCCAGGGAGCCACAACAACAGGGCAGTTCCGGGGCTGGCGGCTCTGCCTCGGCCTTCTGTCCTGTATGCGCTTGCTCCAAACAAGGCTTGCTTTCCCTCCATGACCTTCTCCACGTCACGGCTTGCTTTGTTTCCTTTACTCTTTCTCCTCCAGTGTCACTGTGACTAACACTGGTCCATCCAGGCCCTGCTCGCCCTCATGACACCTGGTCACACACTACCTTTTTTGATTTCTGGCTCAAATTTACAAAAGGAGGAGCCTGACTAGTCTGGCTGCTTCACTTCTATTGTGGGGTCAGATGACTTCAAAAGTCATTGGCCAGCTCCTGTTGGATCCTGGCCCAGTGAATTGTACGTACACACCGAGGCAGGGTCTCATGATGTGACAGTCACCTGGACAACAGGGGAGGGGGTGGAGGAGGACAGGTGGGGCCTGCAGTGGACAGGAGCAGAGGCCATGGTTCTGAGAGCCTGGACAACAGCACAAGATCAGGCCACTCTCCTGGAGAAAGGCCACATGGAAGATGGGGGAGGTTCCAGGAATGTGAGTGAAAAGCCACTTTGGATGTTTTGGCCCCGTAGATGCTACCAGAGGAGGGATGGAGGAATCCACCTGGCAGACAGAAGCCGGGCCCCAGGCAGAGCCCCAGCTGGACCATCCCAGCTATCTCCAGAGTGGTCACTCCAGTGGAGGCCCAGACATAGCTAAGCACAAATAAACTGTACTGCCTGACCCCAGCACAAGCACATAACCACAGAGTTTAGTCTGCCGTGACCTGAGACTCCCCCTCTACCGGCACCCTCGGCAGAGGTCCTGTGGCTGCCGGGGGGCGCGTGCGGTCTCCCATGAACACAGCTTTCATAGGGACTGAAGCGCTTACCACCTCCTGGGACTGGTCTCCTGAAGACCTTTCTGTGGCTTTGACAGGCTGAAGAAGAGATTGTGGAAACAAGACTATTCCAAGATGGCCAAGGACCGAAAATGGGCTGGCATTCCAGCAAACGGAATTAAAAATCCTACAATGGGGAAACCCCAACTTTTAACAGCACGGGAAGGAATTGGGCTCTAGCTCTAGTTAGTAGTTGCATGACCTTGAGCAAGTGATTCAACCTCTCCACATCTTATTTCCTTCATTTGTAGCATAAAATTAGAAATAAAAATACCTACTACAAAGGGTTGTTGAGAAGATTAAACGGGATTCTGCTCACGGCTTTCTCGGCAGAGCAGGCCTGCGAGGAGACATCACTAGGCTGGCTTGGCAGTTACGGTCCTTGCCATGGGGATGGGTGGGGCCGCTTCACTGCTCTCCATCTAGACTCAACTTCTCGAGCAACTTCCCAGAAGCCTTGTGCCCTCTGTGAGTGGCCTTTGCCTCCTTCAGGGGGCCCTGGTTTAGGATCCCGCCCCCCCCCCCAGCCTTTGCTCCTCTGATTATCCACTTCAATCTCTTGTCTTCATAATTTCATAAACTGCCTGGAACAGTTATTACAAGAGAAATTTGAGAGAATATTCTGGAGACTCACTATAAATGACACACTATCTATAAACTTTCAGGTTGAGAGAATATTCTGGAGACTCACTATAAATGACACCATCTATAAACTTTCAGGTTAGAGAACGTAGAGCTGGTGCCTGGCTATCCCCTCTGGCCCAGAGGCCAGTGGGTGAGCAGGTGGCCCCTGGTGGGCCCAGGAGGGGCAGCTAGCTAGGCATGCTCTCCTCTTCTCCTTAAAGCTCCACGGCCCAGGATAGGCTCACCAAGCCAAAGGTCACCGGGGTAGAAAATGTGTTTCTAGAAAATGCAGTTGCCACCACTAAGGATGATTTTTTACTGTCCCTACAGTTTTAACTTGCTTTAAAGAAAGTGAATGGAGAACTCCTAGGCTACACAAAAACACAGACTTAAGCAGTTTGTCCCATTTTTCAAGGGGGAGAGAAAATTTGCAATTAATAAAAGATAAAGGGACTTTCCTGTACTTTGTGCATGGGACCTAGAATTTAGCCACATACCAACGGGATGATGTACTCACAGGAGGTGGAGAGAACCTAGGTGGGATGAGAGCACAGTCATCCTACCTCTGCTCTCCTTGTTACTCCATGAGCCCTGGCTGTCAGTTGTCAGGAGCTAAAGAGTGATTATTCCAAGGCAGACACTCTGCAAACAGATACCTATTTGCTGAACCAGGCACCGTGAAGCAGGGACAGGCCCAAGACACAGCTCTGCCCACAAGGAGCTCCAAGTTCACGTGGAGGAAGGTCCTGAGCCAGTCATACTTAACCAGGGCGCTGGGATGGGTGGCTTTCCCACCGAATGAATTCTGGCTGTTCCCTGCCTGTCCTTTCCCAGGTCCCTCCCAGGCCCAGCACAACATATGGCAAATAGTTACATCTCTCGGGCACAGCTGAGACAATGGAGACAGATGGCCAGCCACCTGATGGTCTCTGGGGCTACCTTGGCTAGCCTGCCTTGTGGTGTGGGCTAGAAAGGACGGCAGTAAATACAAAGTCACCTTTTGCCCCGTGTGACCAGAAGAGAATTTCAGCCATCCCTAAGGAGGAAGCCGCGTCTTCAGCCAAAGGCATGTCCTGGACCCTCTGCTCAGAGGGTGGCACCATAGCCCCATGCAGCTTCCAAGCCCCGCCACGATTCTGAGGTGTCAATGCTTGAAGGTGCTGGGGAGGATCCAAGGGACACAATGTGGCTCTTCTTCAAAGAGTTTTAAGTCTGTTTAAGGAAAAAAAAAAAGGCATAAATAGACCACGGAGGGCGAGCCCGGCCTGAGTGCTATCCAGCCTTTATGGGCAGTGACTCCACAGGAAGGTGGGGAAGTGGAACTCCAGGTTCCAGCATTCCAGGGAGGCTCCAGGGGAGCTGTGCCATTTGGGGAGGGCAGAGAAAGGGAGTGGGGGGGGCAGCATTCCAGGGGCACTGCTGTTCCTGCCAGGCTGCTCCCCTGCCCTCTCCCCTCTGGCTACTGCAGTCAGAGGCTTGAGGGTCCATGCACACTGGTGGAGATCTGTCTCAGAAGCCAGGGCTTGGGACCCTCGCTTCCCAGGGTGCCATCATGGCAGGAGGCTCAGGCTGGGCACACACTGTCAACACACTGTCTCCTGCCAAGGAGAATCCTGGGGCCATGTGAGAGGACAGGGGCTGGGATTTGGAGGAACTTTACGATAGGGAAGACACAGTTCCAGGAACTGCAGATGCTGAGCCCAACCCTGATCTGCTGGCAAGCACGTGGCCCAGCATATGGCCAGCACTGGCAGGAAAGCAAAGAATCCACAGAGCGAGGAGATCTTTGAATATTATGAATAAGAGAAAATTTCCATTCATCCCCAATTCAGACGAGAGGCTCCCTATGAATAGCACCAACGGGGAAGCTCCGAGGCCAGCACGGGCACATCCGGCACAGAATAAGCGGGAACCTACGTCAGAGCTCCGCTCCGGGGAGTCACACGGGATAACACGCACGTCCCGATGAAGGGCTCGATGCTCCCAGAGCGCCCAGGCGCGGACCAACACTGGAAGCCGGAGCTTCTGAATGAATGAATCGGGTGGGGACTGCGAGGGAAATCAGCTCTTATTCATCTGTGGAAGATTCCACAGGAGAGAGGGCGGATACTCGTCACGGATGACGAAGCTCCCACCTCCAGACAGGGAGGCCAAGGAGGGGCCTGAGGACGACAGCGAGGGGGCCTCAGAGCACCTGTGACCTCAAGTGTCCACACAAGAGGGCACCGAGGGAGGGGCGGGGTTGGAGCATGGTCCAGTTGGCACCTGGGTTTCTAGCAGCAAATGGACTTTGGCTGTAAGGACGGCAGACACCTCTGACAGCCCAGCGGATGGCGTGGTCTACACGCAGGCTCCTCAGGGGCCACTCGCAGAGGAGCCCAGGCTGCACTGGGCAGAGACAGAGCTGGGCGCCGCCCGCCATCTCCCTCCTCCCTTGCTTCTCAGCAAAGCCCAGGCTGTGTCAGTCTCAGCCTTAGGAGAGGTCCTGGTGCCTGCACAGTATGCTCTGCTTGGCTTGTAACAGGAGAGGCCACCTCTCATCCCCGGGTGGTGACTGCTGGCCCGCTCCCCCGGCTGCTGCTCTCGCTGGCCCACTCATCACCAGACAGCCACCTTTAGAGAATTTGCTCTTCCGAAGGCCTGGTCCCATTACTTGTCTGAGATCCAAGACAGGGAAGAAGGAGGCATGAGTGGCAGGTGACCTGGGCCACCTAGGGGAAAAAGAGGGAGGTCGGGAAACAAAGAGCAGCGCTGAGATGACAGGGGTGTCTGTGTTACAAGGATCCAGAAGGGGGCTTAGGCAGGGGCAGCGCTGGGAGGGAGGGACAACTGTGACTCCACGGCTGTCTCCTGTGTCAGGCTGCATGTGATTTGTCACTGGACCCTGCAGAATGAGTGCCACTGTCTCGTTACTTTGCAAATATAAGAAATAAGATAGGCCCAGCTAGTAAGTGGCAGTTAGATCTGTCCTAGGCCAAATCCCTCTGTCTTTTCATCACTGTAAGAGAGAGACTGGTCCTTCTGCAACACTGTCCCTGGGGATCTATTTCTCATATCTTAGGGGACAGTGAGGGCACTGGTGGGCCTCGAGGACAGGGGGAGGAAGGAGAGAAACGGGCTAGCTTTTGCAGACTCTGCCTCGGGAACACAAAGGCTCTCCCAGTCATTCCCCAGTCCCTGGAGCACCAGGCGCTGTGTTGAGGAGACAGATACGGGAGGGAAACCAGACCATCAGGGTCTCTACCCTCACGGAACTTCCCCTCCAGAAGGAGGCAGACAGTGAAGTATGTCCTGCATTTTGAAAGAGGAAGCCTGGGCCGCGGCGGAAACACGGAAGAGAACTCTGTGACTTGCGGGGCTGAGAAAGACTTCTGGTGAAGTGCTGGTGAAAGCCTGCCAGGGAGAAGCCTGTGGGAGGGTCTGCTGCTGAGAGGGCAGAGTGACAGCAGCCGGAAGAAGGCCAAGGTGGGAGGGGAAGGAGAGAGCGGGGAGCCCAGACTGGTCCTGGGAAGCCAGGGCAAGATGGTGGGGGTGCTGAGGTACATGGCATGGCCTGAGCAGCTTCGTCATTTCTCTTCCTTGAAGCCCAAGGCTGTAAGATGAGGGGAGACCTGTATGGTGTCAAGTTCTAAGAGTGAGCCTATGAATTCTTTTCCTCATGAAGCAAGATTTCCAACAGGTGCAGTGAGCAGAATAAAGTCAGGAGTGACTGGGTGACCCTGATACTGCGTTGCTAGATCCTGTAACCAGCCGAGACCCATCTGGGGACGAAGGGTTGGTGTCAGGGTCTCTGGTCCACGATCACGGACAAACATCTCCCCCTTGTGGCCAGGAGTAGCACTGCCCTCAAGAGCCGGAGGGTGGTGGAGGCTCCCTGGCAGAGAAAGGGACCTCCTCTAGCTCACAGGCTGCAAGCCCAGTGAGGTCCTGCCAGGCTGCAGGGGCTTGTGGACCTAGAACATTCCCTACCTTCCTCTTTTAGAGAAATATAACTAATGGGCAAAATAGATGCATACATGCGTGCGCGTGCACACACACACACACACACACACACACACTTACATAGGTATAAGTACTCAGAAAAAGTGTTTGAAAGATACTTAAAGTGTTAGCAGTGATTCTTTCCAAAATGGGACTAAATCTTCACTTACCTATGCATTTTAAAATCACGCTGTTTTGAGCATGATTTTGTTGACAGTAGGAAAAATGAAGAGCAGAAGTGAGAGAAAAGCAGCTCAAGACGGAGCGAAGGAGCCCGGGAAGCACCCAGCTCCTTGCCAAACCTGCTCATCACAGAATGCACATTCAGGGCCTGGGGTTGGGGACTGGGTTTCCAGAGGAACACTGCCCACTGTGCCTCGCTGTCATGTCCCTTGTGCCCCTCCAGCTCACACACACCCGACCTGTCCTGCTGAGTGAGGGAAGGGGACGACCTCTGACGTGCAGTCCTGGAAATGTTTCTGAACCTCTCTGAGGTTCCAGGATGTCCTTTCCTGAGTTTCCAGGGAGAACAAATAAGCTATAAAATGTGCTGTGAAGATGCCGCACAGGCACAGATTGAGCTCCACCTAAGAACTGGGCGGAGGGAAGCATACCTGCCAACTTCACCTGCAAGCTGGGATCAAGTGGAGATCACATGGGTGACCTATTACACCTGATGCCCCTTGAAACTGGGGCTGGACTTCTCTAACCCACATCAGTCCCTTCAGTAACTCACTAGGTGACACTCTCAGCTCAGCCATTAAGAGGGTGTCCTGGTTGTGACTCCCCTGCTAGGGAAGCGCAGGCTGGCTGGGGTCAACCTCTTCCCTCAGGGTGGGCCTGCTGTGGCGCTGGGCCAGTGCAGTCCAAGGTGCGGAAGCGATACCAGGGCATGGACTGCACATGCTCACTGCACCTGGGACACAGCTGGGCAGGTGGAGGGGGACAGTTTTTTGAAGCTACCTCAGCAGCCCAGCCCCAGGGAAGAGGCTTGAGGTTCACACTGTGCTTCTGCACCACTGAGCCTGGGGGGCAAGGCTCACAGCCTTCTTGCCAAAGCACTGGCTTATGGTGTCTCTTTACCATGTCTCCCATGTCTCTGGACTTTTTTTTTTTTTTTGGTACTGGAGATTGATCTCAGGGGCACTTGACCACTGAGCCACATCCCCAGCCCTATTTTGTATTTTATTTAGAGACAGGGGGTCACTGAGTTGCTTAGTACCTCATTGTTGCAGAGGCTGGCTTTGAACTCAGGATCCTCCTGCCTCAGCCTTCCGAGCTGCAGGGATTCCTGACGTGCACCACTGTGCCTGGCATGTCTCTGGACATCTAAAATGCTTGCCTAAATGGCTGCAGCTGAGAGTTGAGACTATGGTGAGCTTGGAATTTCCCTACAGTTCCAAATGGGGTGTTTTGGGGGGCTTATATGAAACTTTTGCATGTTTCCCACCCTCCAGGTAACTGCTGGGGGTGTCACATATGGGCCTAGTGAAGGCCTTTCCCCCACCACAGGCTTGCTGGCTTCTCTCCCTGGGCAAGGGGGATGCCCCTGGGAGGTGCTGCATCTCCCCTGTCCGGTGACAGCCAGCTACCTGTCAGGGCCACAAGCTTACACCTGAGGGGCTTCTCTCCCCTGCAGCACTCTGATAACGGCAGTCTGCTCAGACCCTGGCTCCTTGTGTGAAAGCAACGCTCTCTGCCCGTGCCACGCTCCTGACCTGGAATGAGGATGCTCACCTGGCTGCAGGCTACCTCTTGTCCCTGTCACAGCATCTGCCTTCTCTCTTCTGCTGGAAGGTCTTGTCTTGGGGAGGAGAACTGCTTGGCTTCACCTCTGGGAGAGTCCCCAATGCCAGCTGAAGGTTCTGGAACATTCTGAGGCATTTCCTAGTGCCCACAGGGTCTGCGTGAGGTCCCTCATGGGGATCATCTTTCAGAAAGTCCCTGATGGGAGGGGAACTCCTTGTTCTCAGTCCTGAAAACAGAAAATTCAGTCGAACTTAATATTTTTTTGAGACGGGATCTTGCTACATTGCCCAGGCAGGTCTTGAACTCGATCTCAAGTGATCCTCCCACCTTAGTGTCCTGAGTATCTGGAATACAGGTGTGAGCCACCTTACCCCAAAGGAAATTCAAATACACTTGTTTCATGTGCAATAAAAAACCATAAAAGCCACGTGTACTGTAGATGGATTAAACTCATTATAGCCTAGAGTACAATGAGAGCTAAGAATATCCTCAAGTGCAGGGGCACAGGTGTGTAATCCCAGCCTACTCAGGAGGCTGAGGCAGGAGGATCCAAGTTGGCAAGATCCTGCCAGTAATAAAAATGAAAAGGGCTGGGGTACTTGTAGCTCAGTGCCCTGGTTCAATTCCTAGTACTGGGGTATGCTTGGAGGCTGCAGTCAAGACCTTAGTGACCACATTCAGCAGGCTGTAAATGTCACATGTGAGATTAGGAGTCACTTTCATTTTCTTTATGAGTCACATTTTCATTTTCTTATCTGTATCTTCTATATACAAGGAAAAAACACAAATCTCATTTTTTTGTTTCGCAAGTCTGGGGAGAGGATGAGGAAGAAGCAGGGGACGGAGTGGGGGCAGGCAGGGAGGCGCAAGGTCCGGGAGGAGTAACTGGGCTCTGTGGCCACAGGAGCAGGCAGAGGGTGTGGCTGGCAGGTCTGAGGAGGCTGCAAAGGGGGGCTGGTTGAGACCTCCAAGAGTCCTGGGCACCTCCAGAGCAGTAGGAAGGCAGGAGCTGTAGCCCAGGGCGGGCTGGGGAACTGGAGGTCACAGAAGGAGCAAGGCAGGGACGGGGAGACAGCTGGGCTCAAGGCCAGGTCCTGCGATGCACAAGGAACTCAGGACGAGACCGAGTGATGGAAGCTGCCTTTCCTGTGTGTGCCCTGCAGTTTGCAGAGTGCATCCTCACACAGAAACTGAGGCTCAGAGAAGTGCAAGAAGTTGCCAGACTGCCCAGCTAGTACCCATGGGGCCAGGGCCTGTTGCCAGCCGGTGCCAGTGCCCATGTGGCTATACTTTGCTGGGTGGTAAAGGTCAGCAGGGCCGGAGCCAAGGGGGCCAAAGTCCCTTGACAACCAGAAAAGCCCAGACATCACTGATGACAACCAGGAGGGCCCGGACATCACCAATGACAACAGATGCTGGTCCCAGCACTGGAGCAGAGGGATCAGGTGATCACCATCAGATCTGTCCTGAGGGTGAGGCAGGTTAGCCAGGGTGGCTGCAGGGCGCACACTAGGGCGAGCCGGCCCAGAGGTGTCCCAACAGCTTATCAACCCACTCGTGCACTCTGTTCCCCTACCTCTGTGTCACATGGGCCCTAATAATGACAGAAGACTAGAACTTGTACAATGTGTCAATTATCTCTATGGTCAAACCACACCCCAAAGCGAAAGAACTTCAAGCCCCCTGGTGTAGGCTCCATGGACATGTCCAAATCTGGCTCATGTTGACTCGTGGTTCCTGATGCTCAGGCTGAGACCAGTGGGGGCTGATGACCCGGAACGGGAAGCCCAGGGTTTTCACCAGTCTTTGCCCTGAGTGTTCAGAGTCTGCTCAGGAAGGGAGCACCAAGTGCTGAGCACTGGCAGCAGCAGAGACCAGCTGTCGGGCAACCTCCATGGACGAGGAGACAGAGCTCGCCCTGCCTCTCCCTGTTCAGGTCTCTTCTCTTCATTCTCAACCCCTCCCTCTCCCTGCAGCAGGACCCCCTCCATATTCCTCCAAAAGAGGTGAGATATTCCCCAGGGTTCCCTTCAAGCCTTGAGTACAGATTTTGTGGAGGCGAGAAGGGGAGACGGTATTATCAGCGGAAGTCCTGATAGTCCCCACCACGAAGTGTGGCTTGACTAAGAAGCTACCAGAAGACAATTCAGAGGAGCTCAATGTTGTCCTCACTGTAACCTTTCAGGGAACAGAGGACACCGGTGCTTGTGGGTAACTGAGGAGAGGGCTGGCAGTCTCCCAAAGACCTCAGTGCCTCTCTGGTTCTGGACCTAAGGTCTGGTGCTAGTTGATGACCACGCTCAGCTCCAGCACAGGTCTGCAAACTGGGATGTTCTGGCCTGCTTTTCTACACAGGAGGTCCCAGAAAAGGGACAAAGACCCCTGGAGGATTTTGTCCCTTACCGTGAGCTCCAAGGGGGTGAGGCTCCCAAGATCCACATCCGAACAATGTCTGCCCTGGTGGAGGATTCTGGTGCTCTTGTGCCATCTGTCCCAGAAAAACTCCTGTTCTGGAGACAGTGAAGAAAACTGGAGAGCTGAAGGAAAGAAAAGTGAGTTGTTTTTTGTTTTTCTTTTAAGAAAATTTCTATTTAGATCCCTCTCCCCCAGTGTGTTTCTTTAAAAACTACTATCTGGTTTGAAAGCAATATCTATTCATTGCAAAAAATAATTAATGTTACTTCCCTATAAAAACACACAAAGAATGGACTGGGAGCGACACTCAAGTGTAGAGCAGGTGCTTAATAGTATGAGGCCCTGGGTTGACCCCAGCATTCCTCCAAGAGTACAAAAGGACTGTCCTTCATGATCCTATTTTGTATTTAAATTAAATTTGATTAAACTTTTATCTGATAAAAGTCATAGTTGTATAAACAAAGTAGCTTTATTTTAAAGAAAATTGAATTTGGCTATACTGATACGATGACTATATTTCCTGGATTTTCCCATAAATGCTCTAATATCAAATATTCTATCTAGTTGTTCCCAAAAGATATCAAAACAGTACAGAAACTGAATGCAAATGACCTTCCCAAGAGGGCTTCTAAGGCTGGAAACAAGCATCCAAATTCTGTTAGACCACTCATATTGAGTTTTCTATTGTGTAACTGACTGTCCTAGACATAGCAGCTTAGAGCAACCAACACTTATTATCACACACAGTTTCTGAGCATTGGGAACCTGGGAGTGGCGGAACTGGGTGGTTCTAGCTCAGGATTCCTTAGGAGATTAAGGCTAAGATGTCTGCTGAAGCTGAGAATTTTTGTAAACTTTAAATCTGTGTCCCCGTGGATAACAAGTTTGGTAAGAACACAGTGGAAGTGGAAGGATAACAGACCTCAGGGCCTTAGGGCTAGTCTCAAGGAATATAGAGGGTGTACTGAAGCCCTCATAGATGAGGAGCTGTGGCGAGAGCCTGTCAAGAAACAGAAAACCTGAACTTGATTCTGTATTGGGAAAGGAGAATATGTATTTTTGTTTCTGTAGAGAATTTAAAAAATTGAATGGTTTAAATAATGTAAAAGAAGCATAGCCAGGGGCTGGAGCTGGAGCTCAGTGGTAGTGCTTGCCTCACATGCATGAGACCCTGGGTTCGATCCCCAGCATCATATAAAAAATGCACAAGTAAAAATAAAGATATTGTTGTGTCCATCTACAACTAGAAAAATTATTTTTAAAAAAGAAGCATACCCAGATAAAAATGACATGGGGTGGAGGTGGCGCTGGGAAATTACCAAAGTCAAATTTATGCCCCCAAAGTAAAACAGAAGAGCTAAGAACAGAGAAAAGGTGTTGGATCAAAACAGATTTGGGGCAATATGTGGTGGCACACTCCTGTTATCCCAGAGAACTTGGGAGGCTGAGGTAGGATCATGAGTTCAAAACCAGCCTCAGCAGCTTAGAGAGGCCCCAAGCAACTCAATGAGACCCTGCCTCTAAATAAAATATTAAAAAGGGCTGGGGATGTGCTCAGTGGTTAAGTGCCCCTGGGTTCAATCCCTAGTACCAAAAACAAAAACAAAAACAAAAACAAAAACAAAAACAACCAAACATAGATTTGGTGTTAGTTTTCTTTAGAGGCCTAACCCTCTTTTCACAAATTATTTTGCTCTTCTCCTGCTTGTCCTGCTCACTATGCTCTGTATCTCCTTCCAGCATGAGTCCACCTTTCATTGCCCAGGTTTGCTCCTTGCCCTGAGCCTGGGGCTCCTGGGGCCAGATGGGCCACAGCTCCATGATAGGCTCCTTTTATGCCCTCCTACCTCAGCCATTCGGGCAGAGCACACCTTCTTAGGCCATTACAAACCGTCTACAGCTGTTGGTGCCAGCTCTCCTCTGCAAGAATTATTCTGTGGCTGCCTGCCCCTCACCCTGACTCCAGTCCCATGGTATTTTTTCCTCCACCATCAAAACTCTATCCTACTTTTGAGGAACCTGAGAGACCAAGGACACTGTGCAGTACTCCCATTGCTGTGACCACTTTTGAAAGAAAAGTCCCCAAGGAGGCTCACTTGTGCCATGGCAGGGTCAAGTTTCAGAGAAGCTCCTCTTGAATTCCTTTGTTTTCCAGAGACTTCCTGAAACACATAGAATCCGTTGGTTATGGAAATTCTTCCATCTCACCAAAGCTGGGAACTCTCACTTGCCTGCCACCTGGTTTCAACAGCAATTCATTTTCTGCCATCCTTATTTCCTCCATGACAGACACTCCTGTGTGCCTGTGTTTTAAAGGAAATTCCAGACATCAGACCTTATTCTTCCCAATGAATAACTCATATGGAGCACTGGCAGATAAGGATTAAAATGATACTTTATATTAAAAAGCATTTGGATGTAATGAGAGAAGAGAGAATAATTTTATTTTTTGTGATACTGAACCCAGGGTGCTCTACCACATAGTTGCATCCCCCAGACTTTATTTCTTATTTTGAGACAGGTCTCACTAAGTTGCTGAGGCTGGCCTCAAACTTAGGATCCTCCTGCCTCAGCCTCCTGAGTAGCTGGGGTTACAGGCATGCATCGCCAGCCCAGAGAGAGAAAGTTTAGTGATCTTGGTGTATCATGGTTAGCTCCAACAATGACCAACACCTAGACAAGTCTCTTTCCTTTATTCTCTCCCCTTCCCCCATTTTTGAAGCATTTTGGAAGCCAATATGACATCATTTCATTCATAAGATCTGCAAATATGTGCCTCTCAGGCATTTTCTTTTATTTTTAAAGCATAACTCCTAAAGTATTACGACTAAACAACTGAAGAAATAATTCCTTAATATCATCAACAATGTGCACGTCCCTGATTTAAAACAATCTTGGCGGTTAGAATCGCGATCCTAATAAAGTCCACATGTTGCATGTGGCTGAAAAGCCTCTCTCTCTCTCTTTTTAAATTTTGTATTTATTTGTTGAAATACTTCAGTTGCGTGTCCTTAGAATGGAGTGACACTCAACAAAAGTTTGAGCGCCTGTTCTGCGCCACGTGTTGCGCTCAGGCTGCAGCCAAAGGTGCGAGCGCACAGCCGTGGCCTGGTCTCCGGCTGGGGCAGATCCCTGGCTCTCTCAGACCTCCCCTTCCGTAATGACGGGCACGGGGTGAGGGTACGTGGAGGCGCCACTCACCGCCTCGGAGGAGCCCCTCGGGTGACCAGGAGCCCCACTGGGGGCTTCTCAGCTGGGGAGCCTGGGCGGGCCGGGGCTGAGCGATGCCGACTCCTGCCCTTCCCTAGCGGCCTCCGCCCCTGACCCGGCCTCCCGCTCAACCATTCCGGGTTACAGGCCGAGGCACCGCAGGAGGCCAGAAGGGCCTCACCGTCCGAGGGCTGGCCGCCAGCGCGCAATGGCCAGTGGCGAACGCTAACGGCAGCCGCTCGTCCTCCGGGCGCGCGCCCGGCCCCCGCGCAACTACAACTCCCAGAGTCCCCGGCGGCGAGCCGGTTACCACGGAGACGGGCGGGGCTCGTCGGCTCTGTGGTCGTTGGTGGCCTGCTGGTCGCCGGGCACAGACCCTTCCTCAACCCCGGGGTTTCAAAACGGGCTGTCCCCGCCCCTCGCCAAGCGGCCGTTCTGCTGCCCGAGGAGACTGGGCTCGTGCGGTGGCCGAACTACATCTCCCAGAATGCTCCAGGCGCACGCCACTCCGGTCGCGTGTGGTTGCCACGGAAACCAGCGCCGGGTCTTTGGAGCCCCTGAAGCCCCCGGAAGAGACGAGCAGGAGCCCGAGAAGCAGGCTAGAGAATGGAATAGGACGTCTGGCAGCGCCCCCTACCGTTCGCGTTTTGCTTCCGCAGACGCTCGGGGGAGGGATGCGCACAGACTTAGTTGGAAGGTCAAGCGACCCTGTCCCAACAACTATGGGAGGTGTAGTCATGGATTATGGGCCACCACCTGCGACAAGCCAGAAACGCCTAGGATAGGGGATGCAACCCGCCACCAGCCCTCTTAATCACTCACTCTCGAGTATATTTGACCTGACTTCCTGCCTCCCTCTGACCCCCTTATGCAGGAGTATTCCGATGGCCCTACATCTCATTTACTACTGATAGCTTAAAGTCATTGCCATTGTTTTTTTTTTTTTCAACAGCTGCACCTAAAAGAGTGATAAATTCCAAATGCAGTTGGATTTGCAAGTTATAATCTTGAGAAGCACTTGAAATAGGTTTGTATGTGTAGAAACCAAGTTCCTAATTTTCTATGATAAAATTAGCATGATTAACATTTAATTCCTCTGAACAGAAAACATCATAACATGATATAGGTGTCTCCTGGGCTTTTGAAGTCACACAGAAGAAAAAGGGTTGTTCTTTATGAATAAAATACTTATCACAAAACTGCAGTGAGACTATACTTGTTACTTTTAATTCACACAACACCTTCAATGATCTACAATTAGGTCTGAGCCAAAGAGTAAATCTGCATTGAGGATTTAGAGACCAGAGGCATATTCTTATAGCTTATCTAATGAACAAGTAGAGGGCAGAAAGATAAATGAGGTGCTGCTTGCTTCAAAGCATCCAGGACTTTCCTTTTGAAGTAGGACAGTTGGCAGACATGACATTCCCACTGGCTTAAAACTTTGGTAGGAAGAACAGCCCATATCATAAGTGTAGAGAATTATTTAACTGATAACATTTAGAAGTCATGTCAAAGCTATGTAATTTATTCCTAACATTCAAAACAGAGTTTCCTCCCTCCTCCTTAATCATATTTTTAAAGCATGGAATCATTCATTTCTTGCCTAAGGAAAGAGCACATCTCATGATAAAGCACCAACCAAGGCCAGGATATTCATGTAATTCTCAACAATTAGGTGTGGAAGGCCAAAGTCAAGACCTACAACCATATTCCAGAGTAATTTTCTCAAATGGCACAGTACCCAGTTACCTTTTTAATCAGGAGTACTGATGTTTAAATTAACTCCTAGCCTCAGTTAGCAGCAAAACTATTCTTAAGGCAATTTAGTGTACCTTGCAGATATCAGAGTCTCCCAGTGTCCCACACAGAGTTTAATGATCTCCAAGGACTTTGCTTGAACAACTTTATGATGTGGATATTCGGGTTACAATGTAAGCATAATCTTTACAATGGCTAAAGCTTCAGAACACAAACTGGTCATTGGATTGGTCGGAGGACATGTACTAGTTCTACCTGCAAGATACTTGCAAACCACCATCAGGCTGGGCTCCACTTCAAATATGGTTATTATCTCCCGTAACCATCCTTCTGTTATTGCAGTATGTGTTAATCAGCTGCTCATTGCTGTAACAAAATACCTGAGATCATCAATTCATGGTGTTAGATCATCAAGCCTATGGTCAGTTGGCCACATTGCTTTTGGGCCTGTGGCCAGGTAAGATATCATGGAAGGAGTGGGAGGTGGAGCAAATCTTTTCACCTCTCGGAGGCAGAGAAGTGAAAAAGAGAAAGAGACTGGGGTCCTATAATCCCCTTACAGGGTGCACTCCAGCAACCTAAAACCTCTACTAGGACTACCTGTATATGGTCCCACCACCTTCCAGTGGCACCAAGATGAGGAATGTTCCCCTTTGGGAATATTTTAGATCCAAACTATAGCACTGTGGTTGATGTTGCTTTACGAGTTTTAATCCCAGAGGATGACACTCTCAGCATATTCACTGGTGGGATCAACTGCCCAGTTACTATAATTCAGTGGAAAGAGCAGAGGCCTGGGATCCAGGCCTGCCTCTGTCCCTGACTTCCTGGGTCATCTTGGACTAATCATTTGTCATTTTCAAAATAGGCTAAATAATGACCCCTGAAGATATCAGGTCCTAATCCTTGCAATGTTTCTTTGTTTGGAAAAAGGATCTTTGCAGATGTGATTAGGTCAGGGATCATGAGATGAGATTATCCTGGATCATGTGGGTGGCCCCTAAATGCAATGATAAATGTCCTCATGAGACCAGCTTGAAAGACACACAGAGAAGGCAAAGTGGAGGCGGAATGTGGAGAGGTTTGAAGGTGCTGGCCTTGAAACCAGAGCTAAGAAGCCACAAACCAAAGAATGACAGCAGACACCAGAAGCTGCAAGACACAGATCTCCCCTAAGAATCGAGAGGGAGTGTGGTCTCGGTGGCACCTTGATTTGGACTCAGTGATACTGATTTTGGACTTCTGGCTTCCAGAAGCATGACAGGAGCCTTGACATTGCAGGAGTGGAGACAGTTGATTCTTGTGATTCATGTAGTTTGTTCTATGAAGTCACCAAGCATGCTGATCCAGTGAATCCTGAACACTGCTCTCAGGGGAAGCACAGGATTAGGTGCCTGCAAACCTCTGCCGCAATAGTTTCAGCAGTTGATTGATATGTAATCTCATTTATGTGTGTTTTAAAGATACTTTATTTAACATATTGTTGGTTCATTAACATTGAATTCAACAGCACTGTAACTCATGCTAAAGGGACTGTCTAACCCACGTGTTCTCTCCCTGAGAAATGCCACAGCTTTCCTGAATCTAGGAACACTAGATGACACTTTAGCACTGAGCTTGGGGCCATTTCAAAAGTGAAATCACCAACAAAAAGCTCGAAAATTGTGAGAACATGTCCCTACATCGACCACGAAAAGGACACATTACGAGAGCCAAGAGAAGAGAGCGGGAGCGTCCCTTGAACCCTGGAGTAACCTCAGCTGGGAACAGTCATGTGCTGCAGCGATTCAAATTTTAGGCCACATTATGTGTGTCCCAAACAATGGAGAGAGCATCCCAAGTTTTGATTTAGGGGTTGCAAATAAATTTTAATGAACAGGGGAATTCTTGAATACAGAACCCACGATCAAAGACAACCACACCCCTGTTTGATATCATAAGTAACCCAGGTCCTCTCATTAGCTGTGGGGTGGGAGCCTGTGAAATTAATACCCACTACAGAAAATAAAGAGTCTGCCTTTTTTCCCTTCTTATCTAAAATGTAGTACTTATGTTTTTGATCTACCTGTTTAGAAAAATCGAATTTAACCTCCACAAGGGCAAGGAATTTTGTGCTCTATCATGCTGTACTTCAGCAGCAGCCAGAATAGCACCTTATACATAGTAGATGCTCAGCTAGTTGGAATTTGTTGAGTGAATCAAGGAATAAAAATCACAATTGAACTGAGACTCATGGACGAAACTGTGACAGTTACAATTCCACAGTTTTTATAACTTTACATATGTGAAGTTTCCCAGTTTAATTTTCCAGCTCTTTGGAAAGGTCTGGGGCTAGGGAAGCAGAATTCAGACATAGAATTTTCCCCACTGACCTAAGGATGGAGGATGGATGTTCTGAGTCAATTCTGGCTGAATCGTACCTTGTAACAGACGAGGAAAATTTCTTCTCTAGTCACAAGGAGAAGAGAGCATCAGTAGCTGGATAAAGTTTGAGTTCTGGACGAGGAAACAGCTGATGTCATTTGGGAGATGGAGGTCCCAGGCGAGGCGGCTAGGTAATGATCAACATCTCCTCCCTGTCTCTGCTCTCAGACACTGAGTTGACGACGCTTTTTAAATACTTTGTGAATTCCATTCGGATCTCCTCAGGGTCCTCCTCAAGATTGGAGTGCACCAGCTTCAGCTTGCTCAAGGGTGGCGCTGAGAAAGGAGAATAAGATGAATGAGTGGACTTGGAATCTTTTCTAGCTCCCAAGGGACCTGAGACTTGCTTAACTTTCTAAAAGTGCTGAATACTTCCTGAGTTGTTTTCCGGGATCACTTTGTCACCTCTGCTGTGTACATGTCACAGGTGAGTTGGAGGTTTTTCTTGGGAAAAGGCCTCTCAAGAAAGACTGTCCCCAGTGGGACCAATAAATGGCCCACACCAGGTTTCTCCCCATCTTTGCATCTACCTGCTGTGAAAGTGCCCATCCCTTGCCTCCATGGAAGGATGGACCTTCCATCCTGGCAGTTCCGATGGACATGGTGAAATCGACAAAGGCGTAGGCGTGGCCAGTGTGCAGTAAGTGCACATAGCTGCTGGTTTCAAAGACACTGCCTCACACAGGTGCGTGGGACATCTGCGGCAAAAGGTGGAGGTGAAACCCCAGCCTTCTTACACAAAGACGGGCTCCCCGTGTCTCCTCCCGAGCCCGGTTTGTGATGTGCAATCAGCAGGCACTGGGTGTCCTGTAGGAGCTGCTGGTGGACAAAGCAGGAGTACCACATCTCGATCTCCTTCAGGTGGCTCGGCATGTCAGCGTTGAAGACAATCACCACCCCGTGGGCGTCCTTCATCAGGGCCGGCCAGCAGGACTCGAACCTGCAACACAGAAAGGGAGTTGGAGCAGGAGTCGGGGCATCCTGGACTCTAGCTGGGCACTTTGTTTTAATTTTTATTTTGTGGAAACAGGTTCTTGCATAGTCCAGGCAAGTTTCTCATCACTGAGCTACCTCTCCAGCCCTCATGATCACTTTAAAAATAGCTCAGTATTAATAATTGATCGGTGACTTCTAATTATATCATAACTCAATTGCTAAAGCATATAAAGCAATGTATGTGACCAAAGAACTCATCAAGCCCCTCATGCATCCTGGGAACCAGGCAAGGCCTGATTCCATGGAACCTGGTGGGCACTGTGTGTGTGTATTTTAGCTGGGGATGGAACCCAGGGCCTCGTGCATGCTAGGCAAGCCCTCTGCCACTTGTCCCAGCCTGGACGAAGTAGACCTTCTTTAAAGGAAACATACTGGGGCTGGGATTGTGTCAGCGGTAGAGCGTTCGCTTAGCATGGGGGGGACCCAGGTTCGATCCTCAGCACCACATAAAAATGAAGGCATTGTGTTGTGTCCATCTACGCCTAAAAAAATAAACATTAAAAAAAAAAGGAAACATACTTAGAATCACCGCCACAGTCCCAGAGCTCGAACTCACACCTCGCACTTTTGTTGTTGCTGGTAACATGTGGGTTCTCAAATTCCAGGATCCTAAACATAAAAACAGTAGCAACAACACCACTATTTAGGAGGCATTACCCTTCTGGAAGGGCCAATAGCATGCAAAGTCACAGATGGGTGACGGTTAGTGACTTTTTGGGGTGCAGATAGGGTAGAGCTCACCTTACTCCCTGTGTGGGGTTGTATTCAGTGATGTCAGAAGATTCCGTCAGAAAGTTGGCCAAAACGGTTTTTCCACTCTGTGAAAATGACAGAAGAGTAGAAACAGCCCTGAGGTCACCAGGATAGAGGGCCCTCTGCTGTTTTGCTCTGGTGTGCTGGGCATGGCCTGGCTGGGAATATGGGGAGCACGGGAGGCCAGTGCTCCCTCTGCTGCTGGGGACTCCACCCTCACTTGAGTTTCCTGGCTGACTCTCAGTTACCTTATCTGACAAAAGAAAAAAATCACCAGTGTGTCTCTCTCCACGCCTGCTCCTCTCCACATTTTTAGGGAATCAGTCTGTTACAGACACAAGGCTCAAGGTCACAAAGAAGATCAAGGTCAAAGCTAAGTCCCAGGTCTGGGGATTCCTGGCTGATTGCTCCACAATCTCAAAGCAAGCTGTTTTGGGCTGGGGCTGTAGCTCAATGGTAGAGCGCCTGCCTTGCATGTGTAGAGGCCCTGGGTTCAATCCTCAGCACCACATAAAAATAAATAAAGATACTGTGTGTTTATCTACAACTAATAAAAATATTTTTTAAAAAATCTGTAACTCAAAGCAAGCTATTTTTCCTTAGAACATAAGTAATTGATATTCCTATAAAAATAAAATCAACCCATCAAGAAAACAGCCTTAGTTGGGCCCAGTGGCACATGCCTATAATCCCAGCGACTTGAGGCTGCGACAGGACGATCGAGAGTTCAAAGCCAGCCTCAGCAAGGGCGAGGTGCTAAGCAACTCAGTGAGACCCTGTCACTAAGTAAAATACAAAAAAGGTCTAGGGATGTAGCTCGGTGGTCGAGTGCCTCTGAGTTCAATCCCCAGTACTAAAAAAAAAAAAAAAAAAAAAAAAGCTGTTTCAGGAAAAAAGACATATAATCCAAGGAAAAAAAAAAAAACAGCCTTCTGATCCCTCTACTTAAACCATCCCTATGTTCAACCCATTCCCTCCTTAAAATTATGTTTTTCAGATCTTCTCTATATTTGCATAATTCATTGAGCAAATACTACATATGCGTAAATATAAAATGATTTTTTCTCCCCCCAAATTATTCTTCAGAAGAAAGGCAATCTCTTACACTTGAGTTCTTATTTAAAAACCTCTCCAATTATGCCCCGTTCTCAGTTACTTTATATCTGATCCAGGTCATTCTGCTTGGCTAGAATGACCTGGATCAGAACTAGTTTGCAAGGCCTGGAGAAATCACTTGGTAGAATCAAAAACCTGAGAGCTGAGGGGAGGGCACACTGTCTTTAGAATGCAGCCTCACAAATTAAATATCAGATAAAATAACAGGGTAAGTGGCTTCCTTGTGGAGATCATGTTTATTTTTAGGATGAATAAATATAGTAAATGGTCTGAGGTTATAGGAATGAGTCCTGGGGCCTGAATACATTTCCAGGAAGAGTTTCATAACATTGATTTTTTTTTTTTTAAATGCTGCGTCCTAAACAACTTAGATGAACAGAAAAATAATATGCATTGGCAATCATGTTAAATTATGCAAAACAAGTGGCTCAAGTCATGAAGATAAGCCAGATGTCAAAGGCTCAGATTAGAAGCTTGAATAAAACTGTGTCATCCAGTGAATGGAATCAAATAAAATTTTCAAATTAATATATATCCTCATGGGCCTTTACAGGTATATCATACATACACATGACTATATGAATACATTAAACATGGGAGAAGTATATGAGAATGTTTCATCTATGTCCTTAAAGTTTATATATATAAGTTGGCCAAAACCAATTTGAGCAGGGATGGGTTCTCATGAGAAAAATGAAGAAACTGCCCTGTTGGGCATGTGAAGTATATTTTAATCTATCCTAACAGTACCCATTAGCAATCTTAAACTTCCCCATTAGTTTGGTTGGGTAAACAAGTCCCATCTCTTTGTTTTCATGTGTCACTGTGATTATGAGGTTGAACATCTTCTTATACTTACCTGGCAATTTTATTTCCCAATTTTATTTGTGTGCAGCACTTTGGCTTGATTTCCTATTGAACTATTTCTCTTTTCTTTACTGATTTTTAAACTTTCCTTGCATGTCCTATTAATGTAAGTTTTAAATACTCACCCCCAGGTTTTAACTTAGCTATCATTTCTTTTAAGCCTTTTTCATTTGGGGGGCTTTGCTTAAGACCTTTCCTAACTGCAGATTGAACACATCTCTTTCCATATAATCACCTATGCATCGACAGTGCTTATCCCTGTGTGTGCCCTGGACCAACAGCACCACCAAAATCCAAATTCCTGGTCCCTCCTGGACTTAATCAAAACCCTGGGGCTGGACCTGAAAGATGTGACCTGGTGGGAGGGTCACAAGACCCAGGCTATGGTTTCAAAGATGCCACTCACTACCGTGGGCCTTCGGGCCTCGGCAACTCAGGGTTCCCCTCCATCGCCGCCCTCGGGCGATGGTGAGGATCAAGATCTGGAGGCGCCCAGTTCCCGTGAGGCGCCCGTCGGGGTGGGGGCTTTGTGACCGGGTTGCCACCTCCTGGGGGTCTGCCTGAGCAAGGCACAGACCCGGGGGCGGCCCCGCGCTCGCTCGGGCCCCCCTCGCCGCCGCCCCGGCTGGCCTCACCTCACAGGGCCCCACGAAGAGGATCTTGGCCTTCAGCATCGCGGTCCGCGGGGCAGCCCCCAGCGCGCGGTAGGAACCCAGCAGAGCGAGCTTGCAAGCCGCCGCGCTGATTGGCTGCCTTCGTTTCCATGACGACCGGGAGCGGCTCGCAGGGGCCGACGGGACACGGCCAGTTCCGGACGCGCAGAGCGCAGGAGCCAAGGGGCGAAATCCCGGCAGTAGGAGCGGTTCTGCGCCCGCGGCCCAGAGCTCGCCAGTCCCGCTTGTCGTGGCAGAGACGCGGAAAGTGGAATCGCAGGGCCCTTAACTCCTCCCAGTCATCGTGCGCGGTCAAACAGACCCCGAGGCCGATGAGCTGGCCTGGAACCAGGCCTCTGACCCCCTCATCACTCTGGCTGGTGCTGCCCACGTTGGGAGGGGGTTTACACATCCCTGGGCCAGCCTAGGAGGTCAGGAATCGCGACTCTGAGCTCAGTAAAGGGCGACACCGCTCACCATTATTCCAGTGATCTGGGAGAAACCAGAAGAGGAATGCACTGGGCATTAGGGCAGGGGCCTGAGAACGTTGCTGCTGATTCAGTCCTTAGGTCCGTCTTAAATCACGGTGCCGGGCCATTTTATTTTCATAGATAATGCACTTCCTTTTTTTTTTTTTCTTAAATAGTGATCATTCACTTCCGCTTCGTGGGGTGCTATCTCTTGTTTTACTGTTTCTCTTGGCTCACCTGCCTGACCCTTGACATCGCTTCCTTCCTTCCGTACCACTTGAAGTTTTCATTCCAGTGAAGAGATAGACAACAAGAGAACTCCTGATAGGAGTGCGTGATAATCTACGGTGCATCCTTCAGTATTTTTCTCCATACATCTTAGACATCCCCGTTCTACGCAGATCTATATCTCTGTCGATCTGGAAGAGCTTGCTAAAACACGACTATCCCAATTTTGGCCAAGTTTTTAAAGGATGACAGTAGGCATTCGGTGTTTTAGATTTTAATCCTTCTCTGTAGAATTTAGCACATTACCTGGAAATATTTGAAAACTTACGAGATTGAAGAAGAGAGAGAGAATTGCTTTGGAGGGAATGCTGTTTGCTCAGGTCAGGTCAAGTGGAGATGGGAGAACTGGTGTTCTCTGGAGTTTGGGCAGCATGAAGATAGGTGAGAGAAGCTGAAGAGAGATTTAGTCCAAGGAGAGAGAGAGAGAGAGAGAGAGAGAGAGAGAGAGAGAGAGAGAGAGAGAGGAAAGAAAGAGGATGTATTGGGAATAGCCAAGGGAACAAGAGGTTTTCTTAGGAACCTGAATAGGAAGGAGTTGGCTGTGAGTATTTTAGATCTTGCCTCTGAGAAGCCCCCCTGGAGAAGGTGGACTCCCCAAACAAGATGGACTGCTGTTGCTTGGGCTGGAGGTGAGGCTAAGGTCTGCGGCAGCTGCAGCCAGAAACATGGTCATGCATCTCCCAGGAACCCCCATAAGCTTCCCAATGAGATAAAAATCAGCATCAGAGATCTGCTACTTCCAGAGAGCACCCCCACTGGGTTATATCTGCACCTATTAAATAAAAATCATTACTTTACAATCATGTGATCATATCATGTATTATTCTGTCTTGGTTTTCTTTAACAACACATTGTAGAAACTGCTCCAAGTCTTTTGTCACAGTTCTGCTGTAAAGGTAAAATTTCTAAGCTGATTCTAAGCTGCAAAAGTCTGAGTTAAAGTGTAAAAGACCGGGCATTGTAAGGTTCTCTAAATGGCAAGGCCTGGGCTAAAAAGTAAAGACTAGGTATTGTTAACATTCTTCTGCTACCCCCGGAACTTGTAATCTCTGTAACTTGTTAGGACAATGCCGAGCTGCCCAGTAAATATCTCCATTGATTCCCTGGTTGTTTAATAGCTAAGGGCTCCAGGTACGTAAGCATCTAGGCTCCAAAACCAATCAGTTTAAATCTGTACCCCGCTTAGAAATGACCAATCACCCCTGCCCAGGTTGTTCCTGCCAATGTATGTACTAATCCTGACTCAGAGATGTTGTTCAATTTTCCCGTGCCTCATGATGATTTGTTCTGATGTATGCAAAGCCCCCCACCCTTTCCAAAAAGTGTACTTAAGCTCCTCTTGACCTCTGCTCTGGGCTCTGGGCTGCTCTCCCTTCTTGAGTGAGCACAGAGTCCCAGCGCACTGGAACGGATCCCCAATAAATGCTCCTTTGCATTTGCATGAAGTAAGTCTCTGTGTGGTCTCTCCCTCCGACGCCCGCCGGACCCCAACACTGCTACATTATTTTAAGGTCCTGTACTATTTTATAGTCTGATATACCATAGTTTATTCAGATTTTTTTTAATGTTGTGCATTAATATGTTTCTAGTTTAAGGTCATTTGAAACAAGACTGCAATAATGTATGTCTATTTTTAGGTGCTTTTACTTCTGTGGAATATATGGGACAGAAATGATTGCCGGGTCAAAGGATATGTGTATTTTAAATTATATGTATCCATATATATATTATATTGCTAGATTACTTTGACATTTGGCAGTTTTAACTGCCTTTGTCAATAATTTATATTTTATGACAGTTGAATCTTGATAAACAGCTTCTGCAGAGTGAAGAGGAGTCTTTGTTGGAGGAGGTTGCAAAGAGAGGGAGGGGAAGAGTTATGTTGCAAAACTGGGGCTTGGAGTGATTATGTTATTATCCTTTATCTCTTTCAACATAGTAAGTATATTTAGTTTAAAGTTTACATCTGATAATTCAAAAATCTGGAGTCCTTCTTGGACTGTTTTTATTATCTGATGTGCATGTTTTTTCCCCTTGGTTACTTTACCTTTCACAAGTAACATAATCACTCCAAACCTCAGTGGCTTAAAATGTCAAACATTTTTATCTCATGATTCCTGTGGATCAGAAATGTGAGCAGGTCTTGTCTCCTGTTCAGGTTTCTCATGAGGCTGCCGTCGAGGTATTGGCTGTAGCTGTCGAGGTATTGGCTGTAGCCATCTCAAAGCTTGACTAGGAGGATGGACTCGCAGGTCCCCTTCTTTGGGTTTCAGCAGGATGCTTTCCGTATCCTGTTGGCCTGAGGGCCTCAGTTCTTTGTTGGCTGTTGGCCAGAGACCTCCTCACTTCCTGGCTGGGTGGCTTCTCCATTGGACAGTTTGCAGTATGGCAGCAAGCACGTGACAAAGTGAGACAGCACAGGCCAGATGGAAGCCACGGTGTCCTTGTAACCTAATGTTAGAAGTGACATTCCACCACTTTAGCTGCATTCTGTCACCAGGTTCACTCCTACTCAGGTCTGGGGGATTGCCAGGGTGTAGGTGTCATTGGTATCATCTGAGAGGCTGCCTAAGACCAGAAGGTGCTGAGAGCCATTAGCCAAGTAGGTATGACAATTTCCTTGCCAATGTACCCCATGTTGCTTAGAGGAAGAACTCGTGGAAATGGACTTGCGTTGGACATTCGCAGTGACATTGCTTGTATGCTTGAGTAAGGTGACCTTGCTCAAGGACCAGGGCAGATCTGGTTTAGGTCGGATCAGGTTTTAGGGAGTATCCCGCTCCTTGTTCCAGGTTTAAGGTGTACCCTGCCGGGAATAGGGCGTATCCTGCTGATTAGAACCTGGTGGAGTACGTGGATTTTGCCCAGAACGTGAATTTCCCCAGAACGTGTTTGTAGAGGGCCGGTGTGAGTTCAGGAATAAAGAGTTGCTGTTTGAATCTACAAGGTGTGTGGTGGCTCGTGATTTTGTGCCCAGCCAGACTGCGGCAAGAAGGGATTGTGAGATGCTCATTGTAAAATAGCATCCATGGAACAACAGCTTTTTCATGAAGAAAACAAGAACATGGCTACAGTTCAGTGCAGCTCTTGATTACAACGAAGAGTTTGTGCTTCCTGTAAAGATTGCCTAAGTAATTTGGACAAACCATTTTACTATGGGCAGAGCAGGGGCTGTGGCTCAGATTCAAATCTTCACAATTTTTGCATATATTTGAAGATGATCCAAGATTCCTAGGTGTGAGAAATATGGATCCTTTCTGGAAAAAGAGACATCATACTTGGCCATCAATTATTTATATGATTTTGTACTTACTGTGTCTGGCATACAATATAAAAAATCAAATATGTAAAAGATAAAACAACCTAGGAAACAAATGCATAAATTCATAGAAACAGGCCAAGAGAGACTCCAGATTTTTGATTATCAGATCCAGACTTTAAAACTAGCCCAGTCACAGTGGGGCATGCCTGTAATCCCAGTGACTCTGGAGGCTGAGGCAGGTGGGTCCCAAGCTCAAAGCCAGCCTCAGCAACTTACTGAGGCCCTAAGCAACTTAGCGAGAGTGTCAAAAGCCATCCATAGGCTTTATGTGTGAGCTATGTGCATTGGAGCTATATGAGCGGGCAGGTCTGGCATTGCACGCTGACTGCGCTGTGCCATGCAAGTGCCCCTCTCCTCTCCTTCTTCCCGTGATCCCACACAGCACCTGAGGTGGGTGTGACTTGCCAAGATGTCAATCAGTCTTCTGACCACAGACATCAGGAAGCAAGACTCCATCTTGAAACCTTGTCCCCTGCCTGAGGACTCCAGATTTTTGAGTTATCAGATATAGACTTTAAATTGAATACACTTACTATGTTGAAAGAGATAAAAGATAATAATATAATCTCCCCAAGCCCCAGTTTTACAGCATGACTCTTCCCCTTCTGCTCTTTGCAACCTCCTCCAGTCAAGATTTGACTCCTCTTCACTCTGCAGAAGCTGTTTGTCAAGAGCCAAATATCATAAAATGTAAGTTATTGACAAAGGCTCTTAAAACTGCCAAATGTCATATTCTACCAAAAATCTTTTGTCTTTTTC
This sequence comes from Ictidomys tridecemlineatus, assembly GCF_052094955.1. NCBI lineage: Eukaryota > Metazoa > Chordata > Mammalia > Rodentia > Sciuridae > Ictidomys > Ictidomys tridecemlineatus. Next base: position 116,238,613 of record NC_135486.1, read on the forward strand.
CCATAAATAAAGGGATTCCGAGTGCACTCGCTCTCTTGACTTCCAGCGTGGAAGAGGAACCCTGAGGTCACAGAGCAGTCACACCTTCAGTAAGAAAGTTACTTCTATGTCCTGGGCTTTTCCTTCCTTAATGTTGCAGGCAGCTCTCGTGAACCCAGTTCATCTTGTCAGTGTGGGTCGCTAGCGAGATAAGAGCCTTTCTCAAAATGATAACAGGCACCACTGAGCCACATCCCCAGTCCTTTTTATTTTATTTTAAAATTCCGAGACAGGAATTTTAAGTTACTTAGGGCCTCACTAAATGGCTGAGGCTGGCTTTGAACTTGTGATCCTTCTGCCTCAGCCTCCCAAGCCTCTGGGATCAAAGGCATGTGCCACCACTGTACCTGGCTCTTGATGTGGCTTCTTGATGTAATCAGAGAAATGCAGCAGCAGGAGATGTAGGAAGCTGCTGCTGGTGGAACACAGCACGCTGTTTTACAGTAACTGGATTTTTTTTTTTTTTTTGGAGTAGAAAGCGCACACTCTAAAATAACAATAAAAAGTATAGAATAGTAAAAATACAAAATCCAGTAACCTGGTTGGACGTGCTCTATGAATACATGACTGGCAGGACAGGAGGCTCCTTCACATCTCCATCACCACAAAACAGGCAAGTAACTATGTGCTCCAATGTCACTGGGCAATAGGGATTCCTGACTCTGTGGGACCACCAGCTTATAGGAGGTCACTGTGGACAAAGAGGGTGTTATGCAACACGTGACTCTACACACACACATACACACACACGCACACGCACACACAGACACTGTGGCCATGGGTTCCCATTTTGTACTCAGGGCTATAATCCAGGTAACACCACGGTTTCTGTTGATGCCCCATCTGTCCTTGACGAGGCCTTCCAGAGCCCCTTTAATCTGGTTTCTTGCATCCTTCTGAATTTCTGTCCTTCCGTGAGCGACTCCTTACTTTTTGGCACCCTTTCTATGTTCCCAGGTGGTCCTTTCATTAGTCTTGCATCATAGCTACCATACACCACCCACCTCCTTTTGTTTGTATTAACAAATCAAACGTCTCAAAAGAGTTACTGCTTTTCACACCTGGAAAAATTGGTGGGGGAGGGGGCATTGGCAGCCCCTCTCTCTTTTGGCATGAACCGTGCCTTTAGGTCTCTGGTCTTGGCTTGGTGTTGGGCACCTGGGTGGGTGTTGGGTTCCTTGTGGATCTGCACAGACCCTGTCCCCAGAGCTTCCAGTCCAGATGGGGACACCAAACCGTAGAGGGCACCTCCCGGCCAAGCACCTTCCCACGCAGAGTCTCATTTTGATTTGTGACTGAAGCTATAGCTAAAAGTCAGGGATGAGTCAGTCCCCAAATTGATGTTGGGGATGAGGCAGAAAGCAGAGGCTTTCCAAGATGTCACGTCCCTTCCGTGTATGGAAGTGGCTTTGCTTCTTAATCTGCCCCAGCTGTGTGGGGTCTGGGGCCCCCTGCTGTCTCAGCCCCTATGTTTATGATGTTCTGTCCCTTAAGATCCCAAGACTTCTTTGAAGGATCTCATTCCTGGTTGGGTCTTCTGAGCCCAAACATGATTTTGTATGTATGAATAAATTAATTGTTATTATTAACTATTTAAAAAACTTTAGCCAGGGATGAGATCAAGTGAGTTTGGTTTAGGGTAAAACAAACAAACAAACAAAAATCAATGAAGTATACCTGTAAATTCCAGCGGCTCAGGAGGCTGAGACAGGAGGATGGTGGGTTCAAAGCCAACCTCAGCAAAAGTGGGGCACTAAGCAACTCAGTGAGACTCTGTCTCTAAATAAAATACAAAAATTAGGGCTGGAAATGTGGCTCAGTGGTGGAGTGCCCAGAGCTCAATCCCCAGTACCAAAAAAAAAAAAAAAAATCAATGAAGTAAAGAAATGATTTTTCGTCATTTTTCATTAGAAAGCCTGAGTTAAGCTTTCAATATTCTGGACCTGATATTGAGTAAGTGCTCAATAAATGTCGGTTTCTTCTGTATACAGACACCCACCCACATGCACATTCAGCAACCATATAAATATTTTAGTTAATGGGTGTTCCCTTAGACTAGCCAAGGAACTTTAATTTCTGTTTCCAGGTGAGACAAATAAAACATGTGGAATGCTTTATGTTTCTTGGATATATGTGCTATTTCAATTTGAGATTATTATTATTATTATTGTAAATTATTGCAATGCTTTGCTTTATGACTTCCGTTTTAATTAGTGGAGGTGGACTTCAGGCAACTTCAGACGTGGCCTTTGTTTTAAAGGGAACAACTTGAAATCACTAGGGTTGACAGGAATCGATGAACTAAGTCGTTTTCCTCTTGATTCTGTGACTTGGTGCAATAAAATTCTCTCATTTGAAGAAAAAAAAAACATAGAGAAGTCAGTCTGACATACTTAAAATCCTTTCCAAAAATTGTTGAAAAGATTTAATATAACCACCAGTCGTAAAGTCTTTAATTTGAATTGACCCTCCATGGTCCCAATAATCACACAGGCAGGTTTTATTACTGAAGAATAAATTGTGGATTTCCTGTGACTCATGGGAATAAAAACACCCTTCAATCACCTCCTTGTACAAAACAGAGATTCCAACCAATTCAGCTCAACTCTTGAATACAGAAATGGTAAAAAAAAAAAAAAAAAAAAAAAAAAGTTTGAAACCTGGAAGTATTTTGTCCTCTATGGATTCATAATACTGGCTTTCCTTTTAAAAAAACAGAGAATGTAATAATAATAATAATAATAATAATAATAATAATAAATCCAGTTGTAGCCAGCGATGAGGTCTAGCAAGTTTGGTTTGGGGTAAAAATCAATGAAATAAACAAGTTATTTTTCATCAATTTTTATTAGAGAACTTGAGCTAAGCTTTCAATATAAGAACGATTTCCCAGTAGATTGAAGATAAAGCTTCACTAGGACCCTGGATCCTGCCTTTGGCAGTGTCCCCCACTGTGTGAGGGCATTGGGGAAGTAGGGTCTTTCAGTGGAAAAAGTAAGACCGGATTTGAAATTAGCTGAGTGATCTTAACAGCATTTCTTACTCTCTTGGGCTTAGTGGAAGCCAGTATCCAAGATGGCCCCAATGAGCTCACCTCCTGATTTTTTTTTTTTTTTTCAGAGTAGAAATTAGAAGTTTATTAAAGGACAGCAGAAAAGACTTCTCCTGGAGGAAGAAGGGGACCCAAGAGGTGGAATCCCTCACCTCCTGATTTTTGTGCCCTTGTGCAGTAGTCCCCTCCCACATTGGATAGGGTTGACTTGTGTAACCAATCAGAAATTGAGTGATGTGTAATGTCTGAGGCTGGGTCATAAAAGGACCATGAAGTTTCTGCCTCCTGCTCTCTTGGATCAATTGCTCTGTACCAAGCCAGCTGCCATGTCTTGAAGACCCAAGCTCCCCTGGGGAAAGAAATGACGCTCTTGCAATCCAGCTGGGGCCAATCTGCCATCCACGGAAGAGAGTCTACAACCCCACTAGAGCCTTCAGATGATGGCAGCACCAGCCAAAATCTTGACTGTAATTCCATATGAGATCCTGAATAAGAACTGTCCAGCTAAACTGCTCCCAAATTTCTACCCCACAGAAACAGTGTGAGAAAATAAAAGTTTATTGTTGCTATAGATCACTAAATTTGGGGGGATTTTTATGCAAATATAGAGTCTTGGTTTCCTCCTCACTAAAATGGGCTTTCTAAAACCCACCCTGTGGGATTATTAGGAAGATTGAATGACATGAAGCCTGCAAGCAGCCTAGCCTAATTCCCGGCATGTAGCAGGTGGGTGACATCTGATAGCTATTATCACTTGTCATACATATAGTCCTTTGTAACATTTTGGGGATGCTTATGAGTAACTCCATCGGTGCCCTGACCACAGAATTTTCCCTATCCTAATTGCATCGTGTGTGTGTGTGTGTGTGTGTGTGTGTGTGTGTGTGTGTGTGTTTGAAGATTGAACCCAGGTCCTTGTGCATGTGAGGCAAGCACTCTACTAACTGAGCTATGTCCCTAGCCCCCCTAATTATATCTTTTGAGCACTAAAACTTCATGCTCTTCCTCTGCCTCCCTCCAATTCCAGGGAAAAGCAGTCCCCTGCTTAATCTAATGCAAATAACTTACTGCCTCAAACACATGAAGTGTCTCTGATAAAATTTCTTTATATGTAGCTCTTTAGCACTTACTCGAGTTAGCTAGTTTCTTGCTTTTTCAATTTAATTTGCTCAAACTTTCATTTTGAGCAAAGGTACTGCACATTTAACGGGTAGCTAAAAATTCCAACTCTGTTCCTTACCTAAGGAAGCCTACCTTTGCACACAGCACCTCCCACGCTAATTATGGTCAAGAGCAGGTAAGCGCATGTAGGCACAGGGGGCTGGAACTGGTGATGCCTGAGAATGACTGGTCCACCTTCTCAAAAGATCTACACTGTGGAGTGTGCCACCCTCAAATGTTCATGAAAAGATTTTCCTAATACATTCAGCTTCAAGTTGGGTATCTTGTATCTTTTTGGGTCCAGCTTTAATCTGAAATTTAACCATGATGATTCTAGAATCTTTTCTGAATAAGTGTCACTCTCTATAAAGCTGTTTGACTATGTGGGTTTTAGGGCTCAGGGTGTGGCTCAGGGGTAGGGTGCTTGTCTGGTATGTGCAAAGGCCGTGAGTTCAATCCCCAGTACTGTCAAAAAAAAAAAAAAAAGTCGATTTTATTCTTATTTGGGTGTAGTGAGGCCAACAGATCGGGGTGATTACCATTGCAACGACAGTTTGTTATTTATTGTTTCCAAGGGGAGGAGGCAAGCCACTTCATGTGGGCCATGCAGGAAGGTACCAGGGTCAGCCAGGAGCAGAGGGAGCCAAGTAAATGGGGGTAACAGCCCTTTCTGCTTTCCTCAGGAAGGAAAGGAAAGGCCCAGGCTCAGTGAGGCTCAGAGCTGGTTATTCTGAATAATTTCAGTGGGGTCAGGGGCATAGGGACTTATGTGGCCTAGTAGCTGGCCACAGGGTGATTAAGGTAGGGGGTAGTGGTCCATAGCCTGATAAAAGACTGTCAGGCCTGGTGCGGTGGTGCAGGCCTGTAATCTCAGGGGCTCGGGAAGCTGAGGCAGGAGGATCCCGAGTTCAAAGCCAGCCTCAGCAAAAGAGAAATGCCAACCAACTCGGTGAGACCCTGTGTCTAAATAAAATAGAAAAAAGAGCTGGGGATGGGGCTCAGTGGTTAAGCACCCCTGGGTTCAATCCCTGATACAAAAAAAAAAAAAAAAAAAAAAAAGAGTGTTGGGCATGGACTCCCCTGGTTTGCTTAGGAAAGGCCAGAAGCAGGGAGTAATTTCTCACTCTAAGAACTGGGAGGGGTCATCAGACAAGTTCCTGAAGATCAGGGTCATTGATCAGGCACGGCCCTGCTGTCCCTGTGTCAGAAACCACTGAGTGAGCATATCAGGGATTGCATCTTTTGTCAATTATTTCTACAGGTTTCACTACTTGGTGTGAATTGAAAAGTTTTGTTGTTATTGTTGTTTTAATACCATGTATTTAAACCTTTTGCTGATCAGTTGTGTCTGGAGAGGTGATTTGTGTGTTGGGGTCACAGGGGATTCTTTCAGCCCCCTTCGTAGGGGACCGAGCTCAGAGAAGCCCGAATTGGAGCATCCCGCCCGGCGTCCTGCACAGGAGGAGAGGCTGGGTTTCAATTTGGGTGACCCCTGCAATGCAGGCCAGGCTCAGAAAAGCATCTGAGGTATGGTAGCGGAACCACGCTGAGGTCATTGTCACCCAAGGGCCAGAAGGAGCGTTCTTCTTTCTGATGAGACTAGATGTCGTTGTCTCCTGAAATCGTCAGCCCTTGGCCTAGAGAGATGACCCTGCTTCGTATATAATCAGGCAATAACCTGAAGCTCTGGCTGGTGGAGAAACGGGAGTGGGATCCCCACTACCTCCCTCGGCCCTAGGACCAGAGCCAGTCCTCCTCTGGGACTGGCGAGCGCTTCCGTCCCCGTGGCCAAAGTCGGAGGCTCTGGGAACTGCTTTGGAAGATTCCCGAGCAGGGTTGGGGGGCTGAGCTGGAAGTCTGGATATTTGAGCAGAGAAAGCTCAGGAGACAGAAGTGTAAGGGGGACCCCGTCACCTCTCAGCACCTGTGGGATACTGTTCCCCACCAAGTCCCTGACATAAAATGGCCCAATATATGCATAGAACCTATGCCCATCCTCCTGCATCTCGAGATCCGGCAATGCCTAGTGCTGTGTAAATAGTTGTTAGACTACATCATTTCTCATCAGAATAATGAGAAAAAAGTCTGTCCATGTTTAATACAAATGCCATTTTCTTTGAATATTTTTAATGGTCCATTTGTTGAATCCACGATGTGAAACTGCTGGTATGGAGGCCCAGGTGGGCTCTGGTTTCTGTACATTAACTTTCCTCTGTAAAATTCAGTCTTAAATGTGTTGGTGCCTCTCTGTGTGTGTGTGTGTGTGTGTGTGTGTGTGTGTGTGTGTGCACGCATTTCAAGTAGGTAACAAATTCATATGGTTCCAAATAAGAATGTTAGGGAAAGACAAATCCTGGGGAGGCCTCTCTCCCACCGGCTCCTGTTCCCAGAATTCCTCCCCTCTTCTCCTGGGCAGAGATGGATGACCTGGATGACCACTTGAATTAATTTATCATGTGTGCTAGCATCGCTTCCTCATATAAGCAAATGTTAATAGATGATCTTCTTTCTTTCTGTCTTGCACCAAAGATATATGATCCTGCTCAGTACTTTCTTTCCTTTACTTAGCAGTGTAGCCTGGAGGTCTTTCCCCGTAACAGGCAGAGCTTTCACACCTTTGTTGCTGCTGTATAGTATTCTATCATGTGGGAGGACCTTCTTTTCATTAACCAGATCCATTTTCAGGTCTGCTTGGTTGTTTCCAGCCTGATCCTGTTGCCAGCAATGCCACAGTGAATAATGCCATTGGTGCTTCATTTCTGACACATGTTGGTGTAGGTATAGGGTAAATCCCCAGAAGTGGGATTACCAAAGGTCATTTGAATGGACTTTCGATTTGAGTAAGTAGAACTAATTTGCCGGCTACCTAGATTGTGCCATTTTGTACTTCCACCAGCAAGGTACGATGGCCCCCTGTCCCCTCCAGTGTCCACAGCAGCATATATCATAAAATTAACTTTCTAGGGGCTGGGATTGTAGCTCATTGGTAGAGCACTTGCCTTGCACACGTGAGGCCCTGGGTTCAATCCTCAGCACCACATAAAAATAAATAAATAAAGATACTTGTCTATATCAACTAAAAAAAATTAAAAAATAAATAAAATTAACTTTCTAAGTCCCCAAATACATAGCGACTATAGTTAGGGATGGGGATATTAACACACACAACATTGTCAAACCTCAATGATACGTTTCTTCTCTACTTAGCAGTTGGTAATTCTTTTTTTTTTTTTTTTTTTGGTACTAGGGATTGAACCCAGGGGCACTTAACCACCGAGCCACATCCCCAGCCCTTTTTATTTTTATTTTGAGACAGGATCTCACTGAGTTGTTTAGGGTCTTTCTAAATGGCTGAGACTGACTTTGAACTCGCGATCCTCCTGCCTCAGCCTCCCTAGCGGCTAGGATTATAGGCATTCGCCACCACACCCAGCTATTTAACCTTCCTGGTGGGTGTGGACAGTCAGGCACAGGCTGATAGACTTGACTGTGGATAGGGTTGGACGAAACGCCCTGGGGTGTTCCTCTTGCCCTGTTCCTCTGGTCTGATGATAAGTCCCACTGGTTCATCTTTGTTCCTTCTTCCCTCCCCAAATGATGGGATGTCTTATCTCTTCATTGTATTTGCTTTTTCCCTCCTGATACAATGTCCTCAAAATTGGGTTGCTGTTCTTTACCGAGGACACAGCTGATCAAAGTACATGTCCACATTTCACGGACCAGCAGTGGAACCCCTTTTTCTCAAACGACAGATGGACTTGGGTGTGACGCAGAGCCAGGCGACTCTGGCAGCCCCTTAGGAGAAAGGTTTTGGGAAATGGTTCCTTTCCCCTACGAAGACTCCCAGCCACCGGAGCAGATCCATTCATGGGCCTTGATCTGGCCCAGAGCCCCTGAGAGGAAACCCAAACACAGGATATTTCCAACATCCCTTGTCTTCAAAGCGCTTTGCCACCATTATCTAATCAATCTTCATTGCAGGTTTTGGAAGAGGGATGGTTTTCCTCTTGTCCCGGTGCCTGCAAATCAGGACAGCACAAGGCCATGTGACATGGGACGTGGGTGGGGGCAGGTTTCCTGTAGCTGTTTTCCATCCACTGTCCCTGAGAGAGCCCCCTGCTCTGGTGTGACCCCTCAGAATCACTACGCAGTCCCGACGGGACCCAATTCTAGTGTCAGGACCCAATTCCTCACCATTCCCCCTGTGTGTGCCAGTCCTTCTATGGTGGAAAGTATGTCACTTGTCCCTTGTCCTTCTTTGAACCTCTTGGTGGAAGTTTGGGGCTTAGTCATGTCCTCTGGCCGAGTGGAAGGTCCTTGTCTATCAGCCATGGACATTTTCTTTGTTCTAATGCTCCCAAGGTGATTTGGGGTAAGTGTAAATCTCCTTTGAGCCTCTGTTAAAAATAGAAATAACGGTCCGCACATCCCTGGATTCTTAGGAAGATAAAATGAGAAAATCTACGTGGAGATGCTGGGCACAGAGTAGCAGGACGTTCATTCATCCAGGACCAACAGCCCACCCGACCCACAAACCAGCCAACAGATCAACAGTTGCAGCCACACAGACGATGATCAAATGGTTCACTGGGGTCAGCTCAGTGGCCCTTAGGAAAACTTCAAGATGACCCAGCTGTCATCGGGTGAGCATCTGTGACAAGAGGCGTTTGGATCCGTAGCTGGATGGCCACGTGCACAGCCTGGCCCCACCGTTTCTCAGATGGGTGACCTTGGACCTGCTACTTAACCGCCTTGTGTCTCCGTCACCCTGCCTATAACATGGCCACAATAGGAACAGTCCCTTTGCGGGACTGAGCTGAGCACCCAGGGGCTAACGGGCCTCAGGGGCCCAGCTCTGTTCCTGGCATCTTGGGTGGGGTCTGCCAATGTGTGATTTTTTTTTTTTAATAACTGTGAAAACTTGGCCCAGCTCCAGCTTGGTGCACTGTTCTGCGGGCCAGGCCTTCTCCAGAGGCATGAAAAACTGCAAAGAAAGGTGTTTAAGATCCGTGCAAACGAGACCCAAGAAGTGGCTTGACTGTATTGTGCCTAAACCAATTAGCTAAACACCCCCAGGATTAATGTGTCAGGAAATGATCCCTTTAACACGTGGCTCGCTGCTTTGCTAGCTGCTGTGCCCAGGCCGGGCCAGTCACTGCGCCCTAGGACGCCAGGACAGATCGCAGCACAAAGGCCTGCTTTCTCTTCGTGGACACAGGAGAGTCCACCTAGCTCTGTAGGACGGACAAACAGGCCCCCTGTCCCTGGGGAAACCAGGCACCGAAGAGCCACATCCCATCTCATCTGTCAGCAGCCCCGGTTCTAAGAAGAGGGCAGAGAGGTTTGGCAAATTCTTCTCTGAAAAGGGATCCCTTTGCTAAGGCTTTTGAAATGGCGAAAGGGATTCATCAAATTGTTTCTGACAAAGACCATGAAAACAGGAGAATTTAATTTGAAAATTAGGAGCATGTGAAAACGCAAAGGCTCCGTCCTGGCCAAGTGACTGGAGGCCGTCCCTGCGTTCATGTGGGATGTGTTAGGAACGCAAGGGAGGGCAGAGAAACCAGAGACCCTGCCGCGCTCTGGTCATCCAGCTGCAGGGGATGGGGGGCCCGGAGGCCTCATGTGGAGGAGAGCTAGCTGCAGCCGTGACCATGAAACCAGTTGACATGATCCAGTCCTTCTTGTGCCACATCCCGGTGTAAGTACTCTGCACACAGCACCTCATCTGAAGTCCTCAACAAAACAAAGGATGATTACAATAGTACCTTCCACTAGGTAGGTAGTGAACTGAGGCTGTGTGGCATCAGGACCCAATTCCTCACTGCCTCTTGATGTGCCAATTCCTTCCTAGGGGAAAGCATGTCACTTGCTGGCTTGGTAGTGAGTCCTGACAGGGGAAACAAAGAAAGCCGGTAGCCAGATGGTTCCATCTCCCAAGGGGGCCTCTCAAAGAACACACAGTGTATTAACAGCTTTTTGATGCTATAACAACATACCCGAGGCAGGCTACTTTTTAAAGAAAAGAGATTGATTTAGTCCCTAGGTATTTTTGTTTCTTGGCCACCATGGGGACTGAACCTATGGTCTCATGCTAGACACGCAATCCAGCCCTTGCTGAGTGTTCAAGACTGGGCAGCCCCATCACTTTGGCTGTGTCACATCATGGCAGATGGCATCATGGTGGCAATGTATGTGGGAGCAAGAGGTCACATGGCAAAACAGGAAGTGAAGAGAATGACCCAAGGGTTGAACTTCCTTTTACAATAACTCACTCTCGCAAGAAGTACCTTATTCCCTTCCAAGGCTCTCAACAGCCTAAGGACCTCCCATTAAGCCCCACCCCTTAAAGGTCCGGAGGCCAACCTGAGGACCAGAGCTCCCATCCGCTTTTTGGGGGACAGAGCATATCCAGACCCGAACAGAGTGCTTTCTCTGTTTTCTTCTTCTCAGCCTCCCTTCTGAGCTCATTAGAGTGGACAATTTAAAATTAAACGCCCTTGTCCCTTCAACAGTAAATACCGCCCACCAGGTAGGGGCTTTCACAACACACAACCATCAGTCCTCGGCACACGAAATAGCATGAGCATTGATGCTGATGTCACCTAACATCCAGTCCCTAACCAAATTTCCCCGATTGTCTCAAAGACATGTTCACATTATTTGTTCAAACCAGGATCCAAACCAGGGCTGCATGTTGTATTTGGCTGTTACGATTTTTCAGTTTTTTTTTTCTCTCTTTAAATAAACTTTAAGAAATTTTGGAATAATTTTAGACTTAAAAAAATGTTACCAAGTGAGTGCAGAGAGTTCTCAGAAAAGTCCTCGCCCATGTAACCCCATGTGTCCCCAGTGTTAAAATCATACACAACCGTGGGATATTTAGCAAATCCAAGAAATGAGCATCAGTGCAGCACAGTGGACCGAGCTCCAGGGTTTATGGGCATTTCTCTGGGTTTTCCATCGATGCTCAGCGTCCAATCCACAATGTGTGTAGTGAGGCTCTTTTAGTCTATGGCAAAAGCAACGGGACATGGGTCAAGACCCGGCTGAGTCCCACCCACCGGTTGGCCTTGGGCAAATTCAATGTCATCATGTTCAGCTGTGTGGAGAGTGTGCTGTGTGATTCCAGGGTGCTGCATCCTCATAGGCTGCAGCGTGAATGGCAGTCCCCCCACTTGTGCAGTCTGGAACTTGCACAGATGTATGTCACTATCCTGGGAGTTCCAATTTTATCTTTTTTTAATGGTCTGCATCAGTCAGGATCCTGAGAGGAAAGAGAATAGGTCCTGGGAGGTACAAATGAAGACACTTCAGTGAAGGAGCTCTTACAGGGGTGTGGGATGAGGATTACGCTGTTAGGGCCCAGTGAGGGCTGGAGCAACTGCAGCCATGGAAGGATATGTTTATTTTTCAGGCACTTGGGCGCCAAAACTGAAAGGGAGCAGAGAAGAAATGTCTTCACTACAGTCTCCGTCTCCTTTTTGTCCTATGTTTTGCTGGTTCTGCTCCTTGCCTGAAGCCAAAGCAGAGGACTTTTGGAGCAAGGCCACCAGTCATGGGACTCTCGGGGGGGCAGCCTGCTAGGATTCAGTGCTGGGCAGAGAGGGAGGTGGTGATCTAGAGCCAGGGAAGGTGTCAAAGACAGAAAACTTAATGGAACAGAGGGTCCGGTGGGCAGTAGATGGAAGGTCCTTGGAAGATGCCATTCCTTCATTTTGGTCACATACATATTTTTTAAAATCTGGGCTCTTTCCTTTCCCAAGCCCTACTGGACCCTGACGGAGTAAATTGGGACAGACCTGGTGCAGGAAGGGCTTGGGGGTGGGAAAGAGTCACAGGACATGGGTGAAGGCCCTGGGATGCATGCCCTGCCCCCAGGCACCCACTCAGAGAGCAGCCTGACTGGACCCTGGGCAGTGGCCTCTGGGGGACCACTGTCCAGCGGCCGGCTCCCCTCTCTGTTCTACCGCAGCAACCTCCCTCCCCCACCCTCTGGCTCCCAGGTCCTAGGCTTGTCCCTCCTTGAGGTCCCAAGATCTTAGAATGACCTGGACCCTTCGCTTGCTCTGTCCCAGCCATAACCAGTGTCCCCAAACAGACCCCGGGGGAGCATTGGCTGTCCTCGCCCATGAGACCAGCACGTACTCCCTCCTCCACACCAGCAAAGCCTCAGCTCCCTCGGTGCCTCCTCTTGGAGGCCAGCCTTAACTGTCCCATCCATGACACCAGGGATTCATATTTTTCATATTATTATCATTTTACTGGTGCATCACAATTATGTGTAATAATAACTTTCTGGCTTATTTCACTTAACATAATGCTCTCCGGTTCCACCGGTTTTCCTGCAAGTGACATGATTTCTTTTCTTTTCCCATGGATGAATGAAACTCCATTGTGCACACACACTCATGTCCTTGGTGTCTGTATGCATTTCTTCCTCTTGGTGTGTACTTAGGGTCTGGGGCCCTAGGATGTGGGTATGCTACGCTTTAGTTTGCATTTTCTTGAATCGTTCATCCCCTGAAGGACAGACAGGCAGGTCCCACAACTTGGCTGCTGTGAATGCATGAATCGCTGACTTTGATTCTTCTGGATAAATCCTGAGGAGTGGTGTGGCTGGTCGTACGGTGGCTCCATTCCTAGTCCTTTGAGGAACCTCCAATACTGATTTCCATAGTGGACACTCGAGATTTAAAAATGCAGCTCCTGGATTGTGCAAATGTCCCTCCCTTACCTGTCCCTATGAGCAGGATGTAGGCATCCTGACGTCAGGGTGTGGTCCGTCTTTATTCACTAAGCACAAGGGTTGGGGGTGGTCCTTTCCAGTGGTCTTAGCTGAAGTAGAGAACCCTTCTTTCCTTCCTTAGTTATTCTATGGGTTTCATTAGGGTTGTTCTTCCAGAAGATTCTCTTGCTGCTATGCAGAAAAGCTCCCAGTGAAGGGCCCGGTGTGTCCGGGCCTTTCATCTTTGTCCAATGCACCAGTGAACTGAGGACCCTGTAGATGGCAGGGATGGGGCGTCAGAGTGTGAAGGAGGCGGGAAGGAGCAACGGGTGGGCTGGGTGGAGACGGGCCTGGCTGGGCTTCCTCCTGGGCTGGTTATGTCCCGCTCAGTGACATTGCAGTCAGGGATCTGCCTCCAGCTTTGTCCCTCCCAGAAGTGTCCTTGCATGTCCCAGAAGACACGATGGTCAAGGCCTGCCCAAATGCACTCATTGCCTCTGCCGCCTCCATCCAGCCCTGCTTCCCAGGTTGAGTTCACGGCGCTTTCAGAAGCAGAGCCTGGATCTTGGATTCAGAGTGTCTGCCTGCCACCCGCCCCCGTCCCTTGGCTTCCCCTCTGCCACGTGGAGGTGATCACGATGCTCACCTCTAGATGGCCGGCAGCCCTAAGGGAGGAGGTAACTGGGGGTGTGCAGAGCCGCGTCTGTACCTGGTAGCAGGAGCCGCAGGCGTCACCCGTCCCAAGGGCTCTGTGTGCTGAGCAGGGACTCGGAAACCACCCTCCATCCCTCCCCGCTTCGTGGCCCTCTAATCCAGCACCTCCCCACCAGAATCGGAACATGGGCTTTAAATGCGATTTTAAAGCTCTTAAAAGCCACAATGCAAAACGTTCAGAACGAAGAAAGTAAAATTCATTTTTAATCTTATGGCGTCCCATGTACGAAAAACATGATGATTTCAACGTGGAATCAATGTAAAAAATATTAGCGAGATATTTTACATTACAAAGGGGGGTTCTGAACGAATACTTCAGAATCTGGCACACGTGCTGCGTTTTCAGGGCTCCTCACTGAGGACCGGCCACGTGTCCAAGGCCGGAGAGCCACGGGAGGCTGCTGGCCCCGGGCTGGACATGGGGCTTGGACTGTGAGCAAATCCTGGGGACTCTCGGGGACCCGCACCCTCCTCATGGGCTCTGCGGACCTTCCATATCTGCCTTTAATCCTCCCAGTGAGGGCTTCTGGAAGAGCCTCTGAATGGTCAGTGCCTCTGCGTCCACTGGCTGACTGTTTTGAGCCAAAGGAAAGTTCGTGAAGCATGAACCTCCTAACTCCTACCGCCCTGTTTCAAGTCCCTCAGGGAGCTCCGTCCCCTGCCGGCCAGCCACGTTGGCCTCAGCTTTTGTCCTCACCCCATGTCCTCTCTGCTCAGCCACCTTCTGGACCATTCCACACTCTGCACACCCTCCTCCCTTTCCCTCTGGTAAATGCCCACTCACCCCGGGGGACAGAGCACCTTGAGGGCTCTTCTGGGACACTTGGAACCCGCCCAGGCCCACCAAGCCGTGAGCCCTACTCACCTGGGGCAGGGATCTGTCTGGGCAAGTGTCCCCGCGCTGGCACCTGAGGAACTGCTCATCTGTCTCCCCGTCTCCACGCCGACGAGCTCCTCAGGCCTGGAACGTGCCTTTCGCTCCCGGATCCCGAAGGCTGAGCCACGACAACCTGATCTTGGCTTAGGCTGTTTCCCAGGCCTGTGCATGGCTCCTTCTGGGATTTGTGCCTGCAAAAGAGAACAGCGAGAGATGATTCTAGAAGGGCATCCGAGGCCAGGTGGTGAAGAGCTCTGAATGCCAGACCAATGAGGGGTCAGACTTTACTCTGCTGGCAGTGGGGAGCCACTACAGGTTTTGGGGGGAGGGCAGCGAGGGCAAAGAATGAGGCCAAGAGTGGCCTTTATACTGAAGCTCAGGCTCAGAGCGAGGTACATCTAAACCCTTTGCACCTTCTTAAAAAACCTGGGGGGGGGGGAATGACATGACCTGCCTTCTGGAACCTTCTTTTCTGAAGGCTCCGTAAGGCTGGCTTGGAGAAGGCAAGTGCCTGAGCCGGAGCCCCCTTGGGCCTGCATACTTGCTGGCTGCTGGGAACCCAGGAGAGAATCGGGCAGGACGGGGCCGGCACTGCCCCCGGAGGGAGTGTGTCCCTCACTGGGTTTTCTGCCTCCCTGGAAGATGGGGATGGAGTTGACAGGGTCGTCTGGTCACAGTGGAAGCCTTGACTTTAATAATGCTGTCATTTAAAAATCCTCAGAGTGACTTTGGCTCTCTTTAGCATGAAAAGGTCCCCCGCCCTCACCCCAAGCCTCTGATTCTGCAGCCACCTGATTCCAGCCCGAGCAGGCTCCACTCCTCACGGGGCTTGCTCGTCTTAATGAAGGACTGTGGCCAGCTTTTCTGCCTCGTGTTTTCTGGTTCCCCCACCAAGGGTTTATCTAGAGCTTTGTTCCCCTTCAAACAGACCCTTCCTAATAGTACATGGCAGTGGTGCTTACCAAGGGGGGACATCTTCTGGGTTTAGTAGCAATGCGATGGCGCCTTTCAGAAGGGTGACTGGCCTTCCTCCCCGACTTTCAGCAAATCCTACTCACACAGCTTGTGCCTGGTGCTGCGGCTTCTGTACCACAACAGATCCCCACCCCCTCCCAGTCTTCCAAATTTGGCCTCCTCTTGAGAAGACCTAGGCTCCCTATTGCCACCGCTAGTCTGAGCCTCATTTTGTCCCCGAAGCCCCGCAAATGACTTCTCCTAACGGGTTTTCTCATGGGCCCTGGGGGGGGGGTGCTGGGGCTGAGGGTGGGATCCTGGAGGTGGAAGGTGGCTGCCAGGGAGGTGGCCTCTGTCCAGCACGGGCCTGGGCCTGCACACAGGCCCAGCCCCTGCACACAGGGCCCAGCCCCTCTGCTCATCACCCCGATCCCAGCTCAGCCCACAGCCCCACCCTGGGGCTTCCTCCTGCCTCCCTCCCCTCAGCCTGGTCTAAAGCCTTCCTCCTCCTCCAAGGCCTTTGGGATCCCCCATGGATATCTACCCCCCAGGCCCTCAGCCTCCATTTGCTCCCCTGAATTGCTGTCTTTGAGTCACATGGCATCAGGGACAGTGTCTCTTTATTTGCATTCTCCCTAATGATCCTGAAGTAGAAACAGTGTCTAACCTGGCTAGAGGCTGTTAGGGCCTCCCCTGTGCAGTTGAGTTCTCCATGGGGTAAGGACCACTCCATGACAATAAAGGCCACCCTTTCACTCATTCAGTAGGCAGGAATGTGACCAGCGTAGATGCACAGGCATCATCTTTGTCCATTTTCTGTTGCTATAACAAAATACCCAAGACAGGGTCATTTATAAAGAATAACGGTTTGTTTGGTTCATGGTTCTGAAGGCTCCAAAGTTCCAGCTCATGGTGACAGGACCTAGTGAGGTCCTTCTTGCTGCATTATCACATGACAGATGGCATCAGACAACATATGACTGACATAAGCATGAGGATTAACTTTTGAACACATGAACATTTGGGGCACACATTCAAACCACAGCAGGCATCGAGAAAGGGCCTTCGGGAGGCTGAGGCAGGAGGTCAGCCTCGGCAACTTAGGGAGGTGCTAAATTACTTAGGCCCCATCTCAAAATAAAAAATATATAAAGGACTGGGGGTGTAGCTCAGTGGTAAAGCACCCCTGGATTCAGTCCCCACCACCAATAAATAAATAAATAAAAGAAAAAAGGGACATTCAAAGCACCATATATGTACTCAGTGAATCAGTCAGGAACGATTCCTCACCCAACCTCATGCTTCACCAACCTCACCCTGACATCTCAGCGGCTGAACAGAACTCAAGCAGCAAGTTCAATGCCACTAAGGGGGTGGAGGGGGCAGGCTGGGTGGAGGAGGGTCTTCTGCACACACTCACACAAGACCCAGGGTCAGCTCTGGGACCACTTGCTGTGTGTGGCTCACTCTTAGGTCCCAAAGTGACACAGGTCCCTTCCACTCATTGCCCGTTGGCCAGAACTGGCTTCATGGCCCTGTCTAGCTGCAAGAGAGGCTGTCGAGGGCAGTCTTCTCTGTGCCCAGGGAGCACAGTGGAGCCAGACCTTGGTGGACACTAGTTACATCTACCACACGTGTCAATGGAGTTTGGGGGAAAATTCTGCAGGTGATTAGATTCCCTTCTTTCCTCCAGGGTCTAAAGTCATGGCTTTGAGACCAGAGTTGGTGCCTTCCCCTGAATTTTAATATTCTTGCCGTGTGTTACCCCACTCTCTGCTTGGTTACTTCTGTTGATAGGAGACTCACCCTCTCCTCTGCTGTTGACAACCCTATTACGGAGTATTTCTTTATTTTTATCTGACATTTTCCATCTTTTAGCTCCCAATCCATCCGTGCGTGGAGCTTCGAGAACAAGTTTAATAATTTTTTTCCTGCTGTTTTAGAGTTAGATGGCTCCTCCTTGGTCTTTTCTCCCAGCTCCCCCATATACCTGGCCTCTGGATCGGCTTACCCTGGGGCTGTCCTCTAAGCTTATAGCTTGTTTTCCATCCTTTCTCAGGTGGGAAATCTCGAGGGATAACGCAGGATTGGGCACTGGAGGAGGTGTGGAGTGTGGTGGATAGAAGATGCCCTCCCACAGACTCTAGGCTGGGGACACTTTGAGGGGACATGGTGATGTGGACTCACTGTGCCTAAATCCCCTCCTGTGGGGACACGCGACTAAATCGATTGGGGTCACTCCAAGTGAATTTGGGCTGGCTACATAAAGACATAGACTCAGAAAATACCTTTTCTTGGGGTTCAGTGACCACTTCTTAACCACTGCTCCCATAAGGGGGGCAAGGCAGGCAGGAAAGAGGGGGAATACTCCTCAGACCCGGGTTTTACTAATGGGGAAGCTAATCCATGGAACATTCTATCCAAAAAAGGGCAAAAGGACAGGATTACAGCAAACAGGTCGGTGTAATTCTACCCCATCGGGTGACATCCACTCCCTGAGCGGCACCTTTCTTATCCAAGCGGAGGTCAAGTCCACCTGTTGTGCAGTGGGTGCAATACCGTCCAGTCCCTCTTGACTCAGGACTTAAAGGTGTGTACATAGCTCCTGTCCAGGGTGGCCTCGACACTCTCCTGGCTTTATTCCTGGGCCAGGGCACAGCCTCCAGCCGACAGGGCATTGCTCCCTGAGCATTTCCTCTCCCTGTTTTATATCTTCCATCCTCTCTTCATTTTCCACGAAGTGATCTTGTTAAGCTCCCAGGAAGCACCTGCTTACCTCTGGTCACTTCCGTGAGGCCATCGCCACATTCGAGCTGGGCTTTCCAATATGGGCTCTAGTTTTTACAAGTTCTCATTGCTTTTTTTTTTTTAATCATATTTTTCAGTTTTACTTTGAACACTTCTTTTTCTCCCCTCTGAAACTTCTGTTTACGCTGGGCACGGCGACACACACACTTGTCCTCCCCGAGGCTGGGAGGCCGAGGCAGGAGGATCGTGAGTTCAAGGTCAGCCTCAGCAATTTAGCAAGACCCTAAGCAACTCAGTGAGACCCTGTTTCTAATAAAATACCAAAAAGGGCTGGGGATGGGGCTCAGTGGTTAAGTGCCCCTGAATTCAATCCTTGGTACCAAAATAGAAAGAAACTGTCCAAGATCATGGACTATGTGGTAGCCGTCTCATTTGCCTTCTGATCTTAGATCTTTGCCAATGCTTGCGGAAACTGGGAAGAAGCATTTGTTTCACAGGGGCCTGGTGGAATTTCAGGGTACCTAGGTGAAGAAGGAAATTCAGATAATTTTCCATAAGATCTGTGTTCTGCCGGCGTTTTTCCCTGGCCAAGTATGGAACGCTAGGAGCAAAGTCTTGAAGTCCTTTTGGTGTGACTCTTTGGCTCCCTGGAGTTCAGTAGAGCATATCCCCAGGCTTTTCTGGGGCATAGAGCAGCTGGGGGCACGGAGCAGCTGGGGCCCCCCCGGCTGCTGGAGGACTCTGTATTGAAACCACCCGGCTCCTTCTACTGCCTTCCTGAACTTCTGGGAAAATTGCAGAATCCATGTCCTGGAGGGCAATCCAGGGCAGATGGCAGTGGGGGAGAGTGCTGTTTTGGATTAACAGGAGGATTTATCATGCCAAGAGGTCAATATTTACCTTGGCCTCAGCTCCGATGGGTCTTTACTTCTCTGCTCAGTGGCTCTCTCTGCTGACTTCAGCAGAAGCAAAGATCTGTGTTCTGTCAGCTGCAGAGGGTGCTGGTGAGATTCTCTTATCACAAAGACCTGGAAGCAGAGGAACCCGCTTCTCTGCTGCAGCCTACTCTCTTCCATGGAAACCCCAATCCCACTGCGCAACTGGCCATCTGTGGGGCGCACGCTTCCCCACTTCCACAACAGGGAGCGCACCGCTGCTGGTAACTCTCTTCTCCCATCTGTGAAATGGGGATGTTGAGAACCGCTGCCCTGTCGGTGTCAGAGCGCTGCTATGAGGAGCTGAGGGCAGAGAAAGCACTTTGTCTGCAGCAAAACCAGCTCCCATCCTGGCCAGGTCTGGGGGTTATGCGATTGCTGCAGGTCGCCCAGGTAACAAGAAAGACCCTTGCTTCTAGCTGGGACCTGACTCCCATTCTTTGATGCTAGATTTCCTGGGATTTTTAGAGACAGTGGCTTCTGCCTCTGCAGAAGGGGGAGCGTGCATTGCAGGAGTACCAAGGACAGTTTGGAAATACACGGACCCAAGTACATGCGCACAGTCGGAATCCGGGTGCCTCAGAGCTCTGCAGATCGGAGGCGGCAGCTATAGGTACAGCTGCAACCGACCTTCTCAGGCAGAAAATGGATTCGTCCTTCCCAGGGCTTCCCCACGGAGCCTTTTATTTCAGGGCTGTTCAAACTTTTCCACTTTTTGCCGCCCACCACATGCATATTTTATCTCTAAAAAGAATGCAAATCTATGTTCTACTCAATGCTATTTCTATATTTGTTTTAAAATAGTTTCAATTTAAATTGTTGACCCTGGGATAAGATATGCCAAGTTTTGTCCTCTGAGAAAGTTCCAAATAGTCCTGGGTATGAATGTATTGGCTGGCCCCACTGTGGGGGTTTTGAGATGTGTGGTATCCCCCAATTTCATATCTCACCAAAGCCCTGGAAATCATAATAATCATAAATATTTATTGAGTATTACAATGTGCCAAGCATTTTATGTGAATAATTCATCTGATGTTTTTAGCACATCCATAAATCAAGGACTGTTATTCTTCTGATTTTATAGATGAGGATATTCAGAGAGGTTGGGCAATTTGTCCAAAGTCACACAGCTGATGCTGGTGGGGTTGGACTCTACCAGTTGGTGCTCTCTGGGGAAGGAGCAAATGGGATGCCACTGAATCCTTCTCCATTCTTGTTGGCTCCCCTAACCCTGCTGGGTGGTGTTGTAGCTATCAAGTTTGCCTACAGGAGTGACCCATCCACAGTTGTGTGTGTCCACAGCTGCCTTAAAGATCAGAGTGAAGGAAAGAGAAATTATGGAAGACTGGCTGGAAAGTCCTGAGACAACCCAGCTTACCTTTTTTGCTTTACAAATAAAGAAGCTGGGAAGGACCAGAGAGGGTCAGTGAGCATTCCAGATTACACAGCCAGTCAGCAGGGGATCCACGAGCAGATCTGGGGCTCTATGTCTGGGGGGTGTGGGTAACTTCACATTTCTTTCATTTCTTTTATTGATTTCATGCATCTTTCTCTATTTATCCTGAATCGTCTAAATGGAACCTCCCCTCATTTGCACAACATCTGTTCAGATTGTCAGCTTTTTTTTTTTTTTTAAGGAAAAAGGCCCATTTTAATGTCTTCCTAAAGAACAATCACCTTGAGGGTGATGGCTGGGCTATTTCTGTGATGCTCCCAGCACGGTGCCAGATACACAGAAGTTGCCCGGTAATCGTCTGTGGGCCCGAATGAACTTAGGGGTCCCAGATAGAAAGAAGAGGACAGAAGTTTCTAGAATGCAATCATTCTTCCCCCAAAGACTTTCATCCTAACACAATCCAATGCTCTACGGAGTAGAGTTTAGCCCAAACTTCTACTCCATTCCTCCGTCTTGGGTATAGCCCATGGCACTGGGAAAAAATGAATTTAAGATAAAAACAAATTCTCGTTTCCTTGCTGTAATGCATATAGCATACATTCAAGGCAGCTTCCAGCAACACAGAATCTCTCTGGTCTTTCTGACTTCATTATGCAAGTCCAAGAGGGAAGGTGGAAGGCAGAGTGTTTACAAAGCCTGGGGGGAATGACCTCATTGGTTAGGTGTTGGCCAGCTGCCCAAGGAGCACGGTCCAGATTCCTTTTGGGGGAGGCACTGAAAACCCCCTGATAACCCAAATTCTCCAAATCTTTTAGACCTCGAGGGAGGGATGGAGGATAAGTGGAAGAAAGTGGTCCTTGGTCCAAGTTATAGCTCCAGTTAGCAGGGAGTCCACGCTCACAGGACCAGCCCTGCCTCCAAGACAGAGTACCAAGGACTTGGGAAGGGTTGGGATTTAAGGGAATTGAGTGAACAGGCTGGTGGAGGAGATATGATATCTCTGGATATGCGCACCGGAGGGTATACATGGTATATGTACCTATGGGGACATATCAGGGCATGTGACAAGATGGCAACTCCTGAGAGCTGGCCTGTCCCATCACTCTCTCAACAGCATCTTCCTATCTTCTAGCAATAATCCAGCAATCCTTTTATAAAATGTGCCTCGATCCAGCAGGCACCTCCCTGTTGGATGAATTGTCTCCAGTCTTATAGGTGTTCTGCAGACTGGAAGCTTCCCACTCTTAGCAGGGAAGGGGGAGGGGCTTGAGATGATTTGGAGCCAGCCCTTGGGATGCTTTGGGGGCAGTTAATCTGGAGAGGAGAACACAGTTAATCTGGAGAGGGGAACACAGGCTGGATCTCCAGTATAATCTGTCCCCACTGTGGGGGCCTTAGGGAGTATCAAGCACTGTGGGAATCCCATAGCCCAGGAAAGACCAATTTGGGCCAGGCTGGCTTTGGGCACAATGGGAATTCTGGAACTTAGTTTTTCTATCTGTAAAAGGTGGGATTGTAGAACATCTTCTCAGGAACCACCGGTTTTCACCTTGACGAGTAAGCTGTGAGGTAGGGCTTGGTGGTGAAAGGGCTAGAAGTTTCCAGGGAAGTCCCTGATGGCAGCTCTGCTCAC
Source organism: Ictidomys tridecemlineatus (assembly GCF_052094955.1). NCBI lineage: Eukaryota > Metazoa > Chordata > Mammalia > Rodentia > Sciuridae > Ictidomys > Ictidomys tridecemlineatus. Next base: position 116,260,850 of record NC_135486.1, read on the forward strand.
AGACTGGCCTTGGTGTAGCCAGAACTTTAGGTAAGGAGCTGGAAGATATGCATTTTTCTAGTTGAACATTTTTGAGCCTCAGTTTCCACCTCTGAAAAGTGGGCGTGGTACCATTTCCTACCGAGAACAGTGTCGTGGGGCTTAACTATACTATGGGGTGACATCGCTAAGGCACAGCATGGGTGCTCCAAGAGCATTTGCAAAACCGGAGAGCGGGAAGGTTCTGAAACGTGTATCTGCCCCCCCCCTCCCCAGCCCCTGCGAGCGAGGTCTGGCATTTGGAGTACTCGGCTCGCGGGACCTCCAGCAGAGTTTTGCATCCCAGCTCTGAGGCCACTGTCGCCTCCTCGGCCCCGGGCTGCCGAGGGTTAAAGAGAAAGCCCCACGCCCCCTTTGACGGCGCAGAGCCCACCTCGTCGAATTTGAAAAGCCGGCCCTGGAGAGGCGTGGGCGCCCCCCGCCCAGACACGTCCAGCTCGGACCCAGGCTCGCTTGTGGCCGGTTCCCTCCGCTTCCCGCCCGGGCCGCGGGTTCGGTCCGGCCGCCAGTGCGCCCCTGGTAGTCCCCGCGCCGGGGACTGCGGGTCCCCGCGGGCGATCGCTCAAGATGAAGCTGGCTCTGCTCCTGCCGTGGGCGTGCTGCTGCCTGTGCGGCTCGGCGCTGGCCACCGGCTTCCTCTACCCGTTCCCGGCCGCAGCCCTGCAGCAGCAGCACGGCTACCCCGAGCCGGGCGCCGGCTCTCCTGGAAACGGCTACGCGAGCCGCCGGTGAGTAGCGCGGGGCAGCGGGGCAGCGGGGCCTGGGGGCGCCGGGCGACCGCAGCGAGGGACCGCTGGGTGATCCGGTGCTGGGGTGCAGGGGCTGGGGACCGGGACCGCCTGGAACGAGGGACGGCGGGGGCGCGGGGCGGGGTGGCCGCGTCCTGTGGCTCCGGGGACTTCGGTGGTCTCGGGCCGCGCCCACTCTCCCTCGCTGCCTGGTTTTCCCACCCTTCGCCCCTCGGCTCGGGTCTCCGAGTGGAGGTCGACCAAATCTGCGGCGGAGACGCGCGGAGGGGGCGCCTGCGGCTCGCCGGGGCGCGGGGCGCGGGGCGCGGGGCTCTGCTCCCCGGCTCACGTGGCCCCGCCGCGCTCACCTGCGCGGCCGCTGCTTTGTGTTGGGGAGCAGTTCCCTGGGTTGCCGAGGCCGTGCGTCTGGGTCCCCTGCCTTTCCTGTCGACCTCTCCGCAACACCAGCGGAGCCACTCTGTCCAGTCTTTGGGACCGAGCCCAGGCTGCGACCTTCCGGCCACCCAGGAACGTGGAGCCTACTCGGATCCGAAGTCTCCGCCGCGGGGGTCCGGGATGGAGCGGGGTCACCCAGCCCAAGCGGCCGGTACCCGCCGGCCTCCTCTTCCTCCTCCGGCAGGTGGCGCCTTGGCCACCTCTGGACTGTTCGGTTGAGTCGGTTCCCGTTTTTGAATTCGCAAAGGAAACGGGTGGCGCTCAAGTCGATGCCGCTGGAACTTAGCTGTCCCCCATTTAGTAACTGCAACCCGCACCCTGTGCTACCGCGCTGGGACACATGGCCTGGACCCGTGCCTTGCCGCTCCGGATCCGTGAACCAATTAACTTTAATCCGTTAACTTAATTAACTCTAAGTTATTAAAGTATTAACTTTCCTTCAACAGAGAACTAGGCCCAGAGAGGGTTCCCAAGTTCAATGGCAACTTGGGGCTGATCCCATATCTTCCTTCTCCGAATCCGGAGCAGCCTTCCGTCCTATTCTGCTGATGATAGACAGGAGGTCCCCGTTCTTTTTTGCCCCTTGATATTTACCAAACCCGAGATCTCCCACGACGAATTCCCACAATGCCTTGCTGGGCACCACTTCACATCTGGAGGAGGGACCCGGGAAAGGCTAAAAAGGTACTTCTGCACAAGTTTGCACGCTATTCTGTTTCCCTCATTTTGTTTGGAAATACATCTAGAGACTTCTATTAGAAGAATTCTTCGAACACCCACGAGAGTGAGGTCTCTGTCCACTCGCATAGGGAGCAATGCAATAGGTAAACTTTCCAAGTTGCAGAATAATAGAGCATGATCTCATTTATAGAAAACACACAACAAAACAAAGTAGATATCCGTCTAAATATATTAGTGCACAGAAAGAGTTTTTAGAAAACTGTTTCCAGAAGTTAACTATATGGAGGGACCTGAGGTCTGGACCCAAGGACCAGAGCTGGCCCTCTTATCTGCAAGTTTGCATCGGAAGATTCAACCAAACTCAGATTAGGAATTTTTTAAAAAAAATTTGCATCTGTTCTGAACATGTACAGACTTTTTTCTTGTTATTATTCTCTAAACCACCCAAGGCAATGACTCCATACATATCATTTACATTGTAGTAAGTATTGTTAAGTCATCTTGAGATGGTTTAAATTATATAGCAGACTGTCTTTCCATAGAACATATAAGGGACTGGAGTAGCTTTGGAGTTTGGTATCCTGGGTGATGGTGGTAGTGGTGGTGGTGGTGGTGAAAGTTTTGGAGTCAATCCCCAGCAGATATTGAGAGGCAAATGTACCCCATTTCCCTTCTGCCTGCATGTTTTACAAGGAACATTCATGTCTTACATTTGCAATTAAAATAGAATGTGTGGGAAGGGGGTTGGAGGCCCCTGCAGCCTGGAACTACCCGAGAGGAGCTAGAGATGACTTCCACGGAGGGGGTGAATACCTGGGGACCTCCTTCTGACATTTGATGGACTGGGAAGTCTCCACTGAGACTTGGAAGGGATTGTTTCAATGCCCCGGACTTCTGCCCTTGAAAAAGACAGGCAGGTGGGGAGCCAGCCCAGTCCACCCTCTACCTCGGTTTCTTCCCACACCGTGAGGGGCTTTACCCACAGACCCATGAAGCCCTCCATCTGCACCCCCAGCTCAGTCCACACCCATCACAAACTGTCACCCTTTGGCCAAGGAGTGGGCACGTTGACTGCCGGTTTGTCCTTGAAGCATGGCCTGGGACAAGCAGTCCTGGAAATGGGCTTGGGGGCATCTGGGCAAGGACCCTGCACCCAAGGAGCCAGACCTAGAAACCTCTTGCTCATCTCCTTGAGCAGTTGCATTAGCCTTGAGGTTGCCTGTCCATTGCAAGAAGGTGGATCTTAGAAAGGAGAGATGGCTGGGATCGTGTGCCTAGGTCCCTTGGCTGGTGCGATGTGCGTTCCCAAGAGCTCATATTCTGGAATTTCTGGGAGGGACACTGGGAGGGTCTGCATTTGCCCCAAGCATGTCCTGATGCCAGAGGGAACACAGCCTTAAATAGCAAATAAATGGCAAGTCAAGAGACAGAAACCACAGATGGAAGAGAAAAGAGCTTTCTATTTCAGTACTTAGGATGACACTTTTTTCCTTTCTTTTAGAATGAAGAACTCAGAAATTTCATTTTGCACTGGGTCTCATCATTTGGCTAGGTCTTGCTCTCATACCTGAGGTGCATACCAGGGCTCGCTCACCAGAATGAACTGAGGAGATAAAAAAAGTTTCATGTCCAGAGCCCAGCGCCACTCTGCCTGGAAATCTGCATTTTAATAGCGTCCCCAGGTGGTTTGTCCTGTAGCCAGGTCTGGAAAACACCACACTGAGAACAGGATTTCTCCCATCGTGACCCATAATAAGAAAAACCTTTTATATGGTGATTTTACACACACACACACACACACACACACACACACACATCTGAATTGAGTTTTGCAAAATGATACTGTGTCCATATGTGATACTCTCTCTTTTTTTTTTATTGTATTTCATCTAGTTCATAAAAGTATGCTTACAAGGACTCAGAAAATGGATTCCACAGCCCCCTCGTGGGTCTGGGCCCGGGCCTGCCAATGAAAACCGTGCCTCCTGGAGCCAAATAGGGATTCTCACCTTGGGCACCTTGATTGCATGTGACTTGGTGACTGAGCTCTCACTTTCCTAAGTTTCTTCCCTGGAGATGGAATCAATCTCCTACTGCTTCACTCCCCCGAGGGCCCTGACCAGGTCACCTTGAGACTTGAATGCCACAGGAGCCTGGTCTGAGACCCCCTCACCTCCACTCTCCACTTCTTGGGAATGCGAATTTACCCAGGCTGGGCATTTAGCCACCTGGGACCCCAACATGAGGGCCAAGGACTTCTGGCCAGTAGGGAGCTCACAGCAAACCTCAAGGAAGCGAATAATCCCATCCAACAGGGCCTTGTGGCCCCCACTGTGTGTCTGCAGGTTTGGGCCTTGCTTCTTGGTCCCCACGTGCCTTGTGTTCAAGAAGTGACTTTTGGGCACAGACTAGGTGCTGGGTGCTGGGGGCTGGGAGATGATTCAGACCCGGTCTCTGCCCTTGTTGAGCTCGGAGGCTGGCTGAGAAAGTCAGACCCATAAACAAGAGTGGGATTCTCTGGGATGTGGAACGGATCCTATCGGGCAGGCAGGGTGCCTACCAGCAATGGTCACATGGGGGACTTTGGGTATGTGGGAGTTGGGGGTGATCATGGTGCCTATTTCATGAGATTGTTCTGGGGCTTAAATGAGTTTACAGTTCTTAAATCCACAGTGCACATTCAGTTCAGGCTGGTGGCATCTAGTATGCTGGTGTAACTTGCAAAGGCTGCAGAGATGGGGGACTGTGGCACAAATATATGGAGCCATGTGTTTCAGTCTGAGTACTTGAGATGAGGTAATTTATAGCTTTTATTTATTTATTTATTTATTAAAATATTTTTATTTTTAAGTTCTCGGCGGACACAACATCTTTGTTGGTATGTGGTGCTGAGGATCGAACCCGGTCCTCATGCATGCCAGGCGAGCGCGCTACCGCTTGAGCCACATCCCCAGCCCAGCTTTTATTTATTTTTTTTCAGGTCTGAGGTTTGAAACCAGGAGTGCTCTGTTACTGAGCCACACCCCCAGCCCTTTTTTATTTTTAATTTTGAGACAGGGTCTCACTAAGTTGTTTAGGGCCTTGCTAAGTTGCTGAGGCTGGCTTTGAACTTGCCATCCTCCTGTCTCAGTCTCCTGAGCCACTGGGCCTGGCCAGACTGGGTAATTTATAAAGAACGGAAATGTATTTCTCACAGTTTGGGAGGTTGGAAGTCCACGATCAAGTGGTCCACAGGAACCCACTCCTAAGGCAGTGACATTAATATATCACCTAGTGGATCAGATAGAGAGGGGAGGGTGGCCTCATCACCTCTCTGGGGTTCTACCTCCCTACACTGCAGCACCGGGGGATTGGGTGTCCAATGCATGAGCTCTGGGGGACTCATTCAAACCATGGCACCACAGTGCGCTTTTCTGGGGTGCGTTTCGTTAGGCTGGTGTCTCCAACCACAGACATTGGGAATGGCTGGCTACCCATGAAGGCTGAATGCAGAGGCCCCCAGAAGGGTTACTGCCTGAGCTGGATCTTGGAGATGAGCAAGGGCGTGGGGGGCAGGGATGGGGGGTTGCATTTGGGACAAACACACAGCTATTTGCAGGTGCCTGGCCTATGTGCTTGGCAGGGGGAGTGCCAATGACTGGATAGTGGGCAGGAGGGGGACCGGCGGGGCCTTGGAGGCTGGACATGAAGCCTCTCTTCTGCCACCTTAAGGAGTCTGGGTTTTATAGTGTGAGCATGGCCCTAGGCCCGTGCCAGCTTTGCTGGTGGCAGGAGGCTGGCTAAAGAAGAAGAGCAAAAGGAGGGGGGGCAGCTGAAGGGATCCAAAGAAGGGCAAGGGCAGTGGGGGGGCAGAGGGGAGTGGAGCCCTCGAACTTCCCCAGAGGCAGGAACGAGTCTCCGCCCCAAGCTCTGGCTTGGGGACTCCAAGGAGCTGCCTGCAACATGGCCAAGATTCTGCAGAGTTTTCTCAGCTTTGCAAAAGGCAGTGAAGTGTAGTGTGAGATGCTTTAAATTGTCTTCCAAGTGGTTTCTACACCCACGGTCTCGCATCTCGCCTGACTCAAGGCAGGTTAGGTACTTACTGCATGTTTTGTCAAGCCTATGAATGAACAAGGGAATGAATGGAGGGACAAAGCCTGGACCTCCCTCTTCTGGGATATGACATGGTGGCCTCTGCCCCAGCACAGATCTGCAGGACCTGCAAGGACCCTGGAGCCAGGACCTTGTCTGCACTTTGCTCCCACCAGGTCAGCTCTGGAAGCCACTTTGAGGGCCCGAGGCAGCTGCAGTAGAGGACCCTGCTTCTCCTGTCTTGCTGGTGCAAGTGGAGGGAGTCGCACACTACACAGGATGACCTCTGTGCAGCTAGCTGGCGAGACTGTCTCCGAAAGCCCCAGGGCTCTCCGAATCTCCTGTCCCTCTCTCTCCTCTCTCCTGCAGCTTGTCTGTTATTTTAAAATCCATTCCCAGAGAAACAATCGCTATGGCAATAAGAACGACCCAGGCTTCTCTTGGCTCCAGCAGGCCTGACACTTCATTGCTGTTGTAGGAGTGTGTGAGCTGGCTTGGGACCAGCTCTGCCTGGGGCAGGGGACCTCGCAGCAGTAAGTAACTGTGAGAGGATTTTCAGGAATGTCAGCCCAAGGCGCTGGGGAACCCCACAGACCATCCCCACAGAACATCCACTGACTGGCTGTTCTCTCCCAGTCGGCAGGGGGCCCAGCTCCTCTGGCCCCAGCTTCCTTCCTGTCCTTGTTTCTCAGAAACCAGGGTCCAGCTGGTCCTCTTTGGTAAGAGATGGCCTGTAAGAGTCCACCTTGAGCCCAGCGGCCTCAGGCCAGGTTTCTTCTGTCATACTCAAGGGCAGAGGCGTGGGTCTGTCCCTACCCCCAGCTGCCTCCAGAGACAGAAGGTCAGAGATGGCCACGTCGTCATCTGAGTCACGATGACTTTGCCAGCTCTCTGCTGCCCTTAGCAATGTTTCCTGAGCTGCTTCTGCCCTGTGTTAAGGGATATTTCTAGGAAAAAGTATGGGAAGTGCTCATTCACAAAGCTGCAGTTTCCTTGCTGAAGAGGGAGCGTGTGAAGAGAAGGCTCAGGAGCCAGGCTGCTCCGTGTAGCTTGACAGTGTTGCCTGTCCTCCTGGGCCTCGGTCTCCTCCTCTGTAAAATGGGGACGATGATCGTGTGTGCTTCGTAGGACCCTTCTGGAAATTATGTGGGTTACTGAAGTGCTTGGGACTTGATCTAGTCAACCTACTCAGTGGCCTGGTGAAACACAAAGGCTTTTTCAGACCACATGGGGTGCTGACAAGGCCTTGCGAAGCTGGGGTGCAAGGGGGCTGTATGGGCTTGGGAGCATTTTTATAATGACTGTGTCCCAGGCCACGTGCTCTGGGAGCTGCAGACCTGTGGATGAGGCTTTGTGCTGAGGATTTCCTGCAGGAGTCCTGGCTTGAAGCGGGGCTTGTAGGGTGGGGTGCCCAGCCCCTTTGGAGGAGGTTCCTAAGCTTGCCCACCAAGGTCATGTCCATCTTAGCCCTGGGGGCCGTGCCTACGCTCCTGGCTGAAGGAGAGCCTGAGAGACCCAGAGCTGGGGTCCTGGTGGTGTCCTCTCATCTTTTAGGACTCTGCCCAGCTTCCCAGGGTTGGGAGCTAGGTGGGGGCCGTCTGTGCCTTCAGATGACCCCCAGCCACTAGAGGAGCTGTAAGAAAGGGTCGGAAGGTAACTGGGGGGCAGGTGGGAGGGCCTGGGGACACTGAGATGCCCAAGGTGGGGTCTGAGGCTGAGGAAGTCCTGATGAGCTTTGTGTCCAGGCTGGGCTGGGCCGTGTGACAGCTGGGGAAACCTAGGGGAGGGAGAGGGCTTTTCCTGCCGAGTCTGCAGCTGGCCTGTGTGACTCACCAAGGGACCCAGGGTCAAACCCGCACGTTTCTGTCTCATCAGTTAAAAAAAAAAAAAAAAGGATTAGGCTGGGAGAAAGCTTGTTTGCTAAACTTGCAGACTAATTATTAATCATTATTAATCGGTGCCTTCCTGCTCCCTTGGAGAGGGCCCAACTCTGTGGCTCCCCCCACTTCTACCACACTCGGTGGCCCTGCGGGGTGCGGGCCTCCAGTCCTTGCGTGAGGGCACCGACATTTGCCTGTGTGAGCTGTTTGCACTCGTACTGGGCTGTGGTCTGTAGCCCAAACATTTTAGGCCTTTGTTTGTAAGAGTCTGCTCTCCCGCCCCTCTTCCCCATTCCAGAAGGGCAGGAATGGGGAAGGCATGGCACTGGCCTAAGACGCCCCCACAGTTCCCAGCACCCAGGAGGCCCCTGCAGAGGCCCACAGAGCTTTACAAAGGACAAGATTGCTCTCCTCTGCCTGGGGGAGTCCCCTGCATGGTGCCCTGTGGGCCCATGGCAGGGCCTGGGCATGTCCAGTCTCCCATGGGCTTCCCCAGCGCCTGTGGCTAGAAAGCCCTTTGCAGGAGGGTGGGGTCGCCTTCTGGTTTGGCTCTGCTGACTGCAGCCAGGCCAGTTGCCTCTGGCCTGTGACATTTTTGTCATTCCAGCTCTCCTGGAAGGGCTTATGTGGGAATCCACATCATTCTCTTCCTGCCTCCCTGTGATTGATTTGGCCACACGGCTAATTCTTGGGCTCCAAGAGGTCTTGGGCTGCTGGGCACCCATTTCTGGGGTGATGTGACCCTGGGCTGCTGCAAGAATTGCTAGCCTCTGAAGTCTTTTGTTCTGTGTCTGCTGATGACAATTTGGACTGTGGAACTCTCCGTGGAAGACCTCTGAACAGGTGTGCGTGCCTCCATGGGGAGGCAACTGAGCAGGGGGGAGAATCCCACACCAGGGGCCCAGAGGGGACTCCATCCTGACTCTGCCTGGCTGCCCCTGGTCTCTGGGCTCTACTCCACTGGCTGCTTTTTAACCTAAAGCTCTTTCCCACCCCAGGGCCTTGGCACGTGTTGCTTTTCTGCCTTGATCAGTCCTTGCTTTCTTTTGGCCTCACTAACTCATACTCCTTTCTGGGACCAGCTTAAATATTAATATCTGCAGAGAGCCTTCTCTGGTCTCTCAAGATAAGTCAGCTCCTTGTCTCAGTGCGCTCGGAGTTAGCACTCTTACAGAGAAACTCATGACAACCATCCATGAATCCCATAACAAATGGATTGATAGTTATTTCATGGTTGTCTGCCTGGGACTGTGGGTTCCGCGAGGATAGAGATCCCTTCTGTCTTGTGTGGTGCTGTTATCTCTAAATTATTGCCTGGATTACAGCGAGGACTCGGGAAGGGACTGAACATTTTGCCAGCTGAATTGATTTTCTACAGCTGTAATGGCTATAAACTTAGCGGCTTGAAACAGTACAAATTTGTTGTCTTACTGTTCTTGAGGACAGAGTTCTAAAAAGGTCTTCACAGGGCCCGTCCCTCTAGAGCCTCTCCGCCTTGTCTTCTAGAGGTGCAGGGTCCACGTCTCTTCTCTTTCTCTCTAATGCAGATTCATCTTCCTTCCTTGAGTACAGGTTAGGCTCCCCTGGATAATCTGGGATAATCTTTCCATTTGGACAATCTTAGTTTAATCATGTCTGCAAAGTCCCTTTCACCATGTAAGACGACAGCTTCACAGGTTCCACGGATTTGGATGAGGGCATCCTTGGGGGAGCCATGATTTAGCCTTGAACAGAAACAGTTCATGATAACGGCTTGACCCTCCCACCCAAGTTTACATAGGCTGTGAGGTAGGGATTTAACCAGTTTCACAAGGCTGTGAGGTAGGGATTTACAGTTTCACAAGGCTGTGAGGTAGGGATTTACAGTTTCACAAGGCTGTGAGGTAGGGATTTACAGTTTCACAAGGCTGTGAGGTAGGGATTTACAGTTTCACAAGGCTGTGAGGTAGGGATTTACAGTTTCACAAGGCTGTGAGGTAGGGGTTTACAGTTTTCACATAAGCCATGAGGTAGGGATCTAACTAGAGGTTTTCTCAAACTTTCTCCTACTGTTATTGACTAGTCCCATCCTTTCTTGCTGATTTGAAATGATACTTTTAGCACATACTTAACTTTTCCATATGCATGATCCCTTTTCCAAACTCCTGGTTTCTAATGAACTGTTTATCTGGTCTAATGCCAAAATCATGCCTTTTTTTTTGGGGTTGGGATTGAGCCAGGACCTTGCACACGGCAGGCAGGTTCTGTGCCACTAAGCTACACTGTTTTAATTACCATATCTTTATTAAATGTTATCTTAGCTGATACAGCAATTCTTTCTTTACTGTTGCCCTTCGTCAAAGTATTCTTAGCTGTTCTTGTGCATTTTTTCCCTTTGGGGTGAGTTTTAAAATCATCTTTTCTTAGTACTATGAAATACATTGTTGGAATTTTGATCAGTTTGTGATGAATTAATGGACTAATAGAAGGACATGTTTGTACTAATGTGTGTTTTTTGGGGAAAAGGGACTATCACTCCACTTAGTCAGGTATTTTTAAGTTTATTCTTTGGCATTTTATAATTTTTATTGCTATCATGAATGAGGTCTTGACATTCATAAATGTTTATGGCCAGCAAATGGGAAAGCAGTTAATTTGGGTCATGTTGATCTTGTTTCAACTACACTAATAAATTTCTTAAAAATTATTTTAATCATTTTTCAGGTGGTTCTCTACGGTTTTGAGGTAGAGAATATTATTGTCTCCCAGTGAGTGTGTGGGTGGGTGGGGGGTGGGTAGGGGGCGTGAACAAGCAGATGAGCTGCTTCTTGTGAAAGTCAAGACCTTATTTGATCACTGAATCAGAGAATGGTGGTTTCCAGGGGCTGTGGGGAGGGGGACCTTGGGAGATGTTGGTGAAAGGGTGCAAAGTTCCAGTTGTGTAAGATGAACAAATTCTGTAGGGCTAACATACAGTATTGTGACTACAGTTATCAATAAATGATATTGTATGTATACTTGAATTTTTGCTAAGAGGGTAGATCTTAAGGGTCCTCATTGAAGAGAAAGAAAGAAAGGGGAGATAAGAAAGAAAATTGAGATTGCATTAGTCAGTTTTGTGTCACTATAATACATTACCTGACACAGGCTGCTTATGAAGCAAAGAGAGGTTTATTTTGGCTCATAGTTCTGGAGGTTTAAGTTCAAGATCGTGGAACCCCCTTAGTCTGGGCCTCTGGTGAAGGTGGCACATCCAGGTGGGAGTACATGTTAGAGTGAGCAGTCATATTTCAAGCCTGGATCAGAGAGAGAAGGGCAGGGTCCTACAGTCCCCTTCAAGGTATTCCCACTAGCCCCTGCTCTTAATAACCCTTCTCCTCCAGCACCTCTTCCATTTATTAAATGAACAGATAAATAATGGACTGTGAGTTCCAGACTCCTGCTAGGACCAATCATTTTCATTTGAGGTTACAGCCCTGCCCCCTTATCTAGGGGACACGTTCCACGACAGGGGGGGGGGGATGTCTGAAACTACAGATGGGACCAGTCTCTGTATGTACCATATTTTTTTCCCTGTATATACATACCTATGCCAACATTTAATTTACAGTTCATTAGGCTTAGTAAGAGATGAATAATATAAAGCAATTATAGTAATATACTGTAGTAAAAGGTAGATGAATTTGTTCTCTGACTTGAAAAAGTCAAGAGTATCTGTATTAATATAGCATCTTCGGGCTCTGGTTGACCGTGAATAGCGGAAGACTTGCAAAGGAAAACCATGGATACGGGGGACTGTGGTCATTGCTGCTGCCCTTATCCCAGCCAGACCCTCATCAGGGACAGCTTCATCCTCCTGAAAACAGTCCTGAGCGCAGACCCCGGTCCATGAGCCGTCAGCTCCTGCGGGTCTTTTTCATTCTCCCCTTTGGAGCCCAGCATCTGATGAGGGTGGTTCCAGCGCTGAGTGACAGGCGGGAAGGGTGAGCCTCCCTCCTCCCCCATCCCGCTTGTCTGATGCTGGGGAGTGCAGGGACTGGGGGACCCAAGGGCCTGATTAGCACAGCCAGGAACACAGCCCGTGTCCCTCACACAGGTGTGCCAGGTAGGTAGGGTCCACACCACAGGCGGCCTCGAAGATTCCGAGGGGTGGGAAAACAGAGCCTCTTCCAGGTACTCAGAAATCACAGAGAAAGCTCGG